>NW_020940355.1:26353264-26450868 GCF_900497805.2 Vombatus ursinus
AAAGAAAGAAAGAAAGAAAGAAAGAAAGAAAGAAAGAAAGAAAGAAAAAGAAAAGAAAAATAAATGAACAATTTAAATAAAATCTCCAACCTGGGGAAAGAGTTGACAAGTGAACATAGATCATCAGGAAGCAGTAGAAAGTCTAAGGGCATAAGGTTGAATCAAAAGTTTAAGTAAAATTAATCATAGGGACAAAGTGTTAACTTAAAAGAGGAAGGCAATCAAAAAAATCCTTTAAAAAATACTAGAGTCACATATGGAGAAAACCACAAATCCAAATATCATACAATAAAATACAAATGGACTTGACCATCCAATAAAACTAAAGAGAATGGAAAAATGGATAAAAAAGCCAAACCCCACAATCTGTTGCTCACTTCTAAAAAGGAAAGATATACACAAACACAAAACGAAAAGCTGGAACGAAAGTTACTATGCATCAGGTAAATTTTTAAAAAGGGCAGGATTTGTAGCCATGCTATCAGATGAAACAAAAATTAAAACCTGCAGTATCAATAGAGATAAACAAAGAAATTATGTTATGCTTAAAACAGACAACGAACCAAAATCAATATTAAACTTTTGCATCAAGTGGCACAATTTCTAAATTTATAAAGGAAAAACAAGAAGAATTGAAGAAAGAAATAGAAAGAGAATAACAATAAGAGGCTTTAATGTTTCTCTCTTAGAAATGGACAAATCTGATAGAAAGATAAACAAAAGGTAAACAAACTACTGGAGAATTTAGACCAGGAGTTCTTAACTTTTTTTGTGTAATGGACCACTTTCAGGTGTGGTGAAGCTAATGGAACCTTTCTTAGAATTATGTTTTAAATGCATAAAATAAAATATATAGGATTAAAAAGGAACCCAATTATATTTAAATACAGTTATCAGGATATTTTTTAATTAAACAAATCTATAGACCACAATCCCTGACTTAAAGCTAAAATAATTATGGCAAATTTTTCTCAACATCACATGGCACTTTTTCACAAACAGACCATGTATTGGTGTGCAGAGAAATCGCAAGTACATATTAGAAAGTAGAAATACTAAGTATATCCTTTACAGAACATAATGTGATGAATATAATAATTCTTAGTCAACCTGGTACCCCTCACTCCCTGCTGCTAGACACTCACCATACACATATTGGATTTAGTATAGACACCTGATCACTTAGCCTACTGCAGCTTCAAACTCCCAAGCTCAATATATCTGCCAGCCCCAGCCTCCCTGGTAAAAAGGATTATAGACTTGTGCAAACACACATAGTTGAAATTAAGATTTTAAATAATCCAATACCAGAAAAGAAAATTGATCTAGATACAAAGGAACTGCCAAAGGAAGAAGATGGAAAAAGGGGTCAAACTCTGGTCAAGATGGATTTAGAGAAGAATTCTATGAAACCTTTGTTAAATAATTATATAATATATATAATAAATATATGAATAAAACTTTTGGTATACAAATTATCTAAAAATTTAAGAAAGTCTCTGACAAACAAAATTAATAAACACTCTAACAAACTTCTTTCATGAGAAAAGGTAGTCCTAAAATCTAAAAATTTCAAATACAATCCTAGCAAAAAGATTACAGAAATTTATTTTTAAAATTATTATGACAAAGTGGATTTATATGAGGGATACAAGGATAGTTCAAAATAAGGAAGAACAATTAACAATAATTTTAAAAACAAAAACTTCTAAAACTACAAAATTATATCTTAGTTATGCATCAGTGAGGCAAAAGCATTATACTTTCACAAAGTACAACATTTACGCTTAAAAACACAAAGGAGAGGAAAATAAGAATATTTTAAAATTTTATTTATTTTATTTTTAACTTAAGAAATAAAACAAGCATTTCCATAACAGTATGGAATAGAAAAGAAAAGATGATTGCACGTGAAATTGCAAATCTATTGTGTACAACTTGCTATTCCTTCTAAATATATAATAAAGTTATCATGTAACTTTCCTTTTTTTCTTTTTTTCTTCCCTCCCCATCCTCCCACCCTTGCCCTAAAGATGACTACCATTAGACCCAAATGTGTGTGTATATATTAAAATCATTCTATACATACTTCTATTTATCAGTTATTTTTCTGGATGCCAATGGTGTCTTCCTTCATAGGTCCTTTATACTTGATTGAATATTCATATAACTTAGAATAGCTTGGTCATTCACATCTACTCTTTGAATAATATTGCTGTTACAGTGTACAACATTCTCTTGGTTCTGCTCATTTTGCTCTTCATTATTTCAAGCAAGCCTTTCCATGTTTTCCTAAAATCAACCAGTTCATCATTTCTTATAGCCCAGTAGTATTCCATCATAATCATATGCCACAACTTGTGCAATTTCCAGTTCTTTGTCACCACAAAGAGAACAACTATAAATATTTTAGAACATATAGGTTCTTTTCCTTTCCCCCAATCATCTTGGGAAACAGATCTAGAAGTAGTATTGCTAGGTCAAAGGGTATAAGCAGTTTACTTACTCTTTGGCACAATTCCAAATTGTCCTCTAAAATGGTTTCATAAGTTCACAGTTCCACCAACAGTGAATGAGTGTCCCAATTTTTCCACATCATCTCCAATACTTGCGATTTTCCCTTTTAATCATTTTAGCCAATCTGGCAAGTTTAAAATAATATCTCAAGGTTGTTTTAATTTGCACTTCCCTAACCAATAATAATTCAAAGAATTTTTTCATATGTCTACAAATTGTTTTAATTTCTTTGTCTGAAAATTGCCTGTTCATATCTTTTGACCATCTATCAATTGGGAAATGATACATATTCTCATAGATTTGACAAAGTTC
This sequence comes from Vombatus ursinus, assembly GCF_900497805.2. Classification (NCBI taxonomy): domain Eukaryota; kingdom Metazoa; phylum Chordata; class Mammalia; order Diprotodontia; family Vombatidae; genus Vombatus; species Vombatus ursinus. The sequence continues at coordinate 26,356,094 of NW_020940355.1, forward strand.
TTTATGTATTTGAGATATGAGACCTTTATCTGAGAAACTGTCTATAAAAATGTTTTCCCAATTTTCTATTTTCTTTCTGATCTTGGCTACATTTGTTTTATTTGTATAAAACCTTTTCAATTTAATGTAAATCAAAATTATCCATTTTATACCACACTGCTCTCTATCTTTTGTTTATTCATAAATTACCTATCCACAAGTCTCATAGGTAATATATTTCATGTTCTTCAAATTTTCTTCTAATATCTCTCTTTTTATCTAGGTCATGGATACATTTTGACCTTATCTTGGTAAATGGTTTAACATGATAAAAAAAGTAACTAAAATCAAAAGGCCACATTGTATGCAATGGAAAAACATTGGAAGCTTTCTCAGTAAATATAAGAGAAAAGCAAGGGTGTCTCCTTTACCAGTTATTATTTAGTATGGTTCTAGAGTGTTAGCAATAGCAATAGGACAAGAGAAATCAAAAGCATAAAGATAAGTAAAGCAGAAACAAAGCTGTCCCTCTTTTACTGATGAAATGATTGTTTACCTAAAAAATTCTAAAGAATCAACAAAGAAACTGAAACAATTCATAGCTTAAGTATCATTGCAGATGACAAAACAAATCCACACAAATAAGTAAAATATCTACATAGCAATAACAAAATCCAGGAGGCAACAATAGAAATGAAAGTCTCATTCATAATAACTACAAAATGCATAAAATATCTGGAAGTCAATCCACCAGAGTACTTAATAACTTATAAATAAAATTTCAAAATGCTCCTTAAAGACATAAAGAACAACTTGAATAACTGGAGGGATATTTAGTACTCATGGCTAGGCCATGCCAATATAATAAAAATTATAATATTACCTAAATTAATTTATAAGCTTAGTCTAATAACAATCAAACTACCAAAGCATACTTCATAGAACTAGCCAAAATAATAATAAAATTCATTTGGAAGAAGAAAAGATCTAGCATATCAAGGGAAATAATAATAAAAAAAAGAGGAATGAAGGAGGAATAGTTTCAGACCTCAAATTACAGTATAAAGGATTCATCTAAATCATTTGATACTGGATAAAAAATAGAAAAATAGATTAATGGAACATGCTAGACAAGGAAGAATCAGAAACTGAACTTAATAACCTAGTATTCAAAAAAAGGAAAATATAAATGACCTAGAAAAGAACTCCATCTTTGACAGTAATTGTTGGGAAAAGTGGAAAGCAGTCTGGAAGAAATTAGGTTTAGACCAACATTTTATATCACATATCACAATAAATTCAAAATGAATATGTGACCTGAATATAAAAAAATCCAGTGTGGTACATTAAAAAAAAAACTAACTAAACTTTGAGTCAGAAAAGTTGGAGTCAAATCCCAATCTGGAGAACAGAATTAAGATGGTGGAGTAGTGGAAAATAGTACAATGAGCTCTTCACCCCATAAAAAAATCTTTTCCAAACAAATCTAAAAAAAATAACAGACCAAATCTTGATGGGGAAATCCAGAAAAAGTCACAATGAGTCAACTGTTTAGCCCAAGGCATAGAAAAGGAAAGAAAGAGAAGTCTTTGGACCTTAGAGATGTGGTCTGGCTAGGAATACACGAGCACACAGGAAGAGACTGTACACTAGGGCAAAAGGGGGTTCCCAGACCCATACCAGAGCACCATGTGCAAGGTACAGGAATAGATGCCAACAGACAGCTTTGACACTCACTACCCAGTGCCAGGGCACACATCCAGGGAAGACTGAGAAGATGACCTACATCTGGGAGTAAGGAGGTGCTCAGTAGTGCACTAAGAAAGGAAAAAGTTCAGAAACAAGAAGCAGAGGTGTAGCTCAGACGCCAAGAGTGGAGCGAGGTCTCAGTTCCAGCATCTAGCCCTGTCTCAAGCCTCATGCCTTGGAGTAACCAAGGCAAGAATAACCAAATCAAAAGGAACCTTACAATTCTGTCTCTCTGAACCAGCAAATCTTTCCAGCTGGCTGACAGGGGCTAAGTCCAGCAGTAGCCTACTGTTGCTCAGACCCAAACTCAGGTCAAAAATTTGCAGAGCTCAGATCAGGGGAACTTTGTCCTGGATCAGAGCATTTTGGGAGTACTGAAAGCTTACAAGTCCTCAGCCTATCCCTGAGATCACTCAATACCCTAATAAAGCAGCGACAGGACCATCCCAGACCTTTCCTGCAGAAGTATGTAGAATCTGAAGTCAGGAAGTAGGCTGTAAGGACGAGCAAATAAAAAAAGAATCCCACCATAAAAAAAAAAAACTATGATGGTGGCAGAGAAGTTCAAGACACAAACCCAGAAAAGAATGACTCTAAAACATCTACAGGCAAAGTCTCAGAGAAAAACACAGCTTGGGTAAAAACTCAACTAGCATTTCTGGAAGATATGAAGCAAGAGTTTAAAAAAGAGTTTTAAAATATTTTTACTTTTTTTTTTTCAATAAACAAAGTGAGGGAGTTTGAGGGGGGGAAATGAAAGAAAAAAAGAAAGCTCTAGAAGAAAGAATTGGAAAGGGAATTAAAAGCTTGGAACAAGAGATACAAAAGGATATCCAAGCAACAAACTCCTTGAAAATTAGCATGGACTAAATAGAAGCAAGGACTCCATAACATAAAAAAGCAAAATAGAAATACTGAAAAAATAGAAGAAAATATAAGGTGTCTCATAGTAAAAAACAACAACAACAACAACAAAAAACCTTACCTCGGAAACAGATCAAGGAGAAAAAAATTGAGAATCATTACAAGAAATCTTAAAACTGCCCAGATCTCTTAGGACCAAAGGGCAAAGTGGAAATAGAAAGATTCCACTCATCACTTCCTGAAAGAAACACCAAAATGAAAACTTAGGAACTTCATAGCCAAAATCCAGAGCTTCTGAGACAAAGAAAAAGTGCTGCAAGCAACCAGACAGAAGGAATTCAAGTCTTGAGGAACCACAGTCAGGATACCACTATAAAGGAGAAATGAATTTGAAATACAATGATTCAGAAGGTAGAAGATATAGGCTTGCAACCAAGAATAACTTACCCAGCTAAAGTGAACCTAATGCTATAGGAGGGAAAGTGGACCTTTAATGAAATAGAGGACTTCTAGGCATTCCTTATGAAAATATCAGAACTTGTAGAAACTTCAAACACAGAAATTAAGAGAAAAACAAAAAAGTAAAAATGAGCAATCAATCATAAGGGACAAAGCAAAGATAAACTGCCTACATTCAATTAGAAGAGATGATACATGTATCATCTCTGAACTCCATCATCATGAAGGGTGATAGAAAGAGTCTAGTAAGACAAACGGTCTGGACTTGTTCTGTTTTGTCTTAATGATCTTAATAGAATAATGGAAAGAGGATGAAAGAATGAGCAGAAGAGCAGAGGAAGGAAAAGAATGATTGGGGAAAATTCTCATATAATCAGGATTTCAAAGGAAGTCATCTCTATAATAAAAAAGGAAGAAGTGAGAAGAGAAGCTGTCACTTCCACCTCACTTTCATTTGAACTCATCAAAGAAGAGAAGAATACACACACACACACACACACACACACACACACATTCACTCATTCATTCAACAGGGAGTAAAAGGGAAGAAGGGGGAGGGAGGAATTAGAGGAAGGATAAATTAAAGGAGGGATTAGTCCCAACCAAAACAAACTTTAACTAAGGATGTACAAAAAAAAAACTGTATAACTCTTTTTGGGGTGGCAAAGAATGAGAATCTGAAAGGGTGCCCATCAGTTGGTGTATAGCTGAACTAGTTATGGTATATAAATGTGATGGAATACTATCATGTTATAAGAAATGACAAAGGAATGGTTTCAGAGTAACCTAAGAAGACTTATACAAACTGATGCAGAATAAAGTGAACAGAAATAGTAAAGCAATATTGTACATACAAACAACTTTGAAAGACTTAGGAACTCTGATCAGAGTAATGACTAACCATGATTCCAGAGGACTAATGATGCTACCCACCTCCTGACAGAAAAGTGAAGGACTCAGAATGCAGGAGACATGTTGTTTTGGACTTGACCAATGCAGAAATTTGTTTTGCTTCACTATATGTGTTTGGAACAGGGATTTTGTTTTTCTTTTACTCTCAAGTGGAAGTGGGAGGGAGAGAAGACAAAATTTTGCTGATTGAAAAAAAATTAGATGTTACTTAAAAGATTTCTAAAAAATAAAGGTTGCAATGACAAAAAAAAAACAAAAAAATGGAAAACAAATAAAACTCTGGTTCTGCTACTTGCTACATATATGACTTTGGACAATTAACCAACTTGAACTTTCTGGGCCTATTTTTTCATCTGTAACATGAAGGGGAGCTAGGTAGAGCAGTGGAAAGAATGCCGGGCCTGGAGTCAGGAAGACTCATCTTCCTGAGTTCAAATTAGGCTCAGATACTTACTAGCTATGTGACCCTGGACAAGTCACTTAACCTTGCTGTCCTCAGTTTTCTCATATGTAAAATGAGCCAGAGAAGGAAATGGCAAACCACTCAAATATCTTTGCAAAACAAAATAAAACAAAAAACAAATGGAGTCATAAAGAGTCAGACATGACTGAAAAACAATTGAAGAACAACAAAATATGAGAGGTTGGGTTCAATGACTTCTAATGTTCCTTCCAGCTCTAAGTCTATTATTATTCCCTTTTAATTTCATGAAACTCCCTTGACTGCTTGTGTAGTACATGGAACATATGACAACAGAGCCTTGACTCTTTCCAGTATGGAAACAGGATGAATATACAAGAGGAAACATCTATATCTGTAACAAGTGATGGGGAGAAGTCTTTGTTCCTTCTGAGAGCCCTGTGTTTTGCTTCTCTCAATAAAATCCCCCCCCCACCCTCTTTCAGTAATCTCTAGAGCTAGAGGAAGGAAATCCAAAGGCCATTTCTGGTTGCTTATAGGTACATCCAAATGCACCTGATTATGAAAGCCATGTATCCATCCCACTAGTGTGGAGAGAAGAAGTGGCAAGGAGCTATAAACAAATGAATATCATTAAGAAAGAAGCCTCACATAGTGGATAATGAAGCAGCTTTGGAGTAAGAAGTCTGAGGTCAGTCAATCAATGATACTACCCATTGTGTTGTGTTACCCTGAGCAAGTCATTCTCAGTGCCCCAGGCAGCTTCCTAAGTCTATCAGTCACAAATCAGGTGCTGAGTTGCATTGTCAGAGGAAGTTTCCTATAGTAAAATTATAAGTCTAGTCCAAAAAAGAAGGCATAGAGGGTGAAAGAGTGGGAGAAGAAGAGGAGGAGGAGGAGAATGAAAAGGGGAAGGAAAAAGAGGAAGAAGAGGAGGGGAATAAGGAGGAAAGGTGGAGGAGGAGGAAGAGAGATGGAAGAGAAGGAGGAGGAGAGATGGAGGAGAAAGAGAAGTGAGGGAGGAGAGGAGAAAGAAGAAAAGGATGAGGAGGAGGAGGAAGAGGAGAAGAAATGAGAAGGATGAATAGGAGAAGGGAGAGAAAGAGGAGAAGGAAGAAAAGGAAGAAACAGTTTCTATTAGTCCAAATATCAGCCACAATTTTCTTTCCTATTTTGATGTTAAAACAAAACAAAACAAAACAAAACAAAAACAAAAACTTGAAAGCAGCCTGATTTTGCAATCGACGAGAATCCACTAAATGTCAAAAACATGGTAGATCCTAGGGATATAAATATAAGGAATGGAATTGTCCCTATTCTCAAGTTTATATTTTGTCAAGTACACACACACAAACATTTGTTAAGTATATGTGTACAAATATACTCACATATATGTGTATGTCTATTCCAGGGGTGGGAAACCTGCGGCCTCAAGGCTACATGTAGCCTTCTAGGTCCTCAAGTGTGGCCCTTTGATTGAATCCAAACTTCACAGAACAAATCCCCTTAATAAAAGGATTTGCTCTGTAAAACTTTGACTAGGTCAAAATGCCATACCCAAGGACCTAGAAGGCCACATGTGGCTTCAAGGCTGAAGGTTCCCCACCCCTGGTCTATTCTATTACATATGTGATATATGTATGTGTGTGTGTGTGTGTATGTATATTTTCTTCCATTGAGATCTCACAGTAGGTCAGCCTGTGCCTTGAGAGAGATCAGACTGTTACAACAGTGACGTGGGTATAGAGACAAAGTAAGGAGTTTGACTACAAGGATAAAAACAAGGCAGCCATGGTGTGAGCCTCTGCTCATATCTGAGTGAGGGTCAAACTTGATGGGCTCTTATAGAGGTATCTTCTATGAATTCAAGGATACCACCTATTTAAGTGATGAGCACTGAGGGCAGAAAAAAAAAGCTTGAAAGTTAATTGGCATTTACTGAAGGGTTTCAGATGAAAGATTTGTTCTATCACCCAGTTTGTGAGGGATCTTGGCTGAACTGTTCTCTTGAAAGCCCTGAGAACAGGCTAGGTACCCACCTAGTGACTTCCTTCTACAATGCTGTCATCTTCACTTAAGCCTCTGGGAAGACAGAAAGAGGTAGGGATTCATTAGAAGAATGGCCTCTGGAGGAGCTTTGGCTAGGCATCAGGCCCATCCACCTCCTCCCATGGGCACTCTGTGAGTGCCCCTTCAGTTTTACCCTTGCTCTAATAAGAGCAGAGGCTCATACCATGGCTTATTTCCAACTTTGCTGTCAGACTCCTGGATTCATCCTTGCTGGGTCATTGTTATAGCAGTCTAATCTCTGGAGACTCAGGCTAACCAAGGCCCTGTAAGAGTTTTAGACCTCTTTCCAATCTCCACATCATGGTCACATCTCTATTAACACCTGCCTTCCATTGTCTCAATTCCAACCCTGGCCCCAATCCCAGAGTATTCTTGATTTCAAGAGCTAGGTCCTCAGCCTCCCCGGCAGAATCTTCTGAATCACATGGAGAAGGTAGGAGGGGGCAGTCTACACATAACCATGACTTTTTTTCAATAAACCCATCTCAGACCTCAAATAACCTAATCCTTCCCAAGCGTCAGCTTTTTTAGAAATTCACACTTCTCTAGACAATAAAGGAAACTATGGTGGGGAGGAGGTTTCAGGGAAACTTTTAATTGCCAAAAGTGGAACCTCCTTCAAAATTTATGGCAAATGTAAAAAGAGCTCCTCTGAGTTTCCCCAATGAAAATTTCATAGACAGTTCCAAGGCTGATCTTATCAGAAGGTTTTGTCAGCACAAATCCTCCTGGATTTACATGCTGAACTCAAAGAGGATAACCACATGATCTGAAAAAGAAGCTGGACTTTAGCCCCCTTTTTTGGTAAGCAGTTTGATACCCAATACCCTTTAGATCCCTGTTTTCCAGCTTAAACTGTATATTCCCTGAGTCCCCTACTGAATAAATAAATTCAATTAAAGGTGGGGGTGGGAGATGTTGGATCATGTTGACTCAGCTATGTGTAATTCTATCCAGCTTTGTCTCAAACTCAGACCAGTTGTTCTTGTTGGGTAATAATGGTCTGATTCTCACATTAAACTTATGAGTTTGATAAAGAGCCAAAACAGGCAGCCTTAAGAGAATTGGAAATGACCCATTTTCTTGAGCAAATGCCCCAGCAGGGCTAATCATTTTTCCATGAGATAGGAAAGGGACCTACATTTCTATTTTTGTGCTTTCCCCAAGGAACAAGTCTTTCTTTTATGTGCACTTTGATGTAGGAATAACAAGGCATTTACATATCATTTGTACTTTCATAATGAGCACTTTATAGGGAATATCAGCCTAGCTCTTCCTATGCCTTTGGAACCCCTGGAAACAAATCCAAAACTGGCACAGCACAGATTAGGCCATTTGCACACATGGGGGATGCCCAGGTCACCTTCCCTGTCTACTTCTCCCAACTTTGGTGGGGCACAGTCTCTGTAGATGTCAGCTCCCAGAGTTTGTGGAAGAACCACAATTCTGCACATTATATAAGCTTTTGTGTTGCAATGTTACACCAGAAGATAAATCTCCAAAGACCAAGGCATAGCACAGTTTGTTCTCCTGAAAGATGTTTGTGTGGAAAGGGACCAAGACAGAATTTTCTTGGAAAGCTGAAAGGACATCTTTGATGAGAAGTAGAGATCTCTGCTCTCTCTCATCTTTTTTAATGAATTCCTATGATTTGTGGAGGAAGGATGTGGTGAGGAGGGACAAAGTAAAAGCAAAAATAGACCTAATTAAAAAAGACAAGGAAGGTAACCACATCTTGCTTACCACAGACAATGAAGTAATATCAATACTAAATATATATTCACCTAATGGTATAGCATCCAAATTCTTAGAGGAGAAGGTAAGTGAGTTACAGGAATAAATAGACATCAAAGATATACTAGTGGGAGACCTCAACCTCTCCCTTTCAGAACTAGATAAATTGAACCACAAAATAAACAAGAAAAAAGTTAAAGAGGTAAATAGAATTTTAGAAAAGTTAGATATGTTAGACCTCTAGAAAAAATTGAACAAGGATAAAAAAGAATATATTTTTTTCTCAGTGGTGCATGGCACTACATAAAAAATTGACCTTGTTTTAGGGCATAAAAACCTCACAATCAAATGCAGAAAGACAGAAATATTAAATGCATCCTTTTCAGATCATGATACAATAAAAATTATATGTAATAAAAGGCCATGGAAGGATAATTATTAACTGGAAACAAAATAATCTAATCCTAAAAAATAAGTGGGTCAAAGAACAAATCATAGAAACAATCAACAATTTCATCAAAGAGAATGACAATAATGAGACAACATATTAAAACTTGTGGGATGCAGTCAAAGTAGTACCTAGGGGAAATTGTACATCTCTAAATGCTCACATGAATAAAATAGAGAAAGAGCAGATTAATGAATTAGGCATGCAATTTAAAAAACTAGAAAAAGAACAAATTAAAAACCCCCAATTAAATACCAAACTAGAAATTCTGAAAATCAAAGGAGAGATTAACAAAATTGAAAGTAAGGAAACTATTGAACTAATAAATAAAACTAAGATCTTGTTTTATGAAAAAAAAACCAATAAAATAGATAAACCTTTGGTTAATTTGATTTCTAAAAAAAGAAAGAAGAAAACCAAATTATCAGTATCAAAAATGAAAAGGGTAAATTCACCACCAATGAAGAGGAAATTAAAACAATAATTAGGAGCTATTTTGCTCAACTGCATACCAACAGATCTAATAATCTAAGTGAAATGGATGAATATTTACAAAAATATGAATTTCCCAGATTAACAGAAAAGGAAATAAAATACTTAACCCCATTTTAGAAAAAGAAATTGAACAAGCCATCAATGACTCCCTAAGAAAAATCTCCAGGGTCACATGGATTTACAAGTGAATTCTATCAAATATTTAAGAACAATTAAATCTAATACTATATAAACTATTTGGAAAAATAGGCAGAGTTCTATTAAATTCCTTTTATGACACAAATATGGTACTGATACCCAAAACAGGAAGAGCCAAAATAGAGAAAGAAAATTATAGACCAATTTCCCTAATGAATATTGATGCAAAAATTTTAAATCAAATATTAGCAGAGAGATTACAACAATTTATCACCAGGATAATATACCATGACCAGGGATTTATAAAGGAATGCAGGGCTGGTTCATTATTAGAAAAACTATTAGAATAATTGACAATATCAATAACAAAACAATAGAAATTATATGATTATCTCAATAGATGCAGAAAAAGCTTTTGACAAAATACAGCACCCATTCCTATTAAAAACAGTAGAGAGCATAGAAATAAATGGAGCTTTCCTTAAAATGATAAGTAGTATCTATCTAAAAGCCATCAGCAAGCATTACATGTAATGAGGATAAGCTAGAAGCCTTCCCAATAAGATCAGGGGTGAAACAAGAATGCCCATTATCGTCACTGTTGTTCAATATTGTACTAGAAATATTGGCTTTAGCAATAAGAGAAGAAAAGGCAATTGAAGGAATTAGACAAGGCCATGGGGAAACAAAGCTATCACTCTTTGCAGATCATATGATGGTATACTTAGAGAATCCTAGAGAATCACCTAAAAAAACTACTTGAAATAATTAACAACTTTAGCAAAGTTGCAGAATATTAAATAAGCCCACATAAATCATCAGCATTTCTATATATTACCCACAAAGCTCAGCAGAAAAAGATAGAGAAATTCCATTTAAAATAACTGTAGACAATATGAAGTATTTGGGAATCTACTTGCCAAGACAAACCCAGGAACTATATGAGCACAATTACAAAACATTTTTCACACAAATAAAGTAAAATCTAAATAATTGGAAAAATATCAATTGCTCATGGGCAGGCCAAGCAAATATAATAAAAATGACAATACCTAAATCAATCTACTTATTGATAATAAATGCCAATGCCAATGCCATACCAATCAAACTACCAAAAATTATTTTCTAGAGCTAGAAAAATAATAATAACAAAATTCATCTGGAAGAACAAAAGGTCAAGAATATCGAGAGAATTAATGAAAAAAATGCAAAGGAAGGTGACCTAGCGATATCAGATCGAAAGCTATTTTATAAAGCAGAAATCATCAAAATTCTTTGGTACCAGCTAAGAAATAAAGTGGTGGATCAGTGGAATCGATTAGATACATTAGACACAGTAGTAAATGACTATAGCAATCTACTGTTTGATAAACCTCCAGCTTCTTGGATAAGAATTCACTATTTGACAAAAACTGCTGGGAAAATGGGAAAATGGTGTGGCAGAAACTAGGCATAGACCAAATTTCACACTGTATACCAAAATAAGGTCAAAATGGATACATGATTTAGCCATAAAGGGTGAAACCATAAGTAAATTAGGAGAGGAATTAATAGTTTACCTGTCAGATCTATGGAGAAAAAAAGAATCTGTGACTAAACAAGAGATAGAGAACATTATGAAATACAAAATAGATCATTTTGATTACATTAAATTAAAAAGTTTTTGTACAAATAAACCAACACAATCAAGATTAGAAGGAAAACAGAAAGATAAGAAACAATTTTTGCAGTCAGTGTTTCTAATAAAAACCTCATTTCTAAAATATATAGAGAACTGAGTCAAACTGATAAGGATACAAGCCATTCCCCAACTGATAAATGGTCAAAGGATATGAACAGGCAGTTTTCAGATGAAAAAATTAAAACTATATTCATATGAAAAAATGCTCTAAATCACTATTGATTAGAGAAATGCAAATTTAAAAACTCTGAGGTTCTACCTCATACCTATCAGATTGGCTAACATGACAGAAAAAGAAAGTGATAAATGTTGGAGAAGATAAGGGGAAATTGGAACACTCATGTATTGATGGTGGAGTTGTGGACTGATCCAACCATTCTAGAGAGCAATTTGGAACCATGTCCAATCAAACTGCATATATTTAGATCCAGCAATACCACTGCTAGGTCTGTATGCCAAAGAGATGATAAGAAGCGGAAATGACCTGTATGTACAAAAATATTTATAGTAGTTCTTTTTGTGGTGGCAAAGAATTGGAAATTGAGGGAATGCCCATCAATCATGGAAGAACTGAACAAGTTGTGGTATAAGAATGTAATGAAATATTATTGTGTTATAAGAAATGATGAGCAGGTGGATTTCAGAAAAACCTAGAGAGACTTATATGAACTGATGCTATTTACAAAAAAAAAGCACTTTGAAAATCTTAAAGGGATAAATAAAGTGTGAGCTATTAGTCCAGCTTACGTTTAGACTGAATTATACTCTAACATGACAATCTACTTGATTGTGTAGGGGGGTTTTTTAATCTAGTCCCAAACATTTCCATGTGAAATGTATATCTAAGTAAAAAGCCCAGAAGTATTATCTGTCAGAATCCAAAACCACTCCTCTCTTTTTACTCCATTCTTTTCACTATTAGGAGACACCCTGTTGTCCTGAGCTAAGACCCAGCAAGCAAGCTGTGCTCCGAGCTTGGTATAACAACAATCGTTTGCGCTCACCCTCTGATGAATATTGCTGCAACTAAATCACAGAACTGATGGTCCCTGAGCTTGGACAAGCACCAACAGGCCCAGACGTGAAGCCCTGCTATGAATGGACTTCTTGTCACTAGACAACCTTGCCTCGCTGTCGCTGTTGTGCCTCACCACTGTTGCTACACTATGCTATTTAATTCTTTATCTAGCCACAAATATATAAATCAAGATTTAGCCCCACCCCCTCAGGTCTCCTACTAGAGAAGGCCCCAACACATGTGTCTAATTTCTCTCCCCCAATGGAATAAAGAAAGCTTTTTGCTTATAACCTGTATGAGCTTTTTGGTATTTTTGGAGTTAACAGCAGTTGCAAAACCTCTGTGACTCTTTGGTCATTTGTTACCAGAATTGACAAATCTTTTTAATAAATAAAATAAAAGCTACTGAAGAACTTGAGCTTTTAAAAAAGCCAAAGTTGGAACTGATTTGGTGCCCTCCCAAAGGATACATGAAAACATACCCAAGAGCCTTAAAAAAAACGAAAAAGCTCCTAGAAGTCCCAACAGGGCTGGTGCTTTTCCTGCTGCATTTAGGTCCTGCGACGGACCAAAGAAACCATTCTAGAGGGGAAAAAAGCCAGAGGCAAAAGTAGTGATAATTAGGGTAAAATGGAATGAGACCTGTGATTGCACTGGTATAAGGAACACCCTCTGTCCTTGCAGAAACTGGCTCCTGTTATGCCATTTGTACTCCTAGAGAGTGTACTGACACACTGAGACGTGACTTGTCCGGCATCACAGAATCACTAGGAGGCAAAGGCTAGGCCTGAACTAACATCTTTCTCCCTTGACTCTCAGATCAGGTCTCCCTCCATTAGGTCAGAGGTAGTCTCCGTGAACTTATTTTTGCAAAATAACAATAACTATATTTCAATGCAATAAGTTTCTTTTGTAGTCTAATGCATTTTATTTTTCTCATTTAAAAATATCATTCTAAGAAGGGATCAATTGGCATCACCAGACTGCCAAAAGGGTCCACAACTGACAAAAAACATTAAGAACTCTTTCACTGCAAGAGGCTGCCTCTCGGTAATAACCGCTCACATTTACATAGTAGTTTTCCCTTCGCTCTGCTCACAACAACCTGCAGGTTATGCATGAGCCAGGAAAGAATTGCACCCTTGGAGAAGGTAAGTGTGAAAGCAAGAAAACATTTGAAAATGGCAGGGCAAGGTGGCACAATGGATAGAAAGCTAGGCCTGGAGTCAGAAAGACTCATCTTCCTGAGTTCAAATGTGGCCTCAGACACTTACTAGCTGTGTGACTCTGGACAAGTCACTTAACACTGTTTGCCTCAGTTTCTTCATCTGTAAAATGAACTGGAGAAGGAAATGGCAAATCACTGCAGTATCTTTGCCAAGAAAGCCCCAATGGGGTCACAAAGAGTTGAATATGACTGAAATGACTGAACAACAAACTTCATGGAAAGCTGAGTGAGTCATGAGACAGAAATGTCAATGAGGCGACTTCTGAGAGAAGTCCCAGATTTGGCTATTGCTGAATGTTTCACTGGTCAGGCTGAAGAGAATCATCCTCTCAAAAGAGGTCCAGCTTAGCTGGACCCCTGCTTAGCTACATGTGCCGCGTACCATGAGCCCAGACTGATACCCAGAGCCACGGCTGTTCTCTTGTCCCAAATGGGATTCTGTCCCCAGCATCTTCTCACTGCTTCTGTGGTAAAAGTAGAAACTAACCAGGCCTCAGATTCTATCCGAGTGAAACTCTGATGAAAAACAAAACCAGTAATCGATGATGCAAGAGCCCTTCCCAGAGTTGTGATTAATGGTAGTCAAAATAGGCAGCCATCTAACATACAATAACCAGGGAGGCACAATAAGGCACATCTTGAAAAAATGACTGTGCCTAAATGTATGTGTTTAATGCTCCCCAATTTGGCTCTTTAAAAATGCCCGTGAGCATTTTTTAAGATTCTGAATTTAATAAACACCAAATATAATGGGCATTTTCTACATAATAGAACAAAAAAAAGAGGATTGTACATAAAACTATACAGCTCTATTGCATACAGTTTGCTTTTCTTTTTAAGTATAACTAAAACTACAAGTCAGTATCTTTCTCTTTAAAAATTAATTAGCTGATACATTAACAAAACACAAAGCAATTAAAATACTCTAAGTATATAATAAACTCAACAGATATGGGGCAGCTAGGTGATGCAGTGGATAGAGTAATAGGTCTGAAATCAGGAAGTATCCTATTCCTGAATTCAAATCTGGCCTCAGACACTTCCTAGCTGTGTGACCCTGGATAAGTCACTTAACCTCATTTACCTCAGTTTCTTCATCTGTAAAATTAGCTGGAGAAGGAAATGGGAAACCACTCTAGTATCTTTGCCAAGAAAACCCCAAATGGAGTCACAAACAGTTGGACATGAATGAAATGACTGAACAACAACAGTGAAATCATGTAAACAACAAGAGTTCCCCACGTTGATAAAATCATAGATCTGAACCATAAAAAAAAAAAAAGCCAAAACACATGCCTTATAGGGAAGCTCAAACATTCAGTGAATAGGAGCAGAAAGCACAATTTTCAAACATTATATAGGACATACAAATGCCTGGACCTGCCTATATCTTTTTTCCCATCTAATAGGTAACCTTAATTACACATAGCCCTTATAAGCTCTGGACTTACTTTCCTGATCCCAACTCTGCTTGTGCTTCCAGGTCTGGTTCCCAGAGTTTAGTTATATCATCCCCTCAGTATTCTAGGAATACCCCACAGAGATTACAGGATTCTACTGATGCTATTGGCTTAAGCCCCCATCCTAGTGTGTTTCCCCCAATATCAATTTCCCAGAGTCAGGTACTGTCTCCTTATTATCATGGATACCAGTGATAGTGATACCCATTTATCAATTTAACCAGTTGATAGGTCCTCAATATTGATAAACAATTAATAGCAATTAGATTTTTTTAAAGTGTATTTACTGAAAAGATATAGCAAGAACCAAAGCACAAAAAACATCCCCCCAAACTATACTTTCCCCTCTACATTTTGACCCCTAAGGGGACTTAAAGTAGTAGCTACATTCTTCTCACCACTGAGTTATGTCTAGGTCTGACATAGCCAATGGAGGAGTCATTCCCTTATTTGAAGGACACATACAATAAGTATCTCTACTACTAGCTAGTCTGGGTCAAGCAGTTAGCTCCTAAGGGCTTGCTCATCCTCGGGGCTTGGTTTGAACCTCTGATGACTCTTCCAAACTTTTCAAGATCTCACTGTATCAAAGGAAAGAAAACACAAGGTAGTTACATTCCAAGCACAGGCTTGCCTAGGAGGCCACGTACTCACAGGTCAGCCCAGTGGAGGAAGGTACTCTGATGGAAAACAGGAAGGAGACAGGAAACAGTCACAGAATGTCTGTGCAAACTCTAAATAGGGGGTAACAGCTTGCAAGTCCAGAAGCAGACTCATCAAACTGCCTACATGGATTGGAATCAGGCAGGCAGAACCCTCTGCATGTGCTCTTAAGATTGAGTTCTTGTCATTGGCCATTGGGAAGAGTAGTCATCTAGGAAACTCACATGAAGGAGCATACGCATAGGAAAAACATATAGCCAGTGTGAACACATAGAGTGGAGCACATGTAGGGGACATACATGGCTACAGCACATGTGTGGAGGAGTAATTCATGCTCCCCAAACTGCAGAGCCTCAGTGGCTTTCTTCCAGTTATTTCATCACTGTTCCCATTAGCCCTACTCCCTGCTGGTCTCAGTCTCCATAGCATATTCCTCTGCCAGATGCTGCTTGGCTGAACAGGTAGCTTTTCCCAGGCATGGCTCAGCTGGACACTGCTTACCTAGACTCTGAATCTCTACTGCTCTGCTAGATGTTCTATTGCCTCTAGTTTCTGGCTCAGCTAAAACGCTAGTTTACTTCTTCCTCAAAGAAAGAGTGCGTTATCATGCTTTGTCTGCTTTAAGGCTTTTTACCAGCTCTTTTAGAAAAGACTGGAACCCTAGCTAAGGAGCCAGCAGACTGCTGTCCACCACCACCTCTCCTTCTCTCAGGGTTTTGGCTCTGAAGCTGCTCATCTTTCCCAGCAGGAGATTCTCAGCCACAGGTGCTGAGCCCTTTAGAACAAAGAACAGAGTTCTCTCAGCTGCCTAATAGGCTCAGTCATTCCTTTGGTTTCCTCTTCCATGTCCAAGATCCCCCAGTCAAGACTTTACTGTACTTCTATATACTTTCGCATTTTCAATATCTGAAAGGTAGCCTATAAACCAGACAATACTTATTTCCCCAATAACTACCAAACAGTTCCGGGGTTGGGGATTCCTCAACTTTCAAACTTCAGATCTCTTCTGTTCTCTCACACTGACCACTGGGTTGGGGGCAGGGTATGGGAAAACAAATTAAGCTCAGGATAAGGATCTCTTCTACCAATCCAACAGTATTCCTGGCCTTTTCATCCGTAGATATAGCTGACCCAAAACTTGGAGTAGCATTGAAAGTCACCCTTACATCTGGATGTGGACAGATCAGGAAACTGAACTGGGCCCAGAGAAATTAAAGCTGCCTGGTGTAGTAGAAAGAGCACTTGACCTGAGAGTCAGAAAACTTGAGTTTCTATTCTAGCCCCCTCCCACTTTTCCAATCTATGTGACCTTGAGTAAATCACTTCATTTCTGTGATCCTACATTTCTTCATCTGCAAAATGGGGATAATAATATGCACCCTACCTCCCTCAAAGGCCTGTTGTGAGTATTCAATAAGACAAAATATATGAAGTGTTTTGCAAATGAGAAGCGTCTTACAACTCTACATTGTCAATTATCAATTGACTCGTCCAAGGCCTGTTAATGAAAGAAGAGATTACTTGATGCCATCGGCAAACAGTATATTGTAATCAAACAGGGGATGAATTGGTAGTCAGTAGACCTGAGTTCAGTCCTGGCTCTGCTACTCACCATTTGTGTGACTTTGAACAAGTGACTTCACCTCTCTGGGGCTGCCTCTTCATTGGTGAAATAGAAGGGTTGAACTACTTGGTCTCCAAATCTGAATCCAGTTCTGTTGCTATTCAGTTGCATTCAACATTTTGTGACCCCATTTGGGGTTTTCTTGGCAAAGATATTAGAGTGGTTTGCCATTTCCTTCTCCAGCTCATTTTACAGATGAGGAAACTGAGGCAAATGAGGTTAAGTGACTTATCCAGGGTCACATAGCTAGGAAGTATTTGAGGCCAGATTTGAACTCAGGAAGTATGAGTCTTCGTGACTCCAGGCCCAGCACTCTATCCACTTTGCCACCTACCTGTTCTAGTTCTAGATGCATGAGATATCTCATGTATAGGCCTCATCTCATTTCTTCATTCTTCTCACTAAGACTGATTTCCTATGTAGCTTTAAGCCAGTCAGTTGGTTCCGGTGACTCAGTTTCACCATCCATACAATAAACATACCAATAATTTGCTTCCTATGACTGGTGAGAAAATGACAACCCCTAGGGCTCCAATGATTAACAATAGGTCAAACAAATTGTAGCACTGAAGTCACACATGTAATTTAAATTAGTCCTCTTTTGTACCACAGTGGATTCAATAAGAAAACCAGACCATTCCGTCAGGATGCTGCTAGGGGGAAAGCAGAGCCCCATCAGGACTTTTCTAACCACCAGTATAAATTACTCTCCTGTGGGCCTGACTTAAACAGTTGTGTTGTTCCACTGGGCACAATTCCTGCCTGCTAGAAGCATGAGCAAACAAGCATGCAGTGTTCCATTAATGAACTCATATTTTACTGGGGGCTCTGCAAGGCCTTGGCATTAATGAGATTAATACCATACTGGGGGGAGGAGGGAGGGCAGTGCTCTGACTTTTCACCTCTGGAGAATCTGGATTCAAATCCCAGGCCCCCAATCCTTAAATTAAGGGGTGGCTCTTCACAACTCAAAATGAAGTTGGCAGCCTTACCCTAGGCCTGGTTTGTGTAGAGCAGGAAAACCACGGGCAAGTCAGTACGGTTGGCCTGGGCTGCTGGAAGAGGCCCAAGACCCAGATTGCAGGGGGTGTTATAGATTAGGCATGAGGCACTTTGGCAGGGGCCTGGTTGAGAATCTTTCCTTGGAACTGGACCTCAAACCAGGAATTGCAATTCCCCTCCCAGCAGAACTCATTCCCCCCACATTTGTTTGGTTTTTTTACCTTTTCTTTTGAGTACCTGCATACCCATTCTGCTATGCTCTAGTTATGAATCAATATCCCCCCCTAAGCAGGGGGGGATATATATAATATTCTTCTTCTCTGGGCTTCTGTCTCCCTCTCGCTTTGCCTAGCTTGGTAAGAAGAAATAAACCTGCTGTTTAACCACTCTGGTATAGTGGCAAAAGTGCTAAATTTGAAATAAGAAGACTGCATTCAGATTCTTGTTTTTCTATTTACTGCCTGTGTGAGCTTAGGTGAGTCACCTCATTCTAGTGGCTTCATTTTCGCCATCTGTAAAATGAAGGGGCTGGGCTGGAGGACCTTGAAGGCCCTTCTAGCTCTAAAGAGATGATTCTATGAGTCTCAGGCAGAGGAAACTGAGGAGGAGTGGTCAGATAGATGGGAGGAGAACCAGTAGAGAGTAGTGCCCCAAAAGCCTGGAGAGAAGAGTGTATCAAGAGGAAAAGGGTGGTCTACAGTGTTGAAGGCTATAGAGAAGTCAAGAAGGATGAGGAGTGAGAGAAGGCCATTACATTTGGCAATTAAAAGATTATTAAGCCCACCTCAGCAAACCAGCGGAAAGTCCTGAGCTTCAGCATGGTAGAACAAGCAAACACCAACACCAGTCCCCCTGTGTGCCTTAACATAGCCAGAGGAACCAGCAGACTCCCATTCCAAGAACCACCACATGATTTGGCACAGCTGCAGGAAGGCGTCCTGCAGTAGCCGGACCTCCGAGTGCTTCAGTGTTGCCCTGGTCAAACCTCCTGTGACATCACATGCTGCTGCAGGTGGGCAGGTAGCCTCAGTGGCCAGACTTCCATATGCTTCAGTGTAGCGCCAGGGAAATGCAGAAAAATCCCACCAGGCCTCAGCACACACCAGACACCACCACCAGGACCCCAGCTCAGCACCAGATAAGCTGCCAGACCTCTATGGCCTGCAGCAGCACCAGTCAATTCTCACCCCACCCCCTCAGAGCAGCACCAGGCTCGAGGGTCCCCCATGGGCCTCAAGGCTACATCAGTGCAGCACCAGGCAAAGAGTCAGGGTCTGCAGCTGCTAGCACAAGAAGCCGGAGACAGTGCCCCTTCCACCTTGAGAGCAGAGCTCAAATTTAAAAGAAAAGAAATAGGCCCCAAAAAATGGGGGGGGAGGAGCGAATAAGCAGAAAACAATGAAAAAAAGAATCTGACCATAGAAAGTTATTATGGTGACAGGAAAGACCAAGGCACAAACTCAGAAGAGGACAACAATGTCAAAACACCTATGGGCAAAGCCCCAAAGAAAATCAGGAAGTCATCTCAAGCCCAGAAAGAACTCATGCAAGGACTCAAAAAGGAGCTTAAAAATCATTTGAGAGACAGAAGAAAAATTGGGAAATGAAATGAGAGTGATGCAAGAAAATTATGAAAAATGACTCAACAGCTTGGAACAAAAAGAACTGTTTAAAAAGTAGAACTGGCGAAATGGAAAAGGAGATACAAAAATCCACTGAAAAAACAACTCTTTAGAGTAGAATTGACCAAATGGAAAAGAAAGTACAAAAGCTAATTGAGGAAAACAACACCTTAAAAGTTAGAATTGGGCAACTGGAAGCCAATGATTCTATAAGACATCATGAATAGATCAAACAAATTCAAAAGAATGAAAAAATGGAAGAAAATGTAAAATACCTCAGGAAAAAACAACTGACCTGGAAAACATTTCCAGGAGAGACAATATCAGAATCATTGGTCTACCTAAAAGCCAAAATCAAAAATGAACAGCATCTTTCAAGAAATTATCAAGGAAAACTGCCCTGATATCCTGGAACCAGAGGGGAAAACAGGCATTGAAAGAACCCATCAATCACACTAGGAAAGAGATCCCAAAATAAAACCCCCAAGGAACATTATAGCCAAATTTCAGAACCATCAGGTCAAGGAAAAAATACTGCAAGTGGCCAGAAAGAAACAATTCAAATAGTGGGGAGTCACAATCAGTATCACACAGGATTTGGCAGTTGTAACATAAAGGATTGGAGGTCATGGAACATGATATTCCGGAGGGCAAAGGAGCTAGGACTACAACCAAAAATGGCCTACCTGGCAAAATTAAGCATAATACATCAAGAAAAAAAAATGGCCATTCAACAAAATATAAGAATTTCAAGCCTTCATGAGGAGAAGACGAGAACTAAACCAAAATTTGACCTCCAATATCAAAACCCAAGAGAAACATAAACAGGTAAAAAGGGAAAAGAAAACATAAGGAATTCAAGAGAGCTAAACTGTCTACATCCCTACATGGGAAGATGGTACTTTTAACTTTTAAAAATTGTATCACTGACAGGACAGATAAAAGGAATAAACATAGACAGAGGGTACAGTATAAGTTATATTTGAGGAAAAGACAAAAAAGTAAGGAATGAGAAAGAGGAGTAAAATGGGTGCAGAAGGAAGGAAGAGGTAGAATGGGGTAAATTATCTCACATGAAGAAGTGAGAAAGACCTATTACAGTGGAGGGGAAGATGAGAGAGTGGGCGATGGGCATCATGTGAATCCTACTCTCATCAGTATTGGCTCAAAGAGGGAACAATATACACTATCAGATGAATACAGAAATCTATCTTACCTGATAGGGAAGTAGAAAGGGAGGAGATTAAATAAAGGGGGAGGGTACTGACAGAAGGGAGGGCAGATCAGGGAAGGTGGTAGACAGAAGCAAAACAGTGGTGATGCAGGAAAGGGTGAAAGAAGAGAGGATAAACAGGAGGAAGAATAGGACGGAGGGAAATACACATGAACTCTCCCATAAAACAAAAGTAGATAGCAAAGCGGATCAAAAAATAGTATCCCACAACATGTTGCTTACAAGTAACACTCTTGAAGCAGAGAGACACACACACAGAGTAAAGGAAAATCTGGAAAGGTATGAACTGATGCAAAGTGAAATAAGCAGAACCAGGAAAACACCATACACAGTATCAACAACATCATGTGATGATCAACCATGAATGACTCAGCTTTTCTGAGCAACACAATGATCCAAGACAAATACAAAGGACTCATGAAGGAAAAGTGTATCCATATCCAGGTAAAGAACTGATGGACTCTAAATGTAGATCAAAGCATATTTTTTTCACTTCATTCTTTTTCATGTTTTTTTTTAACTTTTAATCTGTTTCTTCTCCCACAACTGTAATGAATATGGAAATATGTTTTACATGATTGCATATGTATAAACTATATCAAATCTTCTACTATTTTCAGAAGGGGGAGGGGAGGGAGGAAAGGAGAAAAATTTGGGACTCAAAATCTTGTAAAAATGAATGCTAAAAATTTTCTTGATTTGTAATTGTGGGGAAAAAATACTATTAAAAGCCCCAAAAAAGATTACTAATAACTTTGGAGAGAGCTATTTCAGTTGAAATAGCTCCACTCACACCACCCATATGAGGTTGGAAGCCAGACTGTAGAAAGTTAAGAAGAGAGAGGGGAGAAAGTGGAGATACCTAATACAGATGGTCTTCTCAAGAAAAGAGAGGAGAAATATGGGATGATAGTTATGAGGGATGTATGGATCAAGTGAGGGATTTTTGAGGATGAGGAGACAAGGGCATGTTTATAGATGATTAGAAAGCAGCCAGGAGACAGGAAAAGCTTTAAGAGATGTGAGAAAGTGATAGAGGAGGCAATCTCTTGAAGAAGATTGGATGGAATGGGACCGCTTGTGTATGTAGACGGGTTAGCCTTGATAAGGAGAAGGGCCACCTCTTCGTGTGAGACAGGGGTAAAGGAGGAGATAGCGGCAGGAGGCATCTGGGTTATAAGAGACAAGGAAGAAGGGAGAAAAGGCTCTTGATGAATAGCCTTGATTTTTCAATAAAATATGAGTCAAGGTTCTCAGTTGAGAGGGTTGGGAGAGGAGAAGCATTGAAGGAAGAGAGGGAAGAAATAAGCATTCATCAAGTGCCTACAATGTACCAGGCTCTGTACTAAGGGATTTACAAATATCGTTTCATTTGATCCTCGTAACAGTTCTGAGAGGCAGGTGCTACTGTTATCATCCCCATTTTATAGTTGGGAAAACTGAGGCAGATAGAGGTTAAGTAACTTGTTGAGGTTCATGCAACCAGATTTGAACTCAGGTTTTCCTCACTCTGAGCCCAGTGCTCCACTGGGCGATTTAGCTGCCTCTAGGCATAGAAGGTTTGAGCAAAGATGAAAAGGGCTGTTGTGATGAGTAGGATAGTGAGTTAATCAGAAAGATGTAGAAGGATTGCCTTGCAGCAGTGAGAGCCCAGCTGAAGTTATTTAACATCTGTAGTGTATCCAGTCAGTTTGATTTCATGATTTTCTCCACCTTCCTTCAGCAGCATGTCAGTAGGAATGAAGGTAGCAGATGTTGAGAGTGATCTAAGCCTGAGGGTCAGCAGGGAATAATCAGTGATTTCATTAGGGAGCAAGAGACTCAAAAGAATTGAATTCAAGAATTGAATAGAATTGAACTGGTTCACCAAGGGGTCAAATGGCAAAAAGAAGAGAGGTTGGAGAGTGCAGGGGAGATGGCCTGGGAGAGAACTAAGGGCTTGAGGAACTGGAAATCATGATGTGGATGAAGAATAGGGTTTGGTATTGAAAGGCAGAGGAAGAAGTGGAAAGCCTACAAATTGTGATCACATAAGAGAGTTTCAAAGTTCATGAAAATGGAAATAGTGTATTTGTGGGTGATAGCAGTATCAAGGTATGATCATCTTTGTATGTGGCTGAGATGGGGTGAAGGAATAAGTCACAGGAAATGAGTTGAGGAACCAATCTGAATCAGGTCTATAGCCTCTAGGAAGAAACAGAAGGTGGCAAGGTGAACCTGGCAGATTCTTTGTTCCTCTACAACATTGCCTTAAGTTGAGGATTTTTTTATCTTAAATTTTTTGGACCTGGATCCATGTAGCTTATGGTTAGTAAGTTAACTTCTTCATCAGTAAGAACTGTATTCACATCCCACCCCCAACATATATAGTAGCTGGGTGACCCTGGGCAAGTCACTCAATGCTCCAAGTAACCTTCTAAGACCTATGGCAGACCAGGGGCTGATCTGCCTTAAGAGATGACTTTTCTCCATTTAAAGTTCCTTATAACAATTAAATAATCAATTATTTAACCTTTGTAAAATAATAATATTAACTATGCCACACAAGAATTATGACTAAAATGTATCACAATGATTAAATAACAAAGACTAAATAATAGATAACATGGGGGTAGCTAAGAGGCACAGTAGATAGAGTACCAGCCCTGCAGTCAGGAGGACCTGAATTCAGATCTTGGCTCAGACACTTACTGTGTGATCCTGGGTAAGTCACTTAACCCCAAACACTTCCAAAACAATAATAATAATAATAATAATAATAATAGTTAACATAAAAATCATGCAGGATAAAAGGGCATACTGAGCTTCAATCTATGTTGGTAGAGGGAATATCCCATGAAAGTCACAGATCCATGTAAATCATAAAAAAACAGTTAAACCTCTTCTTCCCTGAGTCCTAAAATCTAGCTTCACCACCCAATCAGCATGCTGATAATTAGTAAATTTGTGAAAGAAGTTTCTTTCTAATTTGATGAAATGTTTTGGTTTAATACATTTGCCCAAGTGCTTAGATTCTGTGGCAATAGACAAAATGGAAACATAACTAATTTGATCAAAAATCTTTTGACTGCTTTTCATCTTTAATATTTATTCACATATGGGCAGCTAGGAGGTGCACCAGATAGAGTGCCAGGCCTGGAGGCAAAAAGATTCATCTTCCAGAGTTCAAATCTGGCCTCAGATACTTACTGTGGTGACCCCAGGCAAATCACTTAATCCTGTTTGCCTCAGTTTCCTCATCTGTAAAATGAGCTGAAGAAGGAAATAGCAAACCAGTCCAGTATCTTTGCCAAGAAAATCCCAAATGGGGTCACAAAGAGTCATATATGTCTGAACAACAACATAAAGTATATACTAGAGAGTGATCAGTCCCATACATACATGCTTTTCTCCAAATCTATTATGTTGTTCATGTCAAATACAAATGTAGTAGGAGATTCAACAACAACAACAACATTTATTCAGGCATCAAGACAGAATGGCATATATAATCTCTATCCAATGAGTCACCCAGCCTAGCCTTAAAGTCAGGTAGGAAAAACTGGGTTTGAATCCATGCTCCTGACACATACTTGCTGTGTGACCCTGACCATGTCATGTAAAGTCTCTGTGCCCTTAGGGAATTCTCTATGACTCTCATTATGCAGACAAATTGGAGATCTGGATCTGTGAAGTGAGTTTCCACCCTGATAAAATCACTGGTTTGAGATTAAAAAAAAAAAGATCAGGTACAGTCTGACAATGTCATTACTTATGTGAACCTGGGCAAGTTCCTTAACTTCTTGTGCCCCAGATATAATATAATCTATGATAATAAGTTGTCAAACTATTGTTGACCTTCATTGGGAGAGGGAATTTCCTTCACCAAATGAAATCATGGGTGGAAACCAAACCATAACAACAATAATAACAATAAATCATTATCTCATTATGAGAGTCTTTTAATACGTAGGGAGTACTGTGATTGTGGCTGTAGAAACAGGGCAAAGATAATTAGCTTCCTTAATTCCACCTGGGACTTTTCTGCCCTATTTCTGAATGGATCTGCATGGCGTCCAGGGGCATCATGGGAATAGGTTGAATGAAATCTCCTCACCCCAGCTCCATCTAACTTTTTTGCAATTTTCTTAGTGAACTTCCCAGAAATAACTTGGAGAAAAAAATGAGTGGTATCCTGGGTTAATAACAGGAGTCAAAGGTGTTTTAGAGCATATCTCAAATAACAGCAGCAAAAGAAGAAAAGGAGTTCAAAAAATAGACTTCAAAATGCCTAAGGACTCCTCTAACTAGCTCATCCTAGGTATTACTGCTTGGGATTCACATCACAAAAGAGTTAAATGTGGTACCCGGGGCTAGGTAAAAGCACAGGCAGACCCTTCTCTCTATGGGGTAAGAGGCTGCAGAGAAGTCAAAAGAAGGTAGGAGGAAGCAGCAGATGCAGCAGCAATGCCCAGTAGAGAAGAAGATGATTAACACAGTGAAGACACCCAGCGGAAAGCAGCTAAGCAGAGACACTCAGCAGGAGAGCGACATAGTGGGAAGAAAGAAGGAGTAGGGAACCCCCAACTCAGTGGAAAAAACAGTTAACACTCAATGATGTGCAGTGTTGGTGGGATGAGTTAACTGGTTACATATATTCCTGTGTGTGTCCTCTCTGTAGGAGAGTGTAGTTTTAGTTGTAAGGTTGATTTCCTTGTCTTTTGCCTTGCTACGATGGCACAGTAGATAAAATGCTGGGCCTAGAGTCAGGAAGACCTGAGTTAAAATCCAGCCTCAGATATTTATTAGCTGGGTGACCCTGGGCAAGTCATTTAACCTTTGTCTGCCTCCCTTTCTTCGTCTGTAAAATGGGGATAAGAATAGCACCAAAGGTATTGTGAGGATCAAACAAGATAAAAGTTGTAAAGTGTTTAGCACAGTGCCTGGTATGTAGTAAGTGCTATATAAATGTTAGCTTTTATTATTATTATTAACAAATGTCTTTTGCTTTGAAATGACAATGTTGTTATTCAGTTGTTTGAGTCATATCTGACTCTTTGTGACCCCATTTGGGGTTTGTTGGCAAAGATTCTAGAGTGGTTTGCCAGTTCCTTCTCCAGCTCATTTTACAGTTGAAGAAACTGAGGCAGAGTTAGGTGACTTGCCCGGGTCACACACCTAGGATCTGAGACCAGATTTGAACTCAGGAAAATAAGTCTTTCTGACTCCAAACCTGACACTCTATCCACTGCTCTACCTAGCTGCCTTGTTAACATAGCCTCCAGCTGACTGGTAAAAGAAACACACTGGTAAGGGAATATAAACCATGTTTTCAGGTGGATGCTGACCCATACCATCAATATGCCCTGAATCTGTGGTGGTGCTTAACGGGGCATATATGAAAGAGACCTCCAGGGATACAAATAGTCAGCACTAAAGCTGAGTCCTATAAATATTCCCTTAAAACACATATGGAATGATACTCCTAAAAATCTAGCGAAATAATAAAATCCAGATTTTAAAAATGTAGAATTGTCACATGCCCCAACCAAGGAAAATACTACTCAACCTCACTGACACAAATTAACAAATTTGTCTTTTATGTAAATAAACACAAGGATGAAGAATTGTTTTGAAATGATGAGGAGGGTGGTAGCCCAGAAAGCCTAGAGATGTGAATTCTGCATGATTGTTACCGATTTAGGACACTAGCAAAGTCATACCATCTCTCTGTGCCTTACTTTGTCCAACTGTACAAAGGAGATTAAAATCCTTTTTCTTACCTAGCTCCCAGGGAAGATAATCAGGATAAATAAGATATTAGAATTGAGAGTACTCCAAGTTCCTACGTAGAAAAGTGCTTAATTAGTAATAATTAATGGGCAGCTAATACGAGCAAGGCATCCGCCTTAGCACTGAGGACATAGAGATAAAAATGAACAACAGTTTGTGCCCTCGAAGAGCTTACCTGCTAGGGAGGACCCCAAACAAGTATGCAGAGAATGAATATAGAACCGAAAACAGAACTAACTAGGGGACCAGGAAATGCTTCCAAGAGAAGGTAGCATCTGACTCACTTTGAAGGAAGCTAAGGATTAGAAAATGTGGAGTTGAGAAAGAACTTCCAGGTTCCCCCAAGGCCTGGGGGAAAGTCTGCACAGAGGCAGAGATGGAATGTCAAACTGAGTTCTGAGAAGAGCAAGTAGGTCAATTATTGTTATTGCTATTATTTAATAAATCAATGACAACTCTTGGGCAAAAAGTGGCCCACCTACAAATTCACAAATAAGCCCTACCCAAGTGAAAAGAAAAACTTTATTCAGAGCTTAACTGACGTTTAACTTCAAAAACACTACCTTTGAATCTGACAAAGTGTTAAAAATGAATAACAAGAAAAGTATGGATCTTGAAAGTAACTAATTACATTGATAGGGTGTTTTAATTTGGTGATTTCAATTTATTGGAAGTGTTTTAAATTAAGTATTCTTTAAGCACTGAACTAATTTTTCTCATTGAACTCGATAAAGTCCTATCTGCCAATTTGGAAATAGTTCGATTTCTGTAACTGCATAGAGGATAGAAGATACGACTTAGAATCCAAAAGACCTAGGTTCAAATCCTACCCCAAATGTTTACTAGCTTTGTGACCTTAACTGTCTCAAAATTGTTCTGAGCCTCAGTTTCCCCATTTATAAAAATGATAACTTTACAGTCCTGTGAGAATCAAATGAGATAATATGGGTAAAACACCTCACAAACCTTTAAGGTCTATATAAATGTAATCTGTTATTATTATTGACATATATATGTTCAAATCGGTATTTTGGTATGTATCTGCTTTGCTAAGCACAGCAAGTATGTATGTGCTTGCTAAAAACACACAATGCACAGCAACATTCCCAGAACTCTGTGTGAGCCAATCCCAGTCATATGCATACACAAACAGCTTCCAGAGTTTTACCCAAACATTTGTTGATGTGTGTCTCGGGGATGCTTTGCCTGGTAAGATTGGACACCTGTTGCCCCTAACCAAATTCAGAGAAATAGTTAAGGCTGTTTAAAACCATTCAGAAGGTTAGTTCTGACACTGAATAGGAAAAGCAAATGTGTTTTCAAGTGGAAACTAGTTCTAATTTTTGTTTTCTCATCTTTTCTAACTCATGAAAGCAAAGTCCTCAAGGAATGAATCTTCTAATGGGTTAAAAAAAATCACAGAAACTCAAAATCAGAAGGGCCTTCAGAGGCTATTTTGTCCAACCTGATTGAGAATCCTCTACAATATCATTGACAAGTGAACATCTAGCCTCCACCTGAGCACCTAGAGCGAGGGAAAACTCAGGACCTCCTGAGACAGCTCACTCCACTTTGAAGTTGTTCCTTACTCAGCCTTTGCATTTTCCACCCCTTGTTCCTAACTCTGTGCTCTAGGACCAAGAGGTAAAACAAGTCTAAGCTGACTTCCTTAAGTTTTTTTTTTTTAAAGTTTCCTTTAAGTCAGCCCTTCAAACACATGAAAACAGTCATCTTATCTCCCTTCCCCCAGTCTTCTCCTCTCCAGGCTGTCAACTAGGTTTCTTTGTTTCATGTCTTGTAATAAGATCTAATGTAAGAACTTCACATCTCTGTTGCCAGCTGAGGTCTTTCAAAGTACATTGACACATAAGATGGTTCTGAATGCTTCTTTTAGTATATTTTATTGCATCTAGCCAGAGCTAATCAGTCCATTTCCCATTGGTAGCCATGCCTGTCTACAAAGGGTCAGTTTGCTCATCTGGGATCATTACATGATTAAAAGTGCCTCACTGCATATTTTCTAAAGTTCAATGAAATACATTTATTTCATTTTTTAACTTGCCCCCGATTAACTTAAAAGGTACTGGATTGCCTCCCCCAAATCCACCCCACCCTCCAAATGTGGTGATGATTTAAGTTATGGAAGTTTAAATCTTCAGAAAACAAGTTATCCTAGTCTCCCAGTGTGCACTGCGAAAACCATTGGAGGACACTGAAAAAAAAAATTGATGGAAATTTGGCCCTGAAAGGCTACCCTGGACAGACTATCATGTCTGCGTCCCTACTCAGAACTTTGAGGCTAACCACAATAGTAGCAACAGTGAAGAGAGAAGACAGCAGAAGCACAGAAAATCACAAAACGAAACATAAAACAAAATCCACTAACCTCTACGGAGACCACCCCCCCCCCTTTATCTCATCCCACTTTCTGTGAATGCATTTAGTTAGTGCATGCATAATCTACTTCTAAACTTAAGATGTCGCACTGAAAATATGTAACAGGACAAAGAATGCTTGGCACTGCCGGGCGTTATAGGAAGGCTGCAGCAAAGCCGAATTCCAGATCTTTATTTAACAAGCATAGTTCTATTTAACAAGCATAGACCCATCTATCTCGAGGCAGACTGGCTCAAGAAAACCACCAGCCCGATGTCTGCCCAGATCAAAAACTCCAGTCACAGGGAAATGAATTGTGTGACCGAAGCTACAAATGGGAAGATTCACAATGCTGCATTTAGGGGAGAGCTTTCCCCCTGGATCCTGCCGTGTTGATGGATTGTGGCAGTGATATATGGTCATGTCCAAGCCCGAAATTAAGGGCGCCTCAGGGGAGGATATCAACTGACCTGTAAACTGGAACATGTGGTTTTCTTTACAAGGCTTTCACCCCACCCTGCCCCACCTCCATCTGCAAGCTCTCCACTTAGCAGAAAGCGTCCTTGGTGCACAATACAAGTGGGACACACAGGGTGGGCTAATCCTACCACTTCCCCAAAACCCGAATTTGTTTTCCACGTCCTCAACGAGAATTGTAATTGAGCATCGCCTTTGGTAATACTTAAGAATTTAAGAGGGTTTTTTTTTCTTTCTTTCCGTCTTCTTTGTCCAGCCAGACTCCCTAAGGATATATTCACAGTCCTGGGAAGGGGGGAGGGGGCGGGGGGGGGGAGAAGAGGAGGCAAGGGGGAGGAACAACATACTAACTCGAAACATACATGAAAAATTTGCAATCTCCTCATAGCAATGAAACACCAAAGTGCAGAGTTCTGATTATGCATGATCTTTAATGAAACCAGTTTATCAATAATATCAAGCTGGGATTAAAACCAAGCTAGATTTGAGGAGATGGAAGAGAGGGCATTCATTTTACTAACACCAGAAGTATGCTTTTGTTTTCCTTCCTAAGAATCCACATTTATTGAGAGCTGGAAAGAACCTAGATTGTATTGTGCTCTCACTTTTGCCTTTACAATGTTCCATCTCACTCCAAGACTAAAAACTGATTGACTCTGTGGCAGCAGAGGGCGATGTTGCCACGCTTACGTTTGGAACGCGAAGCCACTAAGAGCAGTGGTGGGGTTGGGAGGAGCTGAAGATCTCCAGTCCCAGGACTGTAGCTATGTGTTGATTGCTGTTCTGGCAGATGACTCGTCTGCTTCTAGATAGACCTTGTCAATCTGAGGCACTTTTATCCTTGGTTCCCACTACATAGCAATAATCATAGCAAGTCCTCTAGGCAGGAAACGGTTGGATGACCTATTCCAAGAGGGCTAGGGGAGTTTCCTTCTGCCAGGCCACTGGGCGGGACACAGGAGGCAAAATGACCACTTCTGCCTTATCAAATTTTAAAGCTGCTTTTTGAATAGATAAAAAAAAGGAGAGGGGGGAGACTTGGGGGAGACTTAGGGGAGCTGGGGCTCAGTAGGTCATTTGGAGGTCTGAGTGCACAGGCAGGGCCAGGTAGACTTTGGAGATGGAGGGGCACACAGCCCAGGGCCCACACCTCAAAAACACCATCCCTACCTCCAAGCGTTGATGCATTCTTTGGCTCTGGAAAGGTTTTGGATCTAGAGTCCCCTATTAAAATGCAAATCTCCCTGAAGATAACACCTCCAGCCCTTATCAGCTAATGCTTTAGTTATCAGCAAATGTCTCAGTAAGGATTAGCCGGAATGGGGAAACAGGATAACCTAGGCTGGGAGGGTAGGGGTGGGAAGGAAGAGAAGGGGGAGGAGGGAGAGGAGAGCCAAGTGCCCCTTAAAGGGGAAGCTCAGGGAAGACAAACCCAAACATTTTCCCAAGGCAGGTAAAGAGGACAGGTAAGGGAGATGACCCATTTTAGAAAACCATACAATCCACATTGGCTATTTGAGTCACATGAAGTGGAGTCACAAAATCCTTAGATTTCTGAGCTGGAAGAATCCAATCTAACTATGGAATATTATTGTGCTGTAAGAAGTGATGAGCTCAATGATCTTAGAAAAACATGGAAAGACTTGCATGAAGAGCAAAATGAGCAGAACCAAGAAAACATTGTATACAGGAACAGCAATATTGTTTTAAGAACAACTTTGAGTGAATAAGTTATTCTGACTATTATAAATACCTAAATTAACTATAAAGAACATATGAACAAAGACACTATCTGCATCCAGGGAAAGAATTGATAAATGGAAGAATGTATAGAATGATTATATATATTATATATATGTATATATATACCTATCGTATATGTATATGTATATGTATACCTATTTGTGTCTAATGGTAGCCTTCCCAGGGCAAGATGGGGAGAAGGTAGGGGGGAAAAGAGAAGGAAAAAAAAGAAATTTACATGATAATTTTGTTGTATATTTGAAAGGAATAGCAAGTTGTGCTTAGTAGATTTGCAGTTTCATTTACAATCATCTTTTTTTATTGTACTATGTTATGGAAATACTTGTTTTATTCCATAAATATGTTTTAATGTAAAAAGGGGGAGAATGTAAAAAAAAAAAAAGAATATGATATAACTGTGTCATTTCCCAGATGAAGACACAGACCTAGAGAGATACTATAACTTGCCCAGAGTCACGTGATTAGTGATGGACAGGGATTCAAACTTAGGTTTCCAAAAGCACAGATGGACTCTTCAAACTGGAGTATCCATCTGGACCCCTTTCCCTGTGCCATACTACTCACAAACTCGAGGTCAGACACCAGGTGGCTTCTAAGTCACAGCTCTGGGTCACCACCTCAGGAAATGATGGGCAATCTGGCTGCAGGGTGGGGGCAGGGAGGTGACGAAGGCCTTCCTCTTCCAGGGAGTCTTTTACTGCTTCCCCACTACAGACTTACTCTGCAGCTGCAGCTAATCCTGTTCCAATAACATTCATTGGAGGCCAACCAGCTATATGCTCCCAATGTGCCCCTATCACAACCTTTTGGGGCTATGCCATGGGCATGAAGTGTAGGGTCTATTGTCATGAGACACAAAGCTCATACAAGAGCAAAAGGTCTTGTCTCAAGTGTCCACCATTAACCCACTGTAGAAAACTGTGTGAGGCAAAGGGATAGACCACCACTTTGTTTCTGCATTCCAAGGAATCCATTATACTTTTGGAGCTAATAAACTATTGACAAATGTAAGTAATCTGTGCTTTCTTATCCCAGAATCACATAATTTGACATTTGGACAGCACTGTTTAACAGCCATTTAGTTGAACCCAAATGCAAAAGGAATCCCTGCTACCAAGAAAAAAAAAATGATTACTCAGCCTCTAAAGGCTTCCAAGAAGAGGAAACCCAACTTTTGAGATGCCCTAATCCAACTTTAGACATTTCTAATTTTTTGTAAATTTTTTCCTGAAGTCAAACTTAAATTGGTCTCTTTAGAACTTCCACCTAAGGATTCTGGTTCTTTCCTCTGGAATCAAACAATTTAAATCTCTATTCTACAGATAGCCCTGCAAATATTTAAAAGGAACTATCAGATCCCCCAGAGCCTTCTCTTCTCCAGGGTAAACATGCCCAGATCCCATCATCCCTGAGCATTTCTTCCTCATCTGATTTTATAGGAGTTGTTTTTCCTGTGTACTTCTCAAATTGACATTTATACTCTTTTTATCTGTATATGTATTTACAGCTATCCACAATAGATTGCTAAATCCTTGAAGGCAAGAACCTAGTCTATTCCAATCTTTGTGTCTTATCCTGGGCTACTATAGTTCAGCACCCATAGCAGCTTCTTAATAAATATCTGTCAAATGAAGGATCAGAGGGATGAATGTTTAGTTGATTAATATATTAGCATTTTAAGATGGTAGCCCAGCTCATTTTATAGACACAGATGGAGAGATGTCTTTAAGCAGTCTTAGAAGGTCTGGTGTGTTTAAGAAATGAATGGTAAAAAATGAATAAATGAAAGGAGAGGAGAGTAACAAATCCAGTGACATGTACCCATTGACAGCCTTTACTGTTACTCAGTGAAGTGATGACTTTTCAAAAAGTGTTTCTATAAAATTTTTTAACCAGTTTATTGTATGTTATGAAAATATCAATCTTCTTCCTCTTTTTTGAGAGGAAAATGTCTTTCTATAGTTGCCATAAGCTTATGGACCCTGTTTTCTGTAAATATTGTACAGGTTTTTATTTGGACACTTTCTGGATACATTATTGCCTACATTACTGCATTAATTGTGCAAAAGTATGCATCACGACTGGTGTTCCGTAGGTGTTATTTGCTCTAGATATGTTCTTCCTATTAGGTTTGACTCATGTTAGGATGCCATTCAGTCTTGTAACATGCACAGACTCGGCTTTCTCCTTGAATGACTTATGCTCTATATGTCTTGCCAGAAAAACACCAAAGTATTTGTAACTGTATCCGTCATCTATTGGTTCAATTTGACCTCAGGATTCAAGCTCAGAGTCTTTGGTCTGTATTCTTCCTGGACACATATTAAGAATACTGTACTTGAACCCAAATGACATTTTCACATCAGTGGAAAAAAATTCCATGAGCTGTTTAATGTGCTTTTTACTAGAATCATATAACTTGATGTTTCTAGTGAAACATCCATGTTTCTAGTGAAAAATCCAGTTCTTTGATATGACTCTATTTTTGACTTGGAACTGATACTCAGTTCTATTTAAGAATGATACTGAATTTATGACTGTAATTGATGTAAACAGTCTCCCTGGCAAAAGTCATGTTTAAAATAGTTATTGAACTTACTATGCTGGTGGCATATATTTAAAATGTGATATTTCATATATCTGTACAAGGTATGAGTATGGAAAGGAATCAAAGACCTTTGATAATCAATCAATAATTGTGTGCCTAGCACATAATAGGTGTTTAATAAATGCTAGTATACTGATTGGTATAAATGTTATGATGCCTTTAGGTGGTTTATTCAGTAATCACCAAATAGACCATAAGTTGCCCTTTTCCTCTCTAGGGCTTCTTGGCACACTCTTCTTGTTCTTTAACTAATATGTTGTTTTCTTTTAAATGACTATAGATTTTCTGAGTGAAACAAGGTAGGCATACTTTATATAAAGAACAAGAAAAAGCAAATTATCTATATTTAGAGGAGTCCCCAGTATTCTCATTTTTTTTGGTAGTAAGTATGTGATATTAAGAAAGAGGGATCAAGTTTTGCATCAGAGAAGAAGCTGGTAATTCATGCACCACTATGAAGTATTTGAGTTAATAATTATGGATCCTATCTGGATTCTTGGTTTTCCAATTTTTAACAGACATTTCAGTAACCTCCCTTGATGTGATTATTCTATAGTTTATTATATTAAAGTTGTGCAAGCTTTCTGTTTAGAGTTAAAAAAAAAAAGGTCTGATGTGGTATATATGTTTTCTCTTCTTTTAGTGGAGGCCAGTCTTCTTTTGACTGCAATACTGGAAGCAACAGCTTTCTTGTTATCCACATGACTGTCAACATGCCAATGTTGTTTTACTTCTGTGACCATCTTTAATGATCAGATGGCTCATTTCTTTAATTGTGAATTTTTGCTCTTTTCTAATCAAATAACATTTATTATAATTGGGACTTTCCTTTTCCCATGAGGGCGGGACCGGGGTGAACTAGGCTGATGAAGCGCCCAGGAAATGTGCACCTAGGCAAAGGGGATTTCATCACGGGAAGAAATAACATTTAACAGAAATTATCAGAGGAGGGGGTTGAGTACTGGGGACCAGTGTTCTAGCAGTACTGATGTGTTCCAAGCTGCCAAGGACAGAGAGGCAAACTGGAAAACTGGTCTACCTAATAGAGATGAAGTGCTGGCTACCTGCACTAGGTTTCTGCTCCAGAGCCTGGAGAACTAGAGAACCCAAGAACTTTACTCCACATGGAAGGAGCAAGCATCACCCAGTATTGGGGCAAATCATCTCCCGTCATGACTAAGAGTGTTGAAAGCAACGAAGAAATGCTGCAGGAATGAATCTTTGTAACTTTCAGGTCTCTCTGAAGAACGTTACTATTGGTTGTGACACATGAGAGACCTAGCACAGGATCGCCCAGCATGGTGTGCCCACATCTAAGAAAGGCCTGTACTCCATGAGCAAAGCTGAATCACGGTAGAGCAAAGGAAATGTGAGCTGAGCAAATCTAGAGATGTCTCCATCCCAAATGTTCTAATGGACCACTTGTGCCTGACCTACGTAGAGCCTTCCAAACTGATCAGCCACAGTCCAGCACATTGTACCCTGACCCCAACATCGTGATGGCATTGGTCCTCTTCAAAAACAAAGGACAAACAACTGTTAAAATTATGAAATGCCTTCTATCCCCTCAATGAATGAGTTTTCCAGAGATTTGTTCCCCCTATTGCGGGATGAGACCTTAATCCTTGGAGTAGTTTTGGGCAAATTGTCTGGATATTGATTAAATGTTTTTTTTATTATGAAAATTCATGTTCCTTGTACTGGTCTCCTACTAACTGTTTATGACTGAGTTTAGATGGTCTTGGAGGTTCTCAGCCTATCCGTGATTGAGGCTTAAGCAAATTAACATGTACTTATCATCCATATTATCTCTACATTGAACCCAGTAACTATGGAGAGTTCAGAGTAAGTGGAAAACAGATTCTATTTTGTGAACCAGTGATTGAATTATCTAATAATGTCAGTCTGAAAAATTGATTTAATTCATTATTAACACTGCATAGAAAGAAGCTATGACTTCTCCCAGGTCAACCTATCCTTCATTCTACTGGGCAATCTTAATTTTTCCATCTAATATCATTTCCCTGATCAATTACCTTCCTCCAACTATTTACTGAATAAAGTACAAATCTTTTAGCCTAACTAACATAAACGAAAAAAAAAAGGCTTTCTACAATCTGGTTTCAAATTGTTTTTCTGAGCTCATCTCATATTAGTACTCTTGTAATTGATGTTCCATTTAAAGTGGAACACACACATCAGCCTCCATTTAATTTCTGTCCTCTACTATCTTCATGTATTTGCTTATGTCATACCCCATACCTGAAATGGACTTTTTCCATTACTCCTTCTCTACCTGTTAAATCCTTCCCTGTCTTTAAGAATGAACTCAGTTTCCACTTCTTCCATGAAGCCTGCCTTCCTTGATTCCCCACCTGGAACTGATCTCTCCCTCTTCAAATCTCTTCTAGTACTTTATATGACTCTCACATTTGCATTAGTTTTCTAACTCATATCAGTTATATGTGTTTATGCATTATCTCCCCTTAAAGAGTATTGGATTTGAGGTTGGAAGTCCTGAGTTCAAATCTGCCCTCTGACACTTATGAATTAAATGACTCTGGGCTATTAAGTCACTTGTCTGAGTATCATCTCCTATAAAATAGGGATAATAATGTTTGCACCATCTAATTCACAAAGTTGTCATGAGACTAACTCTTCAATAACCTTAAAGCTCACTGTGTAAATTAATATTATCCTCATCATTATATTATATTATTTTTAATAAGAAATTATAAGTTCCTTGAAGGCAGTGTCTGTATAGTTTTTCGTTTTCTATACCCCCAGGGACTTAACATGGTATCTTATACATGGTGGGTATTTAACAAATGTTTGCCAGACTGAACTGAATTATTTTTAATGCAGATATTTAGACTCTTAGGTTTTGATCAAATTTGCCAGGAGACAAATTACAATCAAGGCCACTCCTGGCAACTTCTAAATAACCGCTGAATTGAGGCTTTACCCTTGGTAGAAGACAACATCGTGGAGTTTCTCTTTTAAGCTCTTCTACATTTGTGAAAAACTGAGAATACAAGGCTCATACTAAGGTACATGAAAGCTGCTTTCTGATGAGGCAGGAGGGGTCTTTTTAATACTTTATAAATGTTTTCCATTATCCTAAAGGGATTGCTTTGTCAGCTCTGCTTAGAATGATCCCCCTTCAGCAATCTACTGGCCTGTACCACTCCTCATGGCACAAACATGACAGAGTACATTTATGGGCTCAGGTCTGGGCTTTTGCCGGGAAGCAGAGATTGCCAATTGTACTGCACCATACTTAATTAAGTAGTAGTTTTATGAGGTGGACGGCAATACACCAGGGGCTGACACAAGGCTGGGAGATTTATTGAGTTCTAACTGCAAACAGACAGTCAAGCAGTGTGTGCACACACACAAAAATGGCATTACAAGAAAGCTAAAGTTGTGAGAGTGTTCTGTAAAAGCAAAGTTGGGTAGTCAAGCCCTAATCCAGAAGAGTTGAAGGAAGGATCCCCACATTTCACTCTACCAGGTCAACTAAGAGCCCTGGGTGGACAGCCTCTGCAAGGGGATGGTAGACAGCAGCGGAGAAGGGGGCATGGAATACAGCCTGCCCGTCTTAGGAGGGGGGAGGGCAGAAACTGGTAAGCATTTAGAGAGCTCTTAACTATTGAAACCTGAACCTCACCTTGAACACTAATGGACTCCACAAATTCACTTTCAAATAATAGAACATATTACATTGTATAAATATATAGATATATGTTAGATATAGAATAATATTATGCTATATCTAGAATAGTAGGATATATTCATAATAGAATATATTATATTCTATTATGAATCTAATATAATCTATTGTATTATATATTATATTCATAACACAGGACAGATTCTTATTAACCCTTTGAAGTACAATACTATACACCTTGCTATCCCCCTGTCTTACAACCAACTCTTGGTTATCCAGGAGTCCTTCCCAGTGCTCCAGAGTCTTGACTGTGCCACCTAATAGCTGTGTGACCATAGGTAGATCAATTCACTTCTATGAGGCTGTTTCCTCTATAAAATTGGGATGATAGTAACCTAACTACCTACCCCAAAGGGTTGTTGTGAGCAATGTGCTTTATAAACTTCATAAAATGACATAGAACTGTAGTTACCGTTATAGTTATCATGGAAAAATAATCTCTTCATTTAAGGGAGTTAGTTCTGAGGCAAGTCACTATTATTATTAAAGAAGTCACATGCGTGATTAATTCAGAAAAGTGTTTAAGCAAAAAACTATCTATGTTTGTGTTGGGTTATTTTAATATTAGCACATCTGACTATGTGGAAAATTCACAATACTTCAGACAAAAATAATACAACTAAATTATGAAGACATAACTTAGGAAGAACTGGGAAGCTGTCCAATTTCCCCATCCTGTTTCCCTGCTCAGGCTCTTCTCCCAGAGCAAAGACAAGATATCTATGTACAAGGTTTAAAAATTGCTTGTCCCCCTGCCTGCCATGTTTGAAAGTTGAATCCATTTTGTGTTACTGTCCACCAGGGGTTTTAAGCCTTTGGTATAGCACATGCAACTCAATCAGTTACAAAAGTAATAACTTTGTCCCATAGGAAAAAAAAAACACTTTTCTGGCATCAAAAGTATGTGCATCTTTAAATTCTCAAGAGTGTCCCTTTTCCTCCTCTCCCCTACTCCCACACATATTGTACCCAAGTGGGGTCCTACCCTGCCTACCCCTAGTTCTAGCTTTGTTCTCCCCCAATTTCATGCTGTGACAAGACAGCTCCTCTCAGGCTTACACAAAGCCTGACCAGAGTTTTTCTTCTCTCTCAACTCCCTACTTACTTCATACTTTTTCCGGATGGATAGGAGACAATGAACAGAAAAAGGGCTTAAGTTTATTTCTTTTAAAGTCTTTTTCTGGCGTCTGAGTCAAGGTGCAAGGAAAGAATGAATTCCTATTACTGAACTAGCACAGAATAGATATTTACCTTCCACTTACTACCAGACAAATAGGTGGTGAAGTGTACAGAGTGCTGGGCCTCGAGTCAGGAAGACCTGAGTTCAAATCTGGCCTCAGACATTTACTAGCTGTGTGATCTTAGGCAAGTCACTTAACCCTCTTTGCCTCGGTTTCCTCGTCTATCAAATGAATTGGAGAAAGAAAGGCAAAGCACTCCAGTATCCTTGCCAAGAAAACCCCAAGTGGGGTCACAAAGGGTAAGACACCACTAAACAACAACAACCACTTACTGGCAATGAGACAGATGACACCAAGCAGATAACTATGTAAAGACAGATCTTGTGGTATTTGAAGATAACCAACACGCAATAAATATTTGTTAATTGGTTGACAGCTACACCTCCTTCCTTCCCTTTAAGCTCCTGTTGTCCTCTGTGGATAAGTCAACAAATGAGATAAGAAAGGAAACAAAAATTAGTGCAGTTATCCAGTTCAGCATTCTCTAGATGATGAAGAATGGAGTGTATATCATTGATTGGCACTCATTTCTACTCTAAAAGTCCTTCATTGAAATAACCAACATTATTCTATTTGAGGGCACATGTGTTGTTGGTTTTGGTGTTGGTGTTGTTTTAAGTTTCCAGATGACTAGAAACAAGATGAGTTTCATGATATCAGTCTTCCCTGTCTACTTATTTCCCTTTCAGCTGGAAAGTGCCCCTGGAAGGAATAGCAGGAAAGATTAAAGGATGAGGATTCCATTTTCTTCTTCTGTTATTACCCCCATCCCATGCCATGGTGGTGACACAATCATCAACTTCCAACCTATCCTGTGCCCTGATTCTTCCTTCGAAGCCTCTCCTACCTCCAGGGCATTCCAATTATCCTGCACAGATAGCTATGTCAGATCAACCTTGTGGTATTTAAAGATAACTTTCATTTATCATAGCAGTGAAGTTCACTCCTACCCTTCAATAGAAGATAAAATTTGAAGACTCTTCTACCCTGTTTCTGTTTTATGCTGATGACAGGAGACTTTCTATTTCCTCCCTTGATGCATTCCAGCCTGGAAGCCACGGACTTAAAGTTCATTCAGTCCATAAAGCAAGAATTGCCCAGAGGACATCATTTTCACAGCGCTGTTATCTCATGATGCACTTTGTTTGGGTGGAGTTGGGGGTGGGGGTGGGGGTGAGTTGAAGAAGAAAAAAGGAGGAAACATTCTCCCTAAGCTGCACAAATACAGAACTAGCCGACTCTGACTTCAAAGTACTTCCTAGACCAATCCAATATCTTTCTTTTGCTCCATGTGCAGCTGAAGCTAAATCTGCTTTAATCATTCACACAAATGGTTGGCCTGTGGAGATGAAGGTTTATATGTAGGTAAAAAAGAAATAGTAAACTTGTTGGAGGGCAATGTCTTTTTGTGGTCAAGAGTTCCTTTATGGCAGACCGATGGTGACAGTATATAGGAATAGTAATCTTCTCCTCATCCTCCTCCCTCAACCCATCAAAGAGAAATTGGGCCAGTGGACAGAGCTCATAGTCAGTAGGCTCCTATAAAGGGGTTATTTCAGCTCAGCAAAGGAGGACTCAGAGACATCCCTTAGGCCAGAAATGGGAGCTTACTGGAAGCTTAGGTTTTGAAAAGAAGATGTAGACAAATCTTGGTTTTGATGGAATTATTATGACACAGGGAGGCTCCAAGCATGATGGCAATGGCTGTTGACACACCATGACTGCTAAGAGGACATGGTCCAGAGAGCCAAACTATAGGAAAAGATTGTGTTGTTTACCAGTTCTGCTTACCAATTGCCTAATGAACATGTTTTAGGCAAATGGATCCAGGCAGAAAGAAACAGTTTATAAGTAAAGGACAGATTTCCAGAGGCCTAGAGTCATAGAGGTCTCCAGGAAAGATATGACTGCAAGGCCAGTCCAGGGGGAAAATGGAAGAGAAGTACTTTGGCCAATGGGAAAGTTCTTTCTTAAGCAGAAATTCTTCAGATAAGGTTGAGGAAAGGGTTGAGTGCCTCTCCTGGGAGAGAGTTCTTTTATGTAATACCAAGTCTGACTCAGAGTATAAGGGTTCATTGAAACAATTGCTTTACCAAGCAGAGGTACAAGTGAACATAGCTTTCCTCAATCTTCCACAAAGACTAGCTCAATGACTCCAACCCTGTATGCTCCAGATAAAAGTAACTCCAAGGAAAGCTCTGTGGGAGTCTGAGAGCTCCAAGTCCAATATGAAGGTTGGTGCTTATGAACACCTCACTCCAAAGGGCTCACTCTGGGTTTCAAGTGAATGGGAAGGGTAAGTAATTCAAGTTGCCTGGCCTATGTCATAGCTTCCTGAACCCCAACAGTGAGCTATGAGCCTTATGAGCTATGCCTCAAAGCATAGTAGGCACTATTACCTTAGGATGAGAACTCTATGCTCTGCAAACTTGTTCATTTAATAATAGTTCTCATTCTACATGATGTCTACAACCATGTAAATAGAAATAATAACCATCACAAAACAACTGACAATGAATGTTACAAAATTATGAAAAACAAGCTTGGTCCGAAAGCAGAGACATAAGAAGATACTTTGTCCTGATCCTTTGCAGAAGTGTGAAACATTGTATATAACATAAGATTTTTTTTTATATATGTTGATTAGTTGCTGGATTTTTTTTTCTTTTCTTCCTCTTTTTTTCTTTAAAAAAGGTCTTCATTATAAAGGAGGTTTTCCTGGGAGTGAAGAGGGGAATTGATACAGGAGGCAATCTAGAAAATTTAAAAAAAAAAAAGCAAACAAAACATATCAATAAAATCTATTTGTTAAAAAAAAAAAGTAGTTCACATTTATATAGTTCCATACATTTATATATACACCTTAACCAGCTTTGCTTTCTCCCACTCTGTGGGCAGATAGATAATATCACTGTTCAGATGAATACAAAACCCCAGGCTCACCATGGTTATCCTCTCTCAACTTCTTCTCCGGCCCACAGTTTACCGGCATCAGCAGGTAGTGAACATTGAGAGGACCTAGGTTTCTTTGTTAAAAACCTTTTTCTGAGCGGTAGCTAGGTGGCACAATGGATAGAGCACCAGTCCTGAATTCAGGGGGACCCAAGTTCAAATTCAGCCTCAGACACATAACACTTACTAGCTTTGTAACCCTGGCAAGTCACTTAACCCCATTGACTAAAACAATAACAAAAACCTTTTTCTGGTGGTTGAGTCAATGTGCAAGCAGAGAAGGCAGTTTCAGTTACTAAATTAGGGTATTATAAGTAATTACTACCATTTATTACTACATAATGCATTATACCACTCAGACAACTGTTAGAAAAACATTTTCTCACAACGTCCCTATAAGGTGGATGATATTTTATTCATTCGTTCACCAAGCACATAATAAGCCCTATGTTACATGCTAGAGAAATAATGCAAAAAAATTTAAGTGTCTGCCCTCAAGGAGTTTATATTCTATTGGGAAGAAACACAAAAATAGAAATTCAATTCAAATTCAAAATATAATATGCTTGTGTTCAAGTGCCTATATGTGAGATCATAATGAGATCATAGGATATAAAGCTGGAAGAGATCTTAGAAGTCCTCTAGCTGAGCCCTTTAATTGTATGGTGGAGGAAACTAAAGCCCCAAGAAGCTGTTCAATTACTCAAAGTGATTGAGTCAGTAAGAGTCAGGATTTGAATCAAGGTCCACTAACTCTCAATCCAGTTCTCTTTCCACTACATCATTCTGCCTCAATATGGTAAATCTAATTCACACAAATGGTCATGTCATTGGTCCTCTTTGAGAATAAAGAATGAGGGGCAGCTAGGTGGCTCAGTGGATAGGGTACCAGTCCCGGAATCAGAAGGACCTGAGTTCAAATCCGGTCTTAGACACATGATACTCACCAGCTGTGTGACCCTAGGCAAGTCACTTAACCCTGACTGCCTAAAAAAAAAAGAGAGAGAGAAAATGAAGGATCAACAACACCACCTTTTTTTTTTTAGCATGATGATATTAACACAAAACTTTGTCCTTAGTGGGCAGATGTGGCAGTGCTGGTTATTCCTGCTAGAGTGTGTCAGCTATTTTCTTCTCCATCCTACCCTTTCCCTTTAACTTCCAGACCAACCTGAGAGAGGTTAGTAGGTGTTAGCTGGATCTTCAACTGCTGCCATTAAGGATGGGGGTAGGGGGAACCCAGATGGTTCAGCACCCAGCCCTCCTCAGAGGAGGATAATCCCCTTTTATCTCCCTCAGTTAAATTGTTCATTTTCCCCTCTTACAATCTCCACTATAGTGAAAGCCCTGTTTCTCAATCTCCTATGGAGACAGCTGGGTAGAACAGTGAATAGAGTACTGGGCCTGGAATCCAAAAGACTTGAGTTCACATCCTGCCTCAGGCATACACTAGCTAAGTGTTTAGGCACTTAATAAATGCTTATTTCTCCCTTCCTCCCACCCTCTCTCCTTTCCTGCTTTCCTTCCTTTTGAATTTTCTGATTGGCAACCAGTTCACCCTCTTTTCTCAAGACCTTGGATCCAAGTTGCCCCTGGCAACTGACTAATTACAGTTTTCCTGTATCCCATTTTTCCTGATTACACTTGTTTTCCTTCAATTCAGATTCCATCTCCTCTACTTGATAAGGATTACCGTCCACCCCTCCTCCCGTCTCCCCCTCCCCCAAACGTACCTGAGGTTTTCTTCCTAATTACTGGCATTTGTCAGTCCCTGCTGTTTTTTTTTTCCCCTTCCCTTCAGCCACCTCCCTTTGGGGCATTTCAAGAGAGCATCTCCCCTGGAGGATGGTGTGTGTGTGAAGAGACATTAACAGAAAACTCCAAACCTATTTTGAAGAGGACTCCACTCTCTTGTATACCAGCACAAACTGCATCTGTGGTCTTCATGATTTGTTTTTCATTTAGCATGGTCATCTGTTCACAACCTAAAAGAATTAGAAGGCTCATTAGGGAAGGAAAAAGAAATATTGCTCCATTTTCCCACTGGGTCCTTTCACTCCTTCCCTATCCACTCTACACTCATCAAACCACCAGCTTTCCTACAGAATCACAAGAACGCTGTGTGCTTCAGCCCAAGAACGAAGTTCATTAGGCAGGGCTGGTGATGGAAGCGGCACTTTGATGTTCCAAGTAGTGTTATCTTGGAATCTAGGCTTCTAGGCAAAGAATGGAGATTTCCTGGACAATGCCAGCCCTGGGAGTTACCTCGTGAATAATCCCAAATTCCAGTCTTCCCAACTTTGTGGGATTTCCTGAGAAGCATGGCCTCTCAGAGAAAGAAGAACAACCATGTAGTTCCTGGGTAGTATCTTTTTTTATTTTTAAATTTTTTGAAAAGGAAAGCCACAGCAATAATGGAGGGGGGGGATAAGAGACCCAGACTTTGCCACCATCACCACCACCACCCCTGACTATTACAATGCAGGCCCAATGGTAAAGGGATTTGTTTGTTCAACTGACCTCAAAATACATGCTTTCTTTCCAGGTAATTATGTGTAAAGGGGCGGGAATCTCTGTAGGACCATATGGTAAAGACAGATTCTTCACAATGGCAACCTCGAGCTCAGTTCCTTTCCAAGAGAGGTTTATAGGGTACATGTGTTTTCGGTATCTGCTTATAAGCTTCCTTGAGTTCCTTGAGTATACAGTTTTTGTGGGGTGAAATAAAGACTATCCCATGCCAAAGTTTTATTTGTTACCTTGAGTGTTTGCACAGAAGTTACATTTGCCCACATTTGGGAAAGCCTAAACATGAAACGTGCCTACGCTTCATTTTGGAGATTTCCCCAGATTAAACTCTGGGGTCAAGGCACAAT
The DNA here is from genome assembly GCF_900497805.2 of Vombatus ursinus. Lineage (NCBI taxonomy): Eukaryota > Metazoa > Chordata > Mammalia > Diprotodontia > Vombatidae > Vombatus > Vombatus ursinus. Next base: position 26,400,694 of record NW_020940355.1, read on the forward strand.
GGGCCAAAAAAAAAAAAAAAGGGGGGGGATGTCAGCTCTCAAGATATGCTCTGTGTGAGCCTAGAGCTTTGAGAATGAAGGCGAAGGATTGTGTGGCTGAGTGGGTTGAATTTATATTAGAAAAAATTAATGAGGAACTATTTGAGATGTTCATGTATTGAACTTTTTAAAACAAGCAATTATTAAGTGACTACCGTATGCCAACATCATCTCATTTGATCCTCTCAACGATGCTGGAAGGTAAGTGCTATTATTATCCACATTATACACTTGAGGAAACTGAGGTAGACAGCAGTTAAGTTGAGTCTAATATATGACATCTCTGAATATTGAATGTCCAACAGATGGGCAATTAATGCTGGGAAATTACTTATTGCTTATTAGAACATCCTTCATTCCATAAGGAGTGGAGTCTGAAGTGTACCTATGACGAAGGTTCCATACAGACTAAATAAGACTATGAGTGCTCAACAATTCCATGTCCAAAAAAAAAAAAATAAAACTTCCCTAATATACAGCCCTGCTGCAAAAGTTCAGAAACAGGGTACCCCACCAAGATGAGAAGCAGGGATTTCCATAACCAGCGGCCTCCCAGCTGGCCGTCAATCGTCAGCCTCAGCTTTCCTCCAGATTGCTTGTATGCTCCCATCAGGTATGGTAGCAGGTAGGTTTTCTCAGCTTTGGGTCTGGGGGAGGGGGGAGTTAGGAGATGACAGAGAAGCCTTAGTTCCCAGCCCCGAAGAATTCCTTTGTTAATTGGTAACAGCTCTCAGTCCTTCTCTTTGGTTGGGGGATCCAGCAGAACAGGAAAGGGAAGAATGTTCTTTCAACTTTATCTCTCGCTTTGCTTTGGCTTCAGCGATGATACGCTTATCATCCCAGATTCTCCTCAGTGCTCTCCTTTCTCACCAGGATCCCATAGCCTTTTAGGTAATAAATTGGGCCATTTCAAACATCTTACCAAAAAACCCTGGGAATCCCTCTCTTTACAAAGGCCAGGGGACTCATATCTGCCATGCCTCATGGAATATGAGGGACCCCCCCCCCAGCATATTTGACCCTTAACTGTACATCTGGATGATAAACCCAAAGAATCTTTTCTTCTGTTGTCATTAGGAAGACCTCCTGGTTTCTGAAAGGGCTTTTCTGTGGCAGGCCAGGGCTGTGTCTACTTGTGCCAGACCCTCCTCGTCTCCAGCCTTGCATAGGAGTTGCCACCCACCATGCTAAATAACCCACTAACTCCATAACTCTGCCTGGGAAGCATTTCTTTTTCCAATTACTTTCACATTCTCTCCTCACTGAAGTGTTTTAAGTGGAAAAATGGCAACATCTCCTCCCAGGATGAAAGCTGTCCTTTGTTCAGGCTGTTCCCCCTTGCCCAGAAAGCTCTCCCTCCTCACCTTGGCCTCTTGGATCCCTGAGCTGCCTTCAGGGCTCTGCTCAAGCACCACCTCCTACAAGAGGCCTTTCCTGATTCCTTCAGCTACTCCTCCCACCTTGTCACTTTAGATTTCTTAGGATCACAGATTTAGAATTAGATGGGCCCTTAGAGATCATTGAGTCCAATCCCCTCGTTTTACTGATGAGGAAACAGACCTCGAGGGACTTGTGTAGGGTCACACAGCTAGCAAGTGTCTAAGATGGGATATGAGCCCTGGTCCTCCTAATTCCACATCCAGTATCCTATCCACTCTACCATGCTGCCTCTCATTTATGTTATATATTCTTTTTTTTTTTTTTGCTTTTTGGTGAGGCAGTGGGGTTAAGTGACTTGCCCAGGGTGTACAGCTAGTTAAATGTCAAGTGTCTGAGGTCACATTTGAACTCAGGTCCTCCTGATCCCAAAGCAGGGGCTCTATCCACTGTGCCACCTGGCTGCCCCTATGTTATATATTCTTTACTATTTACTTACTTATGTACATACTAATTCAGTCCAATGGAATCTAAGCTCTTTGAGATAATGACTTTCGTTTCTGTCTTTAAATTCCCAGCACTTGGCACCTGGTACTTAACAAACTTATTAAATGAAATTGAATTCTAAACCTTTTCAATAGTTTTCCCACATGCATGCATTCCTCCAATAAGGACAGCTAGGTGGCACAGTGGATAGAATACTGGGGCCAGAGTCAGGAAGACCTGTGTTCAAATCCACCCTTAGACACTTATTAGCTGTGTGATCTTGGGCACGTCTCAGTTTCCTCATCTGTAAAATGCTGGAGAAGGAAATGGCAAACCACTCCAGTGTCTTTGCCAAGAAAACCCGAAAATGGGGTCACAAAGAATTGGATACGACTGGAACGACTAAACAACAACAGCAATAACCAGTCCTTGTCAACAATCTGGCTGCCCTCTTCCGAACTTTATTTTGAGGGGCTAGTGAAGAAGGGTCCCTTTTTACAATCATAGGATTTTAGAGTCAGAAAGGACTTTAGAGATAATCTAGTCTAACCTTTACAATTTATAGGTAAGAAGAAGAAGCCCCAGAGAAATGAAAATGCCTTAACTAAGGCCACACAGACTGAAAAATGACTGAACAACAATAATCAGTTGAAAGCTATTAAATGTTAATTATTTTATTATTATATAAAATAAATAATGTATAATAATATAACAAATAATACTATTTATTTAATAAATTTATTAAACATGCAATTTATTTAATTAATTGCTTATTAATATAGTTAATAAATGATATTTATTTAATAATTATTTCTATTAATTTAATAATTATTAAATAATTTATTAATCCAGACAAGTACTATACCAGTTTAGAGGTGAGTGAGGTTCCTGGAGGTTAGAACATGCAGCAGGGGTTTGTTTCAAGGAGATGGGACCTGAACCGGACCAAGTCTTGTCAGTTCTTACTCCATGGTCTGTCTCACATCCACTCACATGGGCACCAGCCTGGTTCAGGCCCTCATCCCCTCTGGCCAGGGCTCTGGCTCTTGCTGTTGTTCAGGGTTGCTGCAGATGTTGCTGGTGGTGAGGTTTTCAACAGGTGGAGCTTTTGAGGACAATTATTGCAGGCGTGGGAGATGGTATGCAGGGGCTTGAACAAAATGAAGGATGAGAAAGAGATTCATTAAGCGATCCAAAAACAAATAAATATCTGAGTACCTACTCTGCACTGGCAGCTATGTACCAGCAGCTATAAGGAATATAAAGCAGGATCTTTCATGGGCCCTATCCTCCACAAGTTTATAGTCTAGCTGGGGAAAAAACATAGTAGAGGAGTCAGGCAGTTAACTCATGTTAACTCAAGTCCTTCAAATCATGTCCTTGAGACTCTGCTACTGTTCACACTGTTTTGTTGTTGAGACTGTTTTTCTTAGCATCTGGGTATTTCCACTGATCTTTGAAGCATCCCTTAGGGATGCACGATGGAACACATCCCACACACACATTTCAGTGTAGGTGCAAAGATCATCTGAGTGCATCTTATTTACCATGATGGCTCCTATAATTGGTTGTTGGACTAGTACTCTGGGAATATAGTAAAGGGGGGCAATTCCTGCACCCCAAGTCTCTTTTTCCAGGTGTAACATTTGGCTCAAAGGGCCACTTGCATGGGACTCTCTTTCCATTGGTGGAGACTGATACCTCAATACCCTGTGCCTGTCTGTGAAGGATAAGAGAGTTGGTGAGAGCTAGAGAGAAGAGAAATCTATTCTTTGTGGATTTCTAGCTCCTAGAGAAAAGACACAGAGTTTAAACTTCCTTTTAAATTCCTGAAGGGAGAAAAAGACTCTTGGAAGAAGCTGACAAGGAGAAGAGCTGGAAATCTCTGTCATGTGCCAATCTCTAGCTTATTATACTAGGAATTTACCCTTGAGTGAGATCTGAGACTCTCTTGAGTTGAGTTATCTCACTCCGGAAGGGTGCATATTGTCACCTTATTTATTTAACTTATATACAGAGTACATCCTGTGAAATGCCAGGCTGGAAGCATCAAAAGTCAAAATTGAGGTTTCAGGGGAAAAATATCAACAATATCAGATATGCAGATGATACCACTCTGATAATAGAAAGTGAAGAAGAATTAAAAAGCCTCTTCATGAAGATGAAAGAGAAGTGTCCTAAAGCTATGGCTTGAAGCTTAGCATCAAAAAAGCTAAGATTTTGGCAACTGATCCCATCACTTCCTGGCAAATAGAGGGCGAAGAAATGGAAGCAGTGTCAGATTTTATATTCTTGGGCTCAAAGATCACAGTAGACAAATGGAGCCATGAAATTAGACACTTGTTCCTTGGAAGGAAAGCCATGGCAAATCTGGATAGCATACTAAAAAACAGAGACATCACATTGCCAACAAGGGTCTGTAGAGTCAAAGTTATGGTTTTTCCAGTAGCAATGTATGGCTGTGAGAGTTGAACTATAAGGAAAGCTGAGCACTGCAAATTTGACTGATGCTTTGCAATTGTGACACTGGAGAAGACTTTTGAGAGTCGCTTGAGCAGTAAAAAAAAATCAAGTCAATACTTAAAGAAATTAGTTCAGGCTATTCATTGGAAAGTCAAATACTGAAGCTGGAATTTAAATACTTTGACCACATAATGAGAAAACGAGACTCATTGGAAAAGACCCTGATGCTGGGACGGATTGAAGGCAAAAGGAAAAGGAGATGGCAGAGGATGGGATGGATAGATAGTATCATGGAAATAGTGATCATGAACTTGGACAGACTTTGAGAGATAGTGGAGGATAGAAGGACCTGGTCCATGGGGTCACAAAGAATCGGACATGACTAAACAAGTGAACAAGAATAATAAAAAATAAATTGTTTAATAAAATTACACTTTTTCAATATTATACTCACTGAAAAAGTATACTGCATTGTATCTCTGATCTCATTGTTGTGGGTCCTCCTTCTAACAGAGTAAGTAGGTTACAACGCCTACCAAACTTTTTCATTCTGTCCGACCTTGTCCAAGTTTTCCCATGAATCTTCCATTGGGATCCTTCCCAACATGTTGGGTGATCTCTTGACATTGAATGTCCCTAACACAGCACATGGACTGGCCATCCCTCACTCTCAGTACATTTTCTAGTTATCCTTTTTCTTATAAATATCTTGTTCATTGCTTCTACTACGCAATTTGTCATTGGTAATATGCTGTAGCCTCCTCACACCCGCAATATGTCTCTCCACTGCCTTTTAGCTGACCTGTAACTGTAATTCTTTGGAGACTGTGGTTTTCCATGCTCTGCAGCTATATAACATCACCAAAAGAATATTAGTGTTAAAAAGAGGGGTCTTTGTTTCAGAGAGAAGCTTGGAGTTATTAAAAGCCCTGTATGATTGCCCAAATAAAATCCAGCTTTCTTCCCTCTTATTTATTCATTTCTGAACCCAGTTCATTGTCCAAGTCTGTCCAAGATATATGTACTGATGGGTCAGTTCTATGGACTGCCCATCCAATTCTTTTGAGTGATTATGTGTCTTATTTGGGGGACTTTACAATGTTCGTGATCTTGGTACACAGAATCATATTTCTATGGAAAAGCATTATTGAGTAGCAAAACATGCTTCCCTAAAGGAAGCCTAATCATGACCCAGAAAATAGTTCTCTAAAATCCTACGATATTATGATTTTATGATTCACCTACTGGCAGTGTATTCCAATTGCAGGCATAGTGCCTATAAAGAAATACATAGCCTTTTGAGGGCTGATCCTACAAACCCGAACCTGGAAAATGATGATGAATATCACACCTACTTTTAAAGATCTCTTTGCAGGTAAATTGCAGTTTCTCTTGAGAGCCTGTTCCAAAGGTATGCCTTTATTCCATTTACAAATAATTGTGGCATAACAATCCTTCCACTACTTACTAAAGAAGGAACATTATACAAGCAGTAATGTTTTTAAGGATGAGCTTAAGGTCAGGCATATTAGAAAATATTTTTCTAACATACTGAATATTACCTTATGAAAACCAAGGGAAAAAATAAAAACTACACTTGATTATAAATCTCAGAAAAGAATGTAAAAATCCCTAACCTCAGTAGTTCTTTCCTTTCACCCGTGCAGGCCCCAAAGACTCCTTCCTGAGTGAATAAATTGAAAGAGAAACCACAAAATAATCTATTTCTGTGCTAACCTGAGGGCAAAAACACAGTCAAGACCAGTTCAGGAAGCCATGAACTTGAGCTCAGCAAACTGATGCTTGTCATGCTAGCACCACAAGAGGGAGCCAGGATGAAGCAATTACTCTTCATCAAGTTGGGGGCACAAGTTGGAAGCAGAGAAATATCCCCTTTAAACTAATATGAAAGTAAATTAAGCAGTGATTAATTTTTCATTTTTTAGCCTTTTTTTCCCATCTCATAGAAATCACAACCACCAGTAAAGTGTTCAGATTTTCTAAGCTTTCTTTTTTGTCTTTTCTGCCCTTGAGGGACAGCCCACCATCCCTGCCACAATCCACACCAGGCACCTACCTTCGAGTCTTCATGGAGGCCCATTGACCCTGCATGACTGTTGTGTTGTTTCCCTGGGTTTCTTCACAAGTAAACCTAGCCTGGGGACCCTGTGAACAGTCATTCAAAAGGCCAAATAGATGGTGAAATGGGAATGTTGTAGTGGTATCTGTTTCCTGAATGAAATCTCACAGAATTACTTTTTTTTTTCAATCTTGACACACATTATAAGTTCTTGGTCTTGAACATCAAGGACCTACAGAGGTTATATTTCAAAGTAGCTTTGGGAAGTAATCTGGAAAAATAATCATTCCTGAATAATTATGGAAATGGGAAAGAGGGGCGAAATAACTTGAAAAGTGAGACATGGGGGCAGCTAGGTGGCATAGTAGATAGAGCACTGGCCCTGGAGTCAGGAGGACCTGAGTTCAAATCCAGCCTCACACACTTGATACTTACTAGCTGTGTGACTCTGGGCGAGTCACTTAATCCCATTGCCTATCCAAAAGAAAAAGAAGAAAAAAAGTGAGACATGGAAGAGAAAATTAGCATTAAAACAAACAAACAAATAAGTAAGTAAATGACAGCAACAATAATAATACAATTAGCATTTCACATGAGTATTTTACCACTTACAAATTCCACACAATTCAGTGTGTAGGTTGTATCAGTGGTGTTATTCCCATTTTATAGATGAGTAAACTGAGGCCAACTGAGGTTAAGTATCTTGCTCAAGATCTCACAGGTGCTAAGCAGAAAGGCCAAACTCACATCCTTGAGTCCAAATCCAGTGCTCTTTCTCTTGTCCTGCACTGCCTAGGGACTTTATGACTTTCTCTTACTTTTTTAGAAAAGCATGGATTTGAAGGCACTAGCTACCAAAGGCCTGTAATTATACACTAGACAGGAAACACCCAAGGTATGATTATGTACTTTTATTGCTCATGTTCCTCTGAGCCTCCTGAGCTGACCTAGAGAAGATATTCCTTCTAACAAGTCTCACTCTGAGCCATTAATACACCTTCCCTGTAAATGAGAGTTTGGCTTCAAGAGGGTTTGCTTGGTAATAGGAGTGAACAAGAGTCTATCTATCTGTGTTGTTGTTTAGTTATTTTTCAGTCATGAGTGACTTTTTGTGACCTCATTTTTGGGGTTTTCTTAACAAAAATACTGGAATGGTTTGCCATTTCCTTCTCCAGCTCATTTTACAGATGAGGAAACTGAGGCAAATAGGGTTAAGTGACTTGCCCAGGGTCACACAGCTAATTAAGTGTCTGAGGTCAGATCTGAACTCAGGTTTTCTTGACTCCAGGCCCAGTGCACCACCTATCTATCTTACAGGCTGTACAAGTCTCTGAAATCACTTCCAGAGTTGGCAGATTTGATCTGTACTACAAAAAACAGAGAACCTTGGACCAAAATCCTAACCCTGGTTTGAATCCCTGCCACTAGAGACCTAGGACAACTCTCTGGACCTCAGTTTACTCATCTGTAAAATAAAGAGGTTGGAGTAGATGGCCTCTGGCACAGTGGATAGTGTTGGGCCTGGAGTCAAGAAGACCTGAGTTCAAATCTAGCCTCAGACACTTACTAGCTGTGTAACCTTATGCAAATCACTTAACTTCTGTTTGCCTCAGTTTCCTGCTCTGTAAAGTGGGGATAATAATAGCACCTACCTCCAAGGGTTGTAGCGAGGATTAAATGTGATCATAATTTGACGCTCTTAGCACACAGTAAGCATGACGTGAATGTGAGCTATCATGATTAAATCTACGGTCGGTCCTATGATCTCCCCCAGCCAAAATGAAGAATCATTTGACAATCCAACCCACTCTTGTTTTTCTTCTGGGTTCCTAACTCCCCCTGGGAAACTCAAGCACCACTGGAAATTTGATTTTCTTTCTCTCTTTGTAAAAGCAGGCTCAAGAGCTACACGGACGACCGTGGCATTCACTTCCTGCCTCCACTCTGACCCACAGGGCCCAGCAGCAAGTTTATGTGCCCCATTCCAGGCCTGGACAGAGCAGGACAGAGCTGAGCCCGCCAATGGCAGTGTACTGCACTTAATTAAGTAGTAGTTTTATAAGGTGGATGGCAATCCTCCAGGGGCTAACAGGAGACCACCGGATTTATGAAGCTTTCACTCCAAACTGACAGCCCAGCCTCCCTGCATCCCTCCTGAGCCATGTGCACCAGGGCCTTTCCCAGGGCTATGTCCCTACCTGGCCATCTCCAATTCCCAAAGCTTTGAGGTACAAGACAGGACCAAGCGATAGAAGATTAACAGTTGAGGCAGGAAGGAGAGGCTGTGTAAGAAGAGCACCGAAGAAATCATTTCTGAGCTTACCACTTTTGTGTGAAACCCCAGGGTTCTAATTTGTCATGTCATTTTATTCAATGTGAAATGAACTCCCCCCCCCCCACTCCCTAAGCCAAGACCTCAGCAGCAAAAGTCATTCTGCTTTAAAGCTCCAATGACCAAGGAGTCGTTGGAAGCTTAGCTTAGCTCTGCTTCTAAAATAACAATGGCAGTGTTCATTCTCTTAGGGGATCACAAAGGTAATTAATTTTCTCAGAAACTGCCTGCCACAGCCCTACTCAGAACCAACCCAAGCCGCCATTCCAGCAGCAGGCATTTATTTGTCTATACCCTTTGACTACCTGGGCTGGGCACTGCCCATTCAACACGTATTTATTTAGTGCTTGATATGTGTCAGGCGCTGTGCTAGGAGCTGGGGACAGAGAGGAAGAAATGAAACAATCCCTGCCCTCAAGGGGCTTATGTTCTATTAGAAGTTGGGGGGGAAGCCATATGTACACAGGTAAGGGTAAATCAATTCAAAATCCTATACAAGGTCATTTGGGACCAAGAGGAGGGCACAAAAAACTGGGGACATCAGGAAAGACCTCCCCTAAGAGGTGGCCCCTAAAGTACAAGGTAGAGTTGAGAAGAGAGTACACTACAGAGGCAGGGAGGGAATACAAAATGCAAAAGCCTATCAGAAGTGGGAGATGGAATGTCTAGCGTTGGGAATATAGCAAGTTGACCAGTTTAGTTGTAACACAGTTTGCAACTTGGTAATAGTATACATATATACATTTTCACACATATATAGCATTTATGCTATTTACAAAGCACCTTCATCTCAACATACTTACCCATGCAACAGATGTGTTGATGCTACCTTATTAACATATATATTAACACACATGCACATAATATACATTATATATACATGACATACATATCAAAACTATATATCTTTATATTATGCCCAAATTAAGGTGTGAATATAATAAGCTTAAACATTATTTGTGGAAGTATATCACCTATGTATACACACATAAATACATACCTAATTATGCCTACATTCATATGCACATTTGTCTCTTTACACATGTACTATGGTTTAGAATGGGGCTGGCTCTGTCCTTACTTGGGGGATGGAAAAACGATCACATTTATTATCTGCACTTGTGCAGTATTTAAAATACAGCTTTGAATCTGTGCAGATTTTTTGACATTATTGGACCACTCGGGTTTTTAAAATCTGACTGACTCTCAGCCAGGTTGCATCTGTTTGCATTGAAAGGGACCATTCTTTTACCCCTTCCCCACACACCCCTCCTTCAAGTGAAACTGGAGCTTTTCCCTTCCTGTAACTCCCGGCCTGCCAAGCCTTTTGGAGGTGCCTGAGCTCTTGGCTCCAAGGCCAAGCCCCGGGGCTGTGGTGGGACCACGTGAAGCTGGAGCAGCCACAGGACCCAGGTCCCAAGGTGGGAAACCGTTTGTCAACAGCCTCGATATTTACGACCACAAGATTGGGTTGGTCTGACAGTGTAAAGCTATTGTTCAGACTACTAATCGTTTCAAGGAGTTACTTGTTTCGCTCCCCAAAGACTTCTCCTTTGCTCTTGGAGAAGAGATTTTTTTTTCCCCCAGGAAGCAACCAGTCTGATGGCCATTCTGATTGGAAGCTCAGGGGGGAGTGACTTGAAACAGTTTTTTGTTTTGTTTTTTTTTTCTGCCTAGGAAATCATCCCCTCTCCCCCTTTTTTTAAGGAAGGAACACTGGATTTGGAATTGGGGGTCTGAGTTCAAATTCTGGCTCTCTCATTTACCTCCATACAGGCAGACCTTGGACAAGTCATTGTGGGAGCCAAAGTTTCTTGAACTGCAAAATAAGTCATTTGGACTAAATGGCTTCTATGGACCCCAACCCCCAACCCCATTTCTGACTCTATGATTCTATGATCTTGTCCTAGACTTGTCTCCTTAATGAATTTCTACTTCCTCCCCCCTGCATGTCTGTGTTGCTGAACATTATATACTATGTGCATTTTTTCTTAATCTAAGATTACCTGTATTCTACCTTCTTAAGACTGCTGCTTCAAAGCAAATTATGTTTGAATTTTCTGTGGCCCTCAGCAGGCAAATGTTAAATTTGAGGTCTTTGCTGTTGTCCTGCCAGATTTACTTTCTGGTAAAATAAAGATCTGGGGGCAGCTGGTTGGCAGGGTAAATAGAGCGCCCGGCCTGAGGAGGACCCAAGGTCAAATATGGCCTCAGACACTAGCCTGTGTGACCCTGGACAAGTCATTTCACCCTATTTGCCTCAGTTTCCTCATCTGTAAAATGAGCTGGAGAAGGAAATGGCAAATTACTCTAGCATCTTTGCCAAGAAAACCCCAGAATGGGGTCATGGAGAGCAGGACACGAATGAACAACAACAATAACCAGTCCTCTCCTCCGGACTTTATTTCGAGGGTCTAGGGCACTAGGGTCCCTTTTTACAATCACAGGATTTTAGATTCAGAAAGGACCTTAGAGATTATCTAATCCAACCTTCACATTTTATAAATAAAAATAAGCCCCAGAGAAATGAAGGGCCTTGACCAAAGCCACGCTAATAGGAAATGGTAGAAGAGAGATTCAAACACAAATCTATCTTTGAAATCTAGTGCTTAAAAAAAACAACACTGTATCATGCTGCCACAATACCAGTGCTAGAGGCAAAATTAAAACCTAAATTTTTCTTTTGTTGTTCAGTTGTTTCAGTCACGTCTGGCTCTTTGTGACCCTATTTGGAGTTTTCTTGGCAAAGGTACTAGAGTGGTTTCCCATTTCCTTCTCCAACTCATTCTACAGATGAGGAAACTGAGGCAAAAAAGTTAAGTGACTTGCCCAGGGTCACTCAGCTAATAAGTGTGTGAGGCTGGATTTGAACTCAGGTCTTCTTTACTCCAGGATCAGCCCTCTATCCACTGCACTGCCTAGCTGTCCCATAAACCAAACTTTAAGGCTAAGCCTATCATGTAACTGTCTGTCTGTTTGTATGTGTGGATGCATGCCTGCGTGCAGCTAGGTGACATAATAGAACAACGAACTTGGAATCAGGAAGACCTTAGTTCAAACCCTGCCTTAAACATTTACTAGCTGTATGGTATGACACTAAGCAAACTCATTAACTTCTCCAGGACTCAGTTTCCTCATACATAAAATGAGGGATTTGGATTTAATGATCTCCAACATCCCTTCTACCACTGAATCTATGACCTAGGATCCTGTGTATTAATGGAATTGCATTTCTAGGAACAAGATATGACCCTGGGCACATCTAAAAGTTTCTAAGAGTGTTGTATAGGGTATTGTGCAGAAGATCTTGGTCTGGGGGACCTAGGAGACACTGATGACCTCCCAGCACCCTATGTGACCATACTTCATTTTTGCACCAGATAATCCAGGACCTGGCCAGCTAGCTCTGTTTTCTGGGGTCTAACTAGTATCACCTCCCTTCTGATTCCTAGATTCTATGTTCCCAGATAACCAAGGATGCAATTCTTTTCTTTCCATTACCACTTCTAGCTTTGCTCTCTGAAAGCAAGACACTACTCTCTTAGGTGTTCTCAAAGATGACAAAATACAAAGCATCATGGGAGAAACTTGAAAGGGAGGTGCCATAACAGGTCAGAAAAGAGATTTACAAGCTGCAGTTCTCCTGGCCTAATCTTTGTACCAAGTGTGCATTGGACTGCTTTTTTTTTTTTTTTTTTTTTTGCTTTTTGGTGAGGCAATCAGGTTTAAGTGATTTGCTCAGGGTCACACAGCTAGTTAAGTGTCAAGTGTCTGAGGTCAAATTTGAACTCAGATCCTCCTGACTCCAAGTCTTGGAGCTCTATGCACTGCACCATCTAGCTGCCCCTGAATTGCTTTTTTGAGATTCCCTCCTGCCTGACTTCCTACTAGTCAAGCTTCTCCTTGACGTTGGTCCTATCCTTGCTTTTGTCTGCAAAGGTTTTCTTGAATTGGCTTTACCCACTTCCTGATATAGCAATGGAGGCCTTTAACTGGTAACCTCTAACCTGCCATCTTTTCAGTGTGATAATCCATGGATATTTCACCCTGCAGAACACTGGTAGTTGACCTTTTCTTCCCCCATCTCCCTTTTCCCTTTCCCCATCTGAAACCCAAAGCTCTCTCCTCTCTCAAATCTCAGGTCTCAGTCCTCTGCTTCCGATCTCGTCTAGCAGTTTGCCATCTGCCTTGCCACCAACTGATTCTCTTCTAGACTAGCATCTTCTGAGCCAGACCTCCAGACATCAAGCTTCTAATCCCTGAGACAGTTAATTCAATCAGTTTTGGAATTCCTGCCCTAGGGCTGAGCTGCCCTGATGAATGAGTGAGTGAGTGAGTGAGTGAGTGATAACCCATCTAATCACCATATCCAGCCATCCCCAGATCAGACATAATCAGTTCTCCACATGAGCTATCTCACCATTTCATCATCTCTCCCCACCCCCTGCTCTGGGTACAGTAATCAAAACATTACAACCTTGGATGTATCGATCAGCTGTCCTATGGGTCAACTCACTAGCCCTTCTCAGCCTCATCTGCTGCATTTGACACTGCTGACCACTCTCTTCTCCCAATTATTCTCTCTCCTCCACTGTGGCATTACTCTTTTCTGATTCTCCTATTACTTGTTTTAACTATTTCTTCTCCATCTCCTTTCCTGGCTTATCGATATCACATCCACTACCTGGGTTTTACCCACGGTTCTGTCCTAGGCCCTTTCTGACAGGGGCTCTTAACCTTTTTGGTATTATTTTGTACTCTCAATCTGATGAGGTTTATGGAGCCCTTCTCAGAATAAAGTTTTTAAATGTATAAAATAAAAAACATAGGATTACAAAGGAAACCAATTGAAAGAGAGTAATCAAAATGTTTAAAAATAGTTTTTATTGACCTCAGATTTAGAATCCTATACTCTCTCTGTCTCTCTGTCACTCTCTTTCTTTGTCTCTCTCTGTCTCTCTGTCTCTTTGTTTCTGTCTCTCTCTCAATAACCTCATCAGCTTCCATGGGTATAACTATCATTTTTATGCAGATAACTCTCAGATCTCTGTATCTAGCTGCAACCTCTTCTCTGAGCATTATTCCACTGACACTATTTCTGACTGGATGTCCCAGAAACATCTCCAATTCATCATATTGAAAATTGAACTGCTTATCTTCCCCTTCAAATCTTCTCATCTTCCAAACCTCCTTATTCATGTTAAAGGCACCGCCACCCTTCTGGTCTCACAAATTCACAATCCCAGTATTTTCCGGATCTCCTCACTCTGCCTCACCCCACAAATCCAATCAGTTGCTAAATCTTGCCATTTTTTACTTCCAAAATATTTCTCACATCTGACCCCTTCTCTCTACTCACACAGCCGCCATCTTAGTTCAGGCCCTCATCACCTCTCGCCTCGATTATTGCAACAGCCTCCTAATTGGTCTCCCTGTATCAAGTTTCTCAGCACTTTTGTCCATCTTATAGGCTGATGCCAAAGTAATTTTCCTTAAGTGCCGATTGGACCATGTGACTCTCCTATTCACTCAATTCCAGTGGCTTCCTATTGCCTCTAGGATAAAGGATAAGCTCTGTTTAGTTTTTAAAGCCCTTCCCAACCTGGCCCCAACCTGTCTTCCCAGACTTGTTGGACATTATTACCCCCATCTTGCGCTCTGCCGTTCAGCCAAACTGGCCTTCTCTCTCTTCCTCGTCATCTCCCATCTCTGTTGCTTTGCCCTGGCTGACCCTTATGCCTTTATAGACTACTTTCTTACTTTTGATTCAGAGTCCCTTTCTTTCTTTAACATGCAATTGTAGCCTTATCTTCTGCATGAAGCCTTTCCTGATTTCCACAAATGCTAGTGCCCTCCTTCCTGTTACCTTGTATTTAACTATTTTGCATATATGTAAATATATACATACATAAACATATATGAATGTGAGCTCCTTTCACAAGTAGGCCTTTTTTCATCCTTTGTATTTACATCCCCAGCACTTAACACAATTCCTGGTACATGATAGGCAGTTAATAAATGCTTTTTAATTGATTGAACGATTGATCCCTGTGACAGTCCAGACCAAATTTTCCTCTTCTCCCCCCCACTCCCCATATGTATTATCTCCTCCATTAGAACAGAAGGTCCTGAAGGGCCTAGTTCACTTGTGTATTTGTATTCACAGTATTTAATACAGTGCCAAGCACTAAACTTTTTTTCTCTTTCTTTCATTTTCTGTTACTACTTACATGTTGGCATCTACAGTCTGGTCCCCAAGAAGCTGATCTCTTTCATTCTGCTTTGTCTTCTCTATTCTGGCTAGTCTTCCTGAAACAAATTCTATTAGTCACATCATCCTGGCTGGCTCAGATTTTGACAGTGAAATAACTCTTTCAGTTCTACCTTCTGTAGGCCTCAGGTCCCAAAATACTCAAACACTAGTGTTCCAGGGTTCTGAGTCTCCGAATTTCTCCTATTATGCTACTTCTTCCCAGACTGAACTCCTTTTTCATTTAGAACTTCCTCTAACTCCTCATTAATTGGCCAAACACAGATAACAGCCACACCTTAGCTCTAATGACCTCACCACACTCCCATGTCCTCAACTAATGACTCCAGTGACTTCCTTTTCTAGGATGATGAATCAGTGCACATCTTGTGTTTTTCACAAAGAGTGGATCCTACCAACCATGTATTTTAATTATAATTACAAAAAAGAATGCATGTAACAAAAAAAAGTTAACATATTCTCACTCTTCTACCTACCTCCTACTCAATCCCACTTATTAACCTCTAGTCTCCATCAAGACAGAGTAATATCTATTGAAAACACACACATATACACACGTACATATATATATAAGTATATGCATATATACACATGCTGTATATGTACATTTATATTCATACATGTATGTATGTGTATATATATGTATTTCCTCTATCAGCATAGGTCTTTCACACATAGTAGGCACATAACGAATGTTCCTTGAATCGAATGTTATCAGGAAGTTGAATTAGCTTATAGTATTTGAGTTTATTAATTGCCCAGATGGCTAGAGTTTTCTGTTTTTACCCTTCTATAGTCTCTGCCCTTTGGTCTCATTAAGAAAAGAACATTACCTTTCACCTTGTTTTAAAGCCTGGCCCTCTAACAGCTGAATAATAAAGCTCATTTGAAAGACCAGTATACAACCAGGAAATTGTCACAACGCATTTTCCCACTTTGATTCAGCTCATGTGTGAGTTTCCTCCATATTGTTCAAAACTACCTGTGGCTCAGTTTCCTTTTTGCCCACAAGCACTTCCACATTGGTGGAGCCTAGGTGCATGAGCTCCATCCTGATGCCTTTTTTTTTTAAGCTGTTAAATAGGTGGGTACTAGATCTGAAATTTATGGCATTTAACATTCCTCTGCTTCTCCCATGCACATAAATAACTGACAAATTAGCACACCCAAGCTGGAGTCCTGGTTTTCAGAAGAATCAGCCTCCTTCCCCTCGAAACTCAGCATGTGCGAGCCATAAGGCTGTGCTCAGAGCCATATTTCCTGCATCTGTTTTTATTACACAGCTATAGACCATGGTCCCCAAAGACATCTCAAATCAGTTCTACGGTGTGTTGTTATGGGAATAGCGATCACAGGAGAAAGTCCCGGGACCACACTTCTGACTTGAAGAGCTCCAACCTTCAACACAGGGGAAAACTAACCTGTATGAAGCCCACTAATTTCCTTAGAAATAAACCAACCAATGCACAACAAATAGTGCCAAATAATTTTCTTTCCTCTTTTCTCTCTTTCTGGACAGGACCTGTGATTTCAGGACCTGTGGCAGGAGCTCCCTGGTGAGGGAACACCTTCTGCTAATGCCAACTGGCAGCTGTTTTGTAACTTAAGAGTCTTAGAAAACTGCCTGGTGCACTGAGAAGTTACATAAGAATAAAAAAAAAAATCTAGTATTTCTATAGTGCTTTAAGGTTTGCAAAGGTCTTTACAAATATTATCTCATTTTATCCTCACCACAACCCTGGGGGGTAGGTGCTATAAAATGCTCATTTTATAGATGAGGAAACTGGGGTAGACAGTAGTTAAATGACTCACTCAGGGTTGTTAGGAGAATAAAATGAGATAATATTTGCAAAGCACTTTGTAAGCCTTAAAGCACTGTGGAGATGATGTCTTTGTTGTTGTTGATGATGATGATGATGATGATAATGATGTTACTTTGAACTCAGATCTTCTTGACTCTAAATACAAGACTCAACCCTCTGAAATGACTTGCCCAGGGTCACACAGCTAATATGTGTCAAAGGCAAGACACAAACTCATATTTTCTTGACTTTAAAGACAGTTCTCTCCCTATCCGCTATACCATGCTGCCAAATAAATAGCCCTGCTAAACTACCTATACACCAGCTTACCTGAAATAGGAATGAATTCAACAACATAGCTGTCTCAACTGCTGTGGCCTCAAAATTGTTATAAGTTAATTTCATTGGGTCTCTGAAGCAAGCTATAGGAAGCCTAGTGTTCAGTTTTACACTGAATTATAGCAATGAAAGCAAAACTAAGAGGCGTTACAGGATGGAATCTCTGCATGAGCCAATAGAATATCACTGGGAATCAAGGGATGACAACAGATGCACTGAAATCAGTTGTGTGAGCCTCTTTGTGACCCCATTTGGGGTTTTCTTGGCAAAAATATTGGAGTGGTTTCCCAACTCCTTCTCTAGTTCATTTTATAGATGAGGAAACTGAGGCAAACAGGATTAAGTGACTTGCCTAGAGTCACACAGCTAGTAAGTGTCTAAGGCTAGATTTGAACTCAGAAAGATGTCTTCTTGATTTCAAGCCCAGTGCTCTATCCACAGCACCACCTAGCTGTCCCAATCAGCTTACCATTGAGTGTCAGTAAGAGTAAAGAAATCCACTGAGAGTTGGTAAGAAAAGGAAGCATCTTCAAGATGCCACTGTGCCCTGCTTTTCCACCCTTGTCTACCTTGCTATCCCCCTCACCCTCCCAAGTCTCATCTTGGACATTGAGGATACTTAAGAGCCTTCCAGTCCTTCCTTTCAGAAACTCAGTCACATTGCTTTTGTTTCAAATAGAAATGGTCCTTCAAAACCAAATGGAAAGTATTGGTGTGTCAGTCAGGCTCTGAATTTTAAGAACCTCTATTTCCTAAAAAACAAAACAAAAACAAAAAACCAGCCACATCCACCTTAGAAAACAGCTACATCATTTATTGAATAATATACAAATCACATAACCATACTCACTCATTCAGAAGGGATACAAGATGACAACTGTGCTCTTTGGTTCACCTCATTGCTATCCCCTGGGTCCCTAGTGGCTTAAAGGAAATGCACCCAGAGAGCTGGCTCTTTCCAGACCATAATAGCCTGATCACAGAATGGTCTGCATGTCTTAGGGGCCATGTGGTTGCATATACTAAGTTAACCAAAATGGGTTGGGGTTGGGAGCTTTAGCTTATTATAAATGAACCAATCTAGGGTAAGTAGGGAGGGTGAAATATAGGGGCTGCTGTGAAGAAAAATTCCTTTGAAGTCAAGGGTTGAACTTAGAGATATTCCTCAGTCACTGTCTCTAGCTACGTATCTTCCCTCTCCTACCTCCCCATCCCCAAGAATGGTTCCGATCTAACTGAACCCACATCAGTTGTTACCAATAGGTTTTAGATGTAACAGAAAGAATGCTAGACACCTTTCTGAGCCTCAGCTTCCTTTTCAATAAAATGGGAATGATAAGATTTGCACTATCTGCTGGGAAAGGGATTGATAAAAGGAAAATGCTTTGTAAACCTTAAAGTGCCATATTATTACTGCTGTTTGCTCTTATTCTGCTACATTTTCTATTATTTCAGAAGACTGAGGTTCTAAATTGTTCTCCAGACCAGTCATTTGTGACCCAGTGGAAGCTCCAGGCTACCCTCCAATCTGCCTTTTTTCCTCTCTGCACTTCTTAGTGCTTTCTCGGCCAAAGATTCTTTTGCTCTAAACAACCTTTATTTCTCACCAAGCTCTACTTCCCAGGCTTCTCCAGTATGGCCCAGAAACCTCTTTGGCCTGAAAGATTACCTCAGTCCTGGAATTCATCCCTCTGCCCTTGGGACCCTTCCCTCTGATTGGATGGCTTCTCCTCCTTTTAAGGAGAGTGCTCAGGTCAGCCATCTCTTCATTTCTCACCAGGCTGCACTCCAGATTTCTCCACTTACCCCCCACCACCACTACCTTCCTCCTCCCCCAACTCATTTCAGCTTCCTTTTACATGTTGTCTTCCCTCATTAAACTATAACCTTCTTAAGGGCAGGGACTATCTTTTTGCTTGTCTTTGTATTCCCAGGTTTAGCCTGGGACATAGTAAGTATTTAATAAATCTTTGTTGAGTGACTGACTAACCCAGGTAAATTATACCAAGTCAATACAAAGGGGGGGGCAGCGGGAGAGTCTAATTCAATTTGTTTTAAATTTTAAAGAATGACAGAATTGAATTTAAAAGGATTGTAAAAGTCTAGAGGGAAACTTGAGAATAGTCCAGGTGGAGCAGTGAGAGTGTCTGAGTAGACGTACTTATGACCCTGATATGAATTGTCTCATATCCTTAGATGCCGACCTCAGAACATTCAATCAGAGGCTCTCATCAGAAGGGTCCCTGTTACTTCCCTACAAAGCCACATGCTCTGCTGTCCCCAGGCCAATCAGCGAGCCAAGAAATTTTTTCTTAGGTGTGATATATGGAGTCTCAAGAAGCCCATCTAATGTCTTCACTCCCTGGCTGGTGTCAGGTGAAACCAGAAAGAATGTCAGAGTTAAGAGCTTGGCCTGGTCAATAGAGAAAGCAGGTCTGCTTTTGTTTCAGTCATTCCCCAATGCTGAAACCATATGGCCTCCAAAGAGAAATGCAGGTTTGAAGTTGTTCCAGTCATTTCAATAAAGCACCGTTTCCTCCTTACTGCATATGCACACAGACAAATACAGCAAGGATCTCCTGATGTGCATCAACCTAATACGAGGCCACAGCTGCCACAAAGGGGAAAGTAATATTGTCTCTGTTTCTATGATCTTGAAGTAAGAAGTAGGAGCTGAAAAGCTGCTCTGTCTGGGTTCTATTCAGTGCTGTCTTTATTACTGTGTGACCCAGGGAAAACCCACTTAACCTCTCTGTGGCTGGATTTCTACAACATCAGAATACTCCAGTGTTTCCAAATATAGGTTACATCTACACAATGCCAAACAGTGGGATGTTTGCAACATGTAGCTTTTTTTTGGCATCCTATGGACACAACCTCTTTCTCATGTCCCTTAAGAAATGAACTATAAATGTAGCCATTATGAAGTGAACAAAATGGGATTTTCCTACCTTCCAGCCATTCACCGTTCCTATAATTAGTGGGCTCGGTCATTCCGCTGGGAATTGGAATGTATTTGCTCTTTCATCACATCAACTATTTCCTGCCAATATTTAGCAAAGTAAACCTTCCCAAAGGGGCCTTCATGAGGGCAGAGTTGGAAATGCCATATATAATGACCATAATTGGTATGTGGGTTTGGGGAGCTAAGAAAGATGGGCTGGGAGCATAGAAGGGTGGCTGTTTAGCTCATGTCATATCAGAAGTCAGTTTCTCTACTCCCCTCTGGGTCATATTTCACCCCACTCGTCTAACTCACTGACCAAGTAGCCAGTTCTTCCAATTTGGGGTTTAACCGGTCATTAAAGAGAAAATTGGCTGCCTAAGTTTTCCAAATGACACAGCAGCACATATCAGATCAAGTATTATTCATTTTCTGAATTAGAGAACTGAGAGTTAAAACGATCTAACTTCGTCAAGGTCATGCGTCTATGAGGTAGCAGAGCTACAACTCAAACTCAGATCATAGGACCACAGATTCATGGCATTAGAATGGAAGGGAGCTTAAAGGTCATCCAATGCAAACCCTTCGTTTGACATACTCCTAAATCCAAATTGCCTCCAGGATGAAATATGAACTCCTCAGCTTGGCATGTAAAGCCTTTCATAGTCTGGCTCCTGCCCACCTTTGTAGACTTCACATTGCTCGCTGTCACGTACTCTCTGTCGGAGCCAAGCTAGACTGCTTGTCCCCAAGCTCAGCATTTCGAGCTCAGTCTCTGTGCCTTAGAACAAGCTGTCCATCATGCCTAGAATGCACTGCACTTTCCCCAACCTTGCTTCTTGGAATCCTCACAGAAGGGTGGGAGGATGATTGAATCAATTGCCCTATCCCACTTAAATCTAATCCAAAATCCAACATTTATTAAGTGTCTACTATGTGCCAGGCACTGTGCTAAGCTCTGTGGATACAAGTAATGAAAAGAGACAGTCTCTGCTCTCGGGCAGATTACAATCTAATTTTTGTTGTTGTTGTTGTTTAGTTGTTGTTTCAATCATGTCGACTCTTCATGACCTCATTTGGGGTTTTCTTGGCAAAGATACTGGAGCAGTTTGCCATTTCCTTCTCTAACTCATTTTGCAGATGAGGAAACTAAAGTAAACAGGGTTAGGTGACTTGTGCAGGGTCACACAGTTAGTAAATGTCTGTAGCTGGATTTGAACTCAGGAAGATGAGTCTTCCTGACTGCAGACCTAGCACCCTATCCACTTCGACATTCAGCTGCCCAATCTAATGGGGGTGGAGTGGGGATAAAACATAAAAGGGGCAGGCAAAAGGGGAAGGGACACCAGGGAGTTTCTGGCATAGGGACATCTGGCTCCATTGAACTGAAACCTGGCAGAGCAGCAGGTACAAAATGGAGTGAGCTGATTTCAGTTTCTGCCTTCTATAAAGGAAGGCATTGGGAGGAGCTTGGTACTCTGCCCTCTAGCTTTCTAATCAGAGGGGGAATGGAGCAGGGAGAAGTAGTGTAAGGCTTGAATTAACAGTATGGTAGTGAGTTTAGAAGTGACAAACTCACCCTGGGAGGGTCATCTCGTTCTGTAGAGTTGAAACCAGGTAGAGGACCAAATGCAAAGTGGAACAAAGGCACTAACAGGATGCTATAATCCTAGTACCTTGATCAGGTGAGACGACCCCTAATGAATCAATCAATCAAAGGCAGTAAACTAAGTGGGGAAATTCCTTAATCAATTTGGAAGGAATAAAGGGCCCTGGATGGTAAAATGATGCTACACAGACGTATTTGGAATTGATTGCAAAGATTCCATCATGCATTGTGGGACTTGGATTAAAGAGCAGGCCAGTTTAGAATCTGACATTTGAGTATTGGGTCTCTGAAGGGAAATATTTGGCTCCAGGGCAGGGGGAGAGGAGAAAGGGAGCACAAGAGAGCCAGTATCTCCTTCCCTCTGCCCCCTTGAGCAGAGGATGATCTTATGAAATTCAAAAGGTCAGAAGATTTTGGACTTCCCCTGGGCATTACTGCAGAACATAAATAGTTGATGGCAGTGTCTACACAGGGAATTGAGGACAAATTAGACACATTGAGGAAAAGGGACTTCAAGAGTCTATAAGGAACCCAGTAGAAAGCCATACTATCCCTAAGGGGAACTTCATAAAGACCTTACATAGGGGAGAAGAGGATTGCCAGTGACCAGGAGCTGGGAGTGACCACTTTGCCACACGGGTTTTCTAAGCTTGAGCGTACTTCCCTTTGGCTCCATATAGGCTTGTGGGACAGTGAGACATTTGCTCCAAGCATTCGAACCACCAAGTGGGGCTTAGACCAGGGCTGCCAAGAACGAGATTTTGCTTTTTCCTTTTTCTGTCTCTATCAATGTCATTCATCCATGCTTTGGTGCTATCTGGACACTGATATTTTTTGGCAAAACACAACCTGCAGCAAATAGCCCAAAACACAAGATGACTAATGTTTTTTGAAGGTGATGACATGATTTTTTTCTAGTTTCATTTTCCCAAAAAATTTAACAAGCCACAAGAAGGGAAATCTGAAACACAATATTCTAACGGCCCTTTCATCCTAGCGTTGGGTCCTTTTCCTGAAGTTTAAGATTCACTGATGGCAACTATTTAGCAAAAAGAAAAAAAATCATGAAAGGTTTCATTTTTTCCCCCTTACAAAAAAAAATAGACAATCATAGTATCATAGTATTGAAGAATTAAATAATGAAAGTAGTAATATAAGCAAGGGTTTTGTCTACCTTTAGTATTTTAATTAAAATACTTGATTGGATACAATCATTCCACTGAAACTGACCAGTCAATTGATTAGGGACAGCAGTAGTTGCCATTATCATGGACACTTTCATTGCTACAGACAGCCTTAGCGGAAGGTCCTCAAACTCACAAATGTCACCCAGTATAAGAACTTCATTGTTCATGATAATAGTGGTTCACACATATGTAGCATGTTTTAGTTTGCAAATGCCTTCTTTGCAGCAACCCCATCAGGTAGGCAGTCCAAATATTATTATTCCCATTTGTCAGATGAGCAAATTTAGGTTCATAAAGTGACTTATGTATGTATAGTCACATAGCTTATAGTCTGTTATCAGAGATAGGTTATGAAGTCAAGACTTTCAGGTTTGTAATCTTGGCATTACCCTAGACTCCTCATTCTCAATACAAGATCTAATCAGTTGCCAAATTTTATGTTTTCTACCTTCCCACCACTCTCAAAATGGATCCTTTCTCCTTATTTACATAAATACCACCATAGGCAGTGAGGTGGTGCAGTGGATAGGGTACGGGGCTTAGAATCAGGAAGACTCATCTTCATGAGTTCAAATCCGGCCTCAGACATTCATTAATGATGTCATCTGGGCAAGTCACTTAACCCTGTTTGCCTCAGTTTCTTCATGTGCAAAATGAGCTGGAGAAGGAAATGGCAAACCACTCCAGTATCTCTGCCAAGAAAACCCCAAAATGGGGTCATGAAGAGTCAGACACGATGAAATGACTGAACACCACCATAACTCAGGAGTTCATCACCTCTCACCTAGATCATTGCAATAGCCTCCTAATTGATATCCCTGCCTCAAATCTCTCACCACTCTAGTCTAATCAACATATTGCTGCCAAAGTAGCTTTCTTTAAGCACAGGTCTGACCGTACCCTTCCTCAACCAACTCAAGTGGCTCCCTATTGCCTCTAGAGTTGGGTTAGCCTTTAAAGCCCTTCACAACCTGGCCCCAACCTATCTTTCCAGACTCATTGGATGTTACTTCCCCTCTGACACTCTCCACTTCATCCAAACTGGCCTTCTCTCTGTTCCTCACTCCATCTTCCATCTCAGTCCCTTGAAATGGCCCTACTTTCACGTCTACAATATACTCCTTCTTTACCACTGCCTCTTTCTTCCTTCAAGATGAAGCTCAAGCACCATCTTCTGAATGAAGCTTTTCCTAATCTCTCCTCCCTCCCAAACTACCTTGTATTTAACTACTTTGCATAGATTGGTATTTATTCACTTTATATTTGTGCTGAATATGTTTTCATCTCCGCTATTAGAATGTAAGTCCTTTACGATCAGAAGGTGTTTCCTTGTTTCTTTTTGTATTTCAGTGCCTAGCACAGTGTCTGGTACAGTGCCTGGCACATAGAAGGGACTCAATAAGTACTTGTTGATTGATTGATTCCATCTGTGAATCTAATAGTCTGTCTACCTCAACTTCAATCTCAGGATTTTACAGAAATTAAAAAATATGTTCTCCCCACTAAATAGTTAGAATCACTTGATTTATTTGATATATAGTCAGGAGGAGAGGATGGTACAGAGGAATGAGTGCTGAGTCAGGAGCCAATGGAACTGAGTTCAAACCATAGCTCTGTCATTTTACAAGTTGTGTGATGCTGGGGAAATCTCTTCAGTTCTCTGGTCCTCAGTTGACTCATCTGTCAAATGAAGGGGTTTAACTAAGATGACCTTTAAATTCCCTTGTAACTCTAAACCTAATATTCTGTAATACCCATACAACCTTGTACCAACCTACATCATTCCACAATAATATCCCTACTACATTCTATCTTACAAGTTCTTGTGAAAAAAATGAATAATGAAATATATTTTTAAAAATTAAATTAATTTTTTTTTTAAAAAGAGTTCTTGTGTCATGGACCTCTTTATCATCCGGTAAAACCTATGGATGCCTTCTCAGAGTTTTTAAATACATCAAATAAAATATATAGGATTACAAAGGAAACTATTAAAGTAATTAAAATTTATAAAAAAAAGTTCACAACCCCTGGTTAAAAATTCCTGTATCTATATTTGACCTAGTAGACTCTTTGCACATGGACCCTGCTGAAAGTACCCCAATTTCATGGCACACTTTAGGTCAGTATCCAATCAAAACCATAGGATGCAAGCTTTTATTCACATTTCTTTTCTTAGATCAAGCAGAAGATACGCTAATTCAAAGCAAAAGACATTTAATTAAGCAGCATAGGGAAAATATTACCAAAAAAATCCCATACACACAGGGGTACACTCTCCCACAGGTTACCATACCACCAATGGGAGAGAAAACTTACATGAAGAAAACATGTGTTCAAGGAACATGCATATAAATAGCACATGCATGAGGAATCTACATGGTCCAGGTACCATAAATAGGAAAGGAGTAACACATAAAGAACACACATTCCTAAAGTGATTCACACTGCCAAGACAGCATCCCTGATGCAACATTTTCTACCTCTAATACTGCTGCTGACTGTTTTCCCACAGAGCTGCCCTTGTTCTCTGGCTCATCTGGTAATGTTACTGAACTTGGTATTCCTGTCCTAGGTTTCTGGGCTGCACTTCTGGGCTGTTCTCTCCACTGTTTGGCCAGATGAGAGCTCTTCACTGTTGAGATGTTCTCTATAGATCCTCCACTGATCTCTAATGCCAAAATGCCACTGTTACGTTATTGTTGTTTTTCCCATTCCCTCAAGAGATGGGTTTTCTTTTTTGTTATCACCTAGCCCTAGCTTTATCTTGCTCTCTTGTGATTTAAACCCCAAAGCCACAGCAAGATGGTCAGTTATCAGAACTCTGGCTTAGGTCAAAGCTGCCTTTTGAATTCTTCATGCATTGAGGTGCTATTTGAGTGCCTTATTTTTCTAAAGTGAGAGAATTTCTTTCAATTCCTTTTTTCTCCCATGATGCATGTAAATCACAGCCCTGGCTTCTACAGTTAGCAAGATTAGAGGAAAGAATTAGCAATTTTTTTGTCCCCTCATTCCCAGTGAAACTCACTGTAGCATCATTCAGGTCACTCATTTATCACATTTATAGCACTATTCACATAGAAATAAATATATTCCCCCAACATTGTTTTTACTCATACCACACTTTCTCAAAACTGCTTAACTATGCCAGTGAAATTGTTTGATTTCTTAATAATGTGATACTGAGCACAACCATGTCAACATGTCTATCTAAGCGTGGTCAAGGAAATGTGCTTTATTTTATAAACTCAATGTTTAAGCAGCTAACTCAGTACCATGTACACTCTGAGTATTCCACTCATTCAATGAAGATTTACTGAGCACTGACTATTGCTCAATAGCATTAGAAGTACTAGGGAGGATGCAAAGAATTGAGAAATATCATTGTTAGTCTCAAGAAGCTTACAATCACGTTGTTTCAATGAACATTTGTTGGCAATGATTAGAACACTAATGAGAAATTCTCCACACTCCCCCAATACTTTATACTCAATAGTTACCATTGACTATTACAAACAAAAGACTACTTGAGTGAATTCATTGCTCTCTCTGTTGCAGACTAGCCAACTTCCCAATAAAGCCCTGCCCTCCCTACCTCCAACCATCTCAAATGGAGCATAATCTATTACCTGACTACCAAATACAAACTTCCACTTTATCTGGGGACTCTTCCTGCCTCCCCACTTCTCAAGAACTTTAGCCTGTGGACCTTCACACTCCCTATAGAACAGGATTTATGTTTTCCTTACCACAGTCCCGATGTAGTCATATACCAGGAGCTCTCCCTGATCTTTGCTTCTTACAGTATCCATTTCCCATGGAAAGCTCATTCCCACTTACTTATGTGGGGCCCTTTTCTGGATGGGGCTTTTCACCCCAAGGTTGCCATGTCATTCAGTTATGATATTTTTCCCAGGTTCCATTCCATTCTTCTCCATCTGGCAGGAATTGAGTTTCCAGTAAGAGGAAGTTTCTTTTTGATTCAGTAAATTGATGTAAGAAGATTTAACAGCCTCAGGAGCAAAACTATTTTGATTAGAATATTTCTGCTCAGATTCCTTTTCCAGCTGTCTGACCCTCAATTCAAGATCTCCTTATTTAATTCTCTTCATTTGCAAAACCAAAAGGAAGCATAACCCTTCTCAAAGACATAAGGTTTCCTCTTACAAACATGCTGTTTTACTACCATGTAAGGCCTACAGTGTGGAGAAAAGCATTTTCTTCTCCTTTGTAGGCCTCAGAGAGGCCTTTTACCTAAAACCTTAAGTTAAACTGAAAATGTACTATTTCACTCAATCATTTTGTTTTGTTTTGTTTTGCTTTGGTTGTCATTAAAACTTTTTATTTTTATTTTTAATAAACCTGTTAGAGTCATAAAATTTGAAGAATATGGAAGGGAACTTCCACATCATGTAACTCAATCTTTTTATTTCACAGATCACAAAATTGAGGGCCCAAAAGGATAAGTGGCCTGTCATAATGGCTAGTGAATGAAAGAGTCAATACTAGAAGCCAAGTTTTTTGGCCCCAGGTCTGCCCACAGTGCATTCCAGTTCAGCACTGGCAAAGATGGTAGAAGATGGAAAAGTTTAAAGTTGGTGGAGCTATTGGAAAAGAGACAACCAGACATAACTAGGGTAACTATGGCCACCACCATAACTTGATTCAGAAGTTTGGGAAACAATTGGGAATTACTCAAGAAAAGTTACAAAACTTTCCTACCCTCTTACTCAAGGATTCTTCTATTGATTTTATACTGCAGGTGGGTTGTTGATGATGTAGAAAATAAGTTACTTGTACAAAAATATTCATTGCTGCATAAGCTGTATCGGTATAATATTGGAAACAAGCGATACCCAATGATTGGGGAATGACAGAACACATTGTGGTACATGACTGTGTTCTGGCATTTTATTGTGCTGTAAGAAAGGACAAATATGAAGAATTTAAAGAAATGTGGGGGTAATTGTATGAAGAGTGAAGAAAGAAGAACCAAAAAAACTACACACACACACACACAGAGTTGTGCTCAGCAGTATATTAGTGCAGGTTTAAGCTACTAAAACTTAAAACAAAACCTTATGTATATGTATATATGTAAATACGCCAACACATAGATAATATATAATGGCTGCTACAGCATGAGTGAAGACAACTTTAAATGGCAGCAGAACACATCAACTCGTTTAAATTAGAGCACACAACACTCTTTTCTTTCAACAAATAACAAACTATTAATAGGTGTGGTCTCATTTACTATCTGTCTCAGTCATTCTTTTAAC
The DNA here is from genome assembly GCF_900497805.2 of Vombatus ursinus. Lineage (NCBI taxonomy): Eukaryota > Metazoa > Chordata > Mammalia > Diprotodontia > Vombatidae > Vombatus > Vombatus ursinus. Next base: position 26,428,905 of record NW_020940355.1, read on the forward strand.
CTGGCTTGCTTAAGATTTTCATGTTTTATGATCCTATTGTAGGGGATTTAATTGTGAGTCTGTTGGGGGTTTTATATAATGGACCAAAATAAAATGTATTCGTCATAGGTCTAGAGCTAAATGCAGCCTCTGAGTACATCTAGACTAAACCTCCAATTTACAGATGAAGAAACTGAGGCAGAGAGAATTTAGGTAATTTGCTGAAAGACATACAGGCAGTAAGTATCAGAGGTAGATTTGAATAATCTCACTCATGTGACTACAGTCTGTCACCATACCATGCTGTCTCTATTAATCAATCAAATTTTTAAAAAATATTTTTTAAGGGAATGGATGATGCTGGCTGGTCAAAGCTTTTTTCCCTCTTCTGAAATTTTTGGTCCATATAGGAGTAATACTCAATCAATCAGTTAATTGATCTAAAAACATTGATTGCATTATATGCTTTATACGCTTCCATTTCTGTTGCCCTGACACATGCCAGCTCTATCTTCCTCTTCTGCCCCACAGGCCAAGACAAGAAAGGGCCTTCACACAACCCAATACTCGAACCAAAATAGAAAGTAGATTTTTCTTGATCTTAGATAACTTTACCTCTTTTATTTCCATCTCAGTTCCCCCATTTGTAAAAGCCTTATCAGGAAGGCAATGATAAAGCTAGGAGTAATTACCATGACTTTTTGATGGCAACCTACCCCATCCACCAGATTACTACATACAGGGATATAACACCCAGTAGGCTATTGCCAAGCCATGCCACATATCCCGTGGCTGTTACTGAGCTCCTTCTTCTCTTGGCCCACAAGCTCAGCAAATCTTAGTCATCATTTGCCAGGTCTCTTGTTACAGATTCTTTTCCACCAGCTTCCCCTCTTCCAATCTGTTCTAGCCACAAGAATGACCTTTCTCAAGCAATTATTCAACTATCTTATTCCCCTTCTTAGAACTCACAATGCCTCAGGACTGTCTTTTTCATGGTCCTACACATGAGATACAAAGACCTTTGCTTCCCTCGCTTTCAACCTCCTGTCTTTATCCTTTTAATGTTTTTTAGGGGAGAGTGAGTAGCTGTGAATTCATCAGTACAGGGAAATTCAGTTGAGAAAACACCTCCCTCATAAAGCACCTTGACAACTATTATGCAGTTTACAGCCTTAAAGAGTAGTGTGGGGCCACTGGGAGGTTAAGTAATTTGCGCAGAATCACTCAGCCAGCATATCAAAGACAGAACATTTACCTAGGCCCTTCTACTGAATATGCCATAGGTTTCTCTCCATCCGTTACAAGCATGGTAACATCGTCCATTAAAACCATGAAAATGTACATACTGCCCCTTCCTATAACTTCCTTTTTTTTACCTCTAAGTCACCACACATAGCTCCTGGAATGGTGTCCCTATTCTCTTCTGCCAAACCACATCCTTCCCCTATTTCTAAACCCAATTCAAGACTTATCCTCCATGAAGCCATTTTCAGACTGGCTCTAAAAGATCCATTCTAGACCACCACCACTACCACCACCTCCCCCCTCTTCCCCTTTATCCCATACTCTCCCACACACATTTTAAAAATCTGATTTGGAACAGAATCCATGACTGTCAGCAGATGCTCCACTGGGACTCTTAAGAACATCAATCCATTTCATAGCTGGAGGCAGAGTGCTTTCTCTGGGAAACATTTTTCACATAAAGCAGAAAGTGTTTTGTCCTCACCAGAGCAGATAAATTACAGGTTGAGGTTGGGGGTGGGGATTAGGATAAAGTATGTTATTTCTCATTCTTCTAACCTTCCTTATCTGCTTCCTTCTCCCTGCCCTATTTCAGAAGACCACAAGAGCAGTTGACAATGATTATGGCCACTGGCAGTTGTAGCCAGGTAGGGGACCTGGCCCTGCCATAGCAGTCTGGAACTTTTGAGTCCTTAGGGAACTGAGCTAGAGCAGCTGCCTACCTGATTCTTCTGTCCTAAATCAAAGGTATTCAAATCCCAAATCTAAAACTTTAAAAAAATACTTTGAAATAAAACTTCACAGAATCACTGAAAAATAGAATCTGAGAGTTGGAAGGGATCTCATAAGCCATCTAGACCAACCTGGACACCAAAATTATAATATTCCCAATAAGTGATCATCCAGCCTTTCCTTAAAGACATCTAATGAAAGGGAACCTCCCACCTCTTAAGGAAGGTCATTCCACTTTTGTACAGTTTAATTGCTAGGAAGTTGTTGTTTTTTTCTCCTTCTGACATCAAGCCTAAGTTTTCTTCTTTTCAACTTCCATCCATTGCTCCTGGCTCAGACCTCTGAAGCCAAACGGAACCCCCATTCCACATGAGAGCCCCTTAGACACTTCAAGGCAACTGTCTTGTCTCCACTGAGTCTTCTCTCCAGGCTAAACATGCCCAGTTCTTTCAACTGTTGGTCCTCATACAGGTCCTGGCACAGAGTAAGAGCTCAAACTAACTGCCTGATTGATTGGACTCAAGACCCTCCATCATCATAGTGGCCCTTTTCTGGACACTCTCCTGTTTATCAACTTTCTTCTTAAACTGTGGTGCTTAGAACTGAACATAGTACTCCAGATGAGGTCTGATGAAGGCAGAGTACCATGGGACTATCACTGGCCTATTCCAGGAAGCTGTGCCCCTTTTAATGCAGCCCAAAATCATATTCTTTGCTTTATTTTGTTTTGTTTTGTTTTTGGCAGTCACATCACACTTGTTGATTCCTACTGAGTTTTCAGTTTGCTAAAAAAAAAAAAAAAAAGCCCTGACCTTTCTCAGAACAAGTGTTGTCAGTTAGTAGAGTGAAAGAAAACAATATAGATAATGACTACAACGATGTAAATGGAAAATTAAAAACCCACCACAAAACATACAAAAGTGAACACTGCAAAATCACTAAGGACAAACATGACTCCATGGCATCTAGAAGCGATTTGCCCAAAGGGAGACACCCCATCTAAGAGTTCTAGAGTTCACCAGTTGAGAAAGTTTGAGGTACATTTGAAGGAGCAAGAGACACACGTAAGTACAGACATGCCAGACAAACATCAAGTCAGAGAGGCAGTCATTCAAGGGACAGAGAAGCTTTGGAGAAAGACCAGGCCTGCAATTGAGAGTTTAGTTGTGGAAAGGAATAGATTCTGGGAACCCAGTGGAGCAAATTGCCGTGCAGAGACACTGCATCTAAGGGAAACCGCATGAGGACCCTAGAGTGACAGAAAAGACTCCTAGACCCTGAAGTACCAGGAGTTGTGAGCTGCTTTGCCACATGTTTATTTTACTTGTGTGCCTCATTCTCACTTGAGTTTGAACCTGCTCCTTTCATGGACTTTTTGATGACTTCAGGAAGAACACGTTCTAGGATTAGGAGAGGAATGTTTTATAGATATTGCTTTCACCATGCCATCTTGGTAGATGCCTTTGCTAAGAGCTGATTGAGTCTCCTGGCTGAGTGTTAATAGTAAACACACTGGTGAAGGCTTCTGAGCTATGGAATTGGGAGTATAGACCAACAGAGTACCATAAAACCTGGTACCCTGCGGACCAACCTGAAAACTTGTAAGCACTATCTTGGAGAAGAAGCCCCAGATATGTTACACAATGCTCTGGGCACGTACATCACAAATGAGGAAATAAAGTACAAATTCTAGTCCTTCTATAGTTATCTATATCAATATCTATATCAATATCCATATATATATCTATATAGTTATAGTTATCAAAGATCTTGGAATGTACGAAAGTGAGGACATGAGTCTTTTGTATCATTACTAAAGAATAGACTCTGTGCCCCCAAACTAAGGCAATCTCTGGTAGTTATCTGATTAAAAAGGCATATTAACTGCCTTAAGTGTTATATTTATGAATGAATGTCAGTTTTTACCATTTCACTACTTTTCCCAGCCTGCAATGAAAAGACATTTACCACTTCATAGAAGCATTAACTTGAGGGTTGGAAATAATTATGGGGCAGCTAAGTGGCACAGTGGTTAGAGCACCAGGCCTAGAGTCAGGAAGACTCATCCTCCTGAATTCAAATCTGGCCCCAGACACTTACAGGCTGTGTGACCCTGGGCAAGTTGCTTCAACCTATTTGACTCAGTTTCCTCATCTGTAAAATGAGCTACAGAAGGAAACAGCAAATCACTCCAGCATCTTTGCCAAGAAAACTCCACATGGGGTCACAAAGAGTCAGACACAACTGAAACAACTATTTTACAGCAACAACAACAACAACAAAAAAAAACATTTGTCATGCCAGCTCTCAAGAAATGAAAGCACTAGTCTCCAGTACAGTAGGATTGCCAGTATAATGAAAAAACCGATGGCCACAAAGTCGAAAGACCTGTGTTTGAGTCACAGCTCATCCACTAAGCATCCCTATCACTTCTGTCCCTTAATCTCTCTGACCTTTAGTTTCTTTATCTGTGTAATGGGAACAATACTTCCTCACTACCTTCCTTGTAGGACTGTTTTAAGGAAAGTACTTTGTAAAGTATAAAGTGCTATGTATGTAAATGCCATTATTGTTACTAGAGAAATAATGGGGGCAGCTAGGTGGCACAGCAGATAGAGCACTAGCCCTGGAGTCAGGAGGACCTGAATTCAAATCCAACTTCAGACACATGATACTTACTAGCTGTGTGACCCTGGGCAAGTCACTTAACCCCAATTGCCTTGCAAAAGAAAAAAAAGAGAGAAATAATGATGATGTTGGTGACACAAAATTATTCAGGTGAGCTGATAAATTTAGTAGGGCAGTTAGTTGTAGTGCATGTAAGTCTTGATCTGAGGTTCAGGAAGAGAAAGCATATTCTACCATTGTCTCTTGGCCTTCCCTAGTCTGGTTGTGAAAGTGAAGCTCAAAGTGAAGCATCTAAAGTATCCTTGAACTCTTGAAGGCATCTTTCACCTTGTCCAATGGGGGTTGTGTTCCATGAGGCAGAGAGTGACTCTGCATGAAATCTCTACCACCAGGGGAGATATGATGGAACAGCAGCTAGCTTATCTACAGCTTCGAGGAGACAGCATTTCATTATCACTACTGATGTATATAAATACACACTCACACCCATATAATGTATATACATGTATATACATATACATACACACATATACACACACACACACACACACATATATATATATATATATTTATATCACCATGAAGTTTATAAAATGCCTTATGCATATTATTTCCAGACTCACAACAACCCTTTGAACCATAGATTTCTGGTATTATCACACACACACACCCCACCATGGCCACACAAAAGTGGCATGGTAAGGGTGAGAGCATTGGCTAGGAAAGCAGGAAAACATAGAGCCAGCTTTGGAATCCAGCTCTGCTATGCACTAGCAACCCAGTCTTGGTCAGGTCACCACCATTCTGGTTTCTCATCTATAAAATGAGGCCTTTGAACTTGATGCTTTCTTCCAGCTCTAAACCTTGTCATCCTATCAGTATCTTGGGGTAGAAATCTCAAAACAGTTTACAGGTCAGGCGGGGTCTCTCCCTGCCCAGTGGAATAATCTAGGAGACTCATTGGGCTCCCAGTAGGCAGCCTTGTGATGCTCTACCAGAATCAGTTTCCTAAAAACTTTCATATGCTCCCAGGAGAGTGGCCAGGTCTGTGGAGCTCTTATCCAAATATTTTCATAGTACTAAGGCCTCTAGAGTCCCTCCACCTGACTGCCCCACCATGGATGGCTTGTAGACTAGTGGGCTGAGATAAGGGCTAATTTGAATGAGTCAGTATTGTTGAATTTCTGTCTCCTTGGGTATAAAGTGGACAATTAATAGGACCCAAGGGAAAGACTCCTTCTGGCTAACTAGGGCCATAGATCCAAGAGCATCCAATAGGATACTGTGCTAAGTCAAGCCAGAGTGGGAGTAGGGGGAGAAGTAGGAAGAAGAACGGGATAGTCCAAAAAACTTAGAGCCTATGAGCTTCTCTGAGATACATACTCCTGACATGTGGCAGGTTGTCTCCTCTGAACACCAGGTGTACTCCCTCATCTTGCCTACCATTCTGTTCCTTACCAAACTTCCCCAAATAGTCCTTGCTTACACCTTCTATTTGATTCAGACAATTGGCCAATCCTTACCATCGCCCTGCCTGAGACATCAGAGACCTGGAACCCACCAGACTAAACTGAAGGAGAACAAGGCCTTTCCTTTAAAATCCTTCACTGCCTCCCTCAGGGAACTCCCCAGGTGTGAAAGTGATTCAGACCCCAGGAATCCTTCAGAGCTGGGGCTCTGAGGACAGCCTCTCCCAAGAGGATCACCAACACCAATACCCCTACTTCGGCCTACTCTTAGAGGCAACTGGTCAATAGTCAATAGTCATTTATTGAATGCCTACTGTATGCCAGGAATTGTGCTAAGTGCTAGAGATACAAATACAGAAAAGACAGCCCCTGTCTTCAAGGGGCTTCTACTGTAATGATGAAAGACAACACATGAAAGATAGCTGAAAAGGTGGTGCGGCATGGAGGTACACTGTACAGGGGAGTGGTGGAAAAGCCAAAGAAATCCAAAATGAGCACAACTGGGTAGGAAATGAGGAGAGGTCAGTCCTGTTCCCCTCCTTAAGTGGAGAAGCTTGTGGCTCCACTCTCCACTTTGAGGGGCAGAGGGTACAACAAGGTGTGAGTAACAAAGCCAATAGGATCTTTTAAAAAAATATAATAGTATTTTATTTTTTTTCCCAATTACATATCAAGACAATTTTTACAAGATTTTTGAGTCCCTAATTTTTCTCCTCCCTCCCCTCTCTTCTTCCAAAAATGGTGGGCAATTTGATATAGGTTTATACATGTGCTATCATGCAAAACATTTTCATATTAGTCACATTTGTGAAAGAAGAAGCAGAACAAAAGGGGAAAAACCATGAAAAAGAATAAAATAAGTGAAAAAAGTATGCATCAATCTGCATTCTGAGTCCATCAGTTCTTTATCTGGATGTGGATAGCATTTTCCTTTGTGCTTGTCTTGCTTGGATCATTGTGTTGCTAAGAAGAGCTGAGTTGTTATAGGCGATCATCACCCAATGTTGCTGATGCTGTGTACAATGTTCTCCTGGTTCTGCTCATTTCACTTTGGATCAGTTCATACAAGTCTTTCCAGGTTTTTCTGAAGTCTGCCTCCTCGTCATTTCTTATAGCACATTAGTATCCTATTACATTCATATACCACAGCTTGTTCAGTCATTACCAAATTGATGGGCATCCTCTCAATTTCTGATATTTAGGCCAATTGGATCATGTGAGATATTGAGATTTCTCATAACATATAGGGTATGGTTCAGACCATTTCAGGCTTTTCCCTCCTAATCTATCAAAAAACCTTTAAATGGCTTGGCAAGTTCACAAGTATCTCCTACTTTTACTTCAGAATCTAGGCCTTCATTATTAAGAATAATTACTTAGGGGGCAGCTAGGTGGCACAGTGGGCAGAGCACCGGCCCTGAAGTCAGGAGGACCTGAGTTCAAATCCAGCCTCAAACCAAACACTTGACACTTACTAGCTGTGTGACTCTGGGCAAGTCACTTAACCCCAATTGCCTTTAAAAAAAAAAAGAATAATTACTTAGGAAAGTAATTCCAGTGTTCATTTCTTCTGCTTTTTGAAGAGCACAATTATTATCAAATCAAGTCAGCAATTTACTAGTTGCTCTGCATTTTGATGGACAAACTCCTACAGATGTCCAGGTACTGGACTTCCCCTGTGAATACTGTACCATGCTTAGATGCCAGGCTAGTAAATTGCTTCCAGAACTCATCTAGTTCAGGGGTGCGGAACCTGCCACCTCAAGGCCACATGTGGCCCTCTAGGTCCTCAAGTATGGCCCTATGATCGAATCCAAATTTCATGGAACAAATCCCCTTAATAAAAGGATTTGTTCTGTAGAACTTGGACTCAGTCAAAAGGCCCCACCCAAGGACCTAGAGGCCACAGGTTCCCCACCCCTGATCTGGTTGTGTGGTCTGCAGTATACTGCCACCACAGCATGGCTGTTTTCCGTCCTTTCTCAAACTGATCTTCAACCAAATGCTTCCTACCATTGCTTCACACTCTGATTTAAGGATCTCCTCATGGGAGTATGTGTTCTTAATATACTAAATTAATCCACCACAGCTTTCATATATTATGTTCATTTTGAATAAGGTACACCCTTACTGGCATGTTCCAGGCATGAATCATATGCCACAAAGTTTCAATTATAGCTATGAAATTGAATTTATTTCATTTTATTTCAAGAGACACTTAGGAAGCAGCTAGAATGTACAGGGCACCATGTTAAGTAATTGTGGTAGATCTCCAAGTCACTTTTTTATTGCCAGTGTTGTTCATTTGTGAATAGACACTACAGGAAGAAAACAACCATTTATTTATAGTTTACCAGGTGCCAGGCATGGTGCTAGGTGTTTCACATGTATTATCTCTTTCAATCCTCACAAAATCCCTGGGAGGTAGGAACTAGTATTAACCCCACTTTATAGCTGAGGAAATGACGCAGATAGAGGTTAAATGACATACCAAAGGTCTTATAGCTAGTGAATGCCTAAGGCTGGGCTTGAATTCAGGTCTTCCTGACTTCAAGTCCAGTGCTCTATCCCCTTGACTACCTCCAGCAGATACTAAGGATTTCCTCAAGGCCCTTGGTATTCTTCCTTCTTTCTTCATGGATATCATCTTCGGAAATTATCAGGTCTTCACAATAACTTCTTCCTGTTCTAAACCTGTTACTCTCTACAGTATTCAGTCTAACAGATGTATGAAGGAAGTTCATTGGTGTTTGGTTTTTTTTTTTTACTTCTCCCCACCCTTTTCAGTTTGCATATCTCTTGATTCACAAATCTTCAGACAAATACATATTTTTTCCCAGCCCTCATTATGGGCACTCCATCCCTGGCCTACAGCTTGTTTTTTCTACATCTTAACCCAAGGTCCATAGAGCCAAATCTCCAAACCTGAGATACCGAGATGGCATAGCACCTTTTGGCCCTGTGATATAGGTCAGCACTATCCCTCCTTTCTCCCCTAACTTCCACTGTCAAATTTTAAATCAACACCCCACCTTCACCATGAATCTCAGCATCTGGACCATTTCAGTCACCGTGGATATGGCCAATGTTGCAGTTATCCAAAAGTTGAAGAAAGGGCTAGATGCAGAATTGGACTTTAAAGTCAAATGCTCACCAGGTTCAATATTAGGCATCTTTGGTTGCCCCATCCTCTTTACAAATGAAGGAACCAAGGCCCTTAACAGATGTAAAAGTGGCTTTCTCAAGTTTTCATTGGACTATAAAACTCACAGTCTCTGGATTCCCAGGTTGTTGTTAAGCCATGCCACCTCACTGCCTAATGTAGCACACACCCTATAATCCCATGGGTAATTTTTAAAAGCTTGAGTCTGGTTTTTTTGTAAACATGAGAAACTGACAGTTCCTCCAGAGTTTACCTCAGTAAGAAACAGAGGGGAAAGGAGGAGCTTAGAAAGAAAGACGATCAAGGACATTCTCAGAGGAAATGTTATTTCTACCTAAGAAACTTGGAAAATATAGAAGCATAAGAATTTTGTTCCAGCAGGAAACAAGCACAAGATCCCAAAGTGCCTGTCTCCAAATTCCTACCTTGCCAGAGAGTCTTATTTTGGGAAGTTAGGATCCTGGCTTCCCAAGTGGTGGGTCATGTGGGACCCATCACTCCTGGGTCCTTGTGCTCTGTACAAAAATGGCTGCAAGTCAGTACCCTTCATCAATTCAAATCAATTCAAGTTATTAAGTGCTTACAATGTGCAAAGCACTGTTCCACATAAAAAGACATAAATGAAATAGTCCCTGCCCTCAAGGGACTGACATTCTACCCAACAACTTTGTCTACACAGTGGCCTCGTTTTGCATATGGTCGATCATTTAGGTTCTCTGATTTTGTCCCCTAGCCTCTTGGTTCCAACTCTGTTCTTACTCTTGGCATCCTCTTCCCACCTATTTGTCTCCTTTTGAGTTCTTCATTCTGTCTGCTCCCATAGAGTTGGCATTCTCCTGCTCTCTACTACTAATCTAAGCTTTCCGCATTGAAGTGTTTAGCATCAGGACTTCCAAGTGGCACCAGCCTTGACTGGGCCTATTAGCTATTACACCCTCAGGCCCCACTTAACCCTGTCAGGACTCCAATTTGGACCGCTCCAAAGGCATCCAGATTCTGTAGACTCAGCATTTTAGTCTCCATCTGCTCTCATTTTAGTGAAGTGGTATTCCTTGTTTCAGTGATGTCTCATGGCAAAAAGTGGTATTCCTTAACTGTAAAAAAAAAAATATTATTAATAATTATCCACCAAAAAAGACCAGTCCAGATGTTCTATTTCAAAACAGTTCTTTAGGTCTCTAGGATTTAGCCAATGGAGAAAACAACGGAAATGTCAACTATAAAGTTCTCAACTTGGAAGAAAATGAGTTGCTTTGTCTTATCTGGACATCTCCGGCCCTATCATGGGACTTTATAAAGGGCAGGTGATGAATCAATTAAGTAACAATTAATCAAACAAACAAGTAATCAATTAAGTAACAAACCAAACAAACAAAATTAAGCACCTACTATATACCAGATACTGGGCTAGGTGCTAGAAATTTTAAAAATACACATACACAAAAGGAAAGGGGTCAGATGGACTACAGGTGCTGGATCAAATCATATATTCTCAAATATGACCAATATACTGATATGGTTTGCTCTTCTGTAAATAATTATTAAAAAGAAGGGATCCTACTTGGGGTAGGGAGGGTTGTAGATGGATTAGTAAGTAGTGATAGACATAAAAAAGATAATTGCTAAAAACATTTTTAAATGCAAAAAATGAAAAGGTTATCCTTTAAAAAAAAAGGAAAATAGAAAACCTAGACATTAACAGTAAAATAAATAAGCTATATTAGACCAGGGTATAAATGCCAATAGAAATGGATCCCCTAATCCAGCCTCAGACACTTGACACTTACTAGATGTGTGACCCTGGGCAAGTCACTTAACCCCATTGCCTAGCAAAAAACAAACTAACAAACAGAAATGGATCCCCACAGGCTTCATATTAACTTAGAAAACCTCAAATTAACATTATCAATGTTGTATTGTATTTTGTCAAATATTCCCCAATCACATTTTAATCTGAATCAGGCCCACATGGGAAATTGGACTGCTGGGACTTTGATGCCTCTGGACTAGATGATCTTCAGGGTTCTCTGTAGTTCAAACATCCTGAGCCTCTGATTCTGGGATATGCGATATTGAGTCAGACAAGAGTCTGTCTCTGGCAGTGACTCCAAGAACTCTACATAGGAAGATTTGGTTATGCTCCATGACACGAATCTCAGAAAATTTAGGACACTCCTCAAATATCCCTAACTCTCCCTTAATGGTATGGATCTGACATTCATTGATTTACCTAAACTTTTAAAAAAATCTCTTTATATTTTTAACTTGTGACACTTCTTGGGGGTACGAAAGGAGAGGTCTTGAGTACCATAGATCAATCATCTATAGGGCTAAGTTATGTGCTTATCTTCATCTTAGAATATCTTAACTCTCTCAGGTTCCATGGGGTTTGATGAATAAATCCATGCTCACCTTACCCATATACAATTTTATAGGTTTCAATCATTTTCCCTGCACTACTTAGGTCATCAGTCATTTTTCAGTTGTGCCTGACTCTTTATGACCCCCCCATTTGGGGTTTTCTTGGCAAAGATATTACAGGGGTTTGCCATTTCCTTCTCCAGCTCATTTTACAGATGAGGAAACTGAGGCAAACAGGGTTAAGTGACTTATTCAGGGTCACACAGGTAGCAAGTATCTAAGACCAGATTAGAACTCAGGAAGATGAATCTTCCTGACTCCAGGCCTAGTACTCCATCCACTGTGCCACTTAAGTCATAGGTAAAGTTATTGTGAGGATCAAAAGTGGTTGTGTACATGAAAGCATTTCAGAAATTGAACTGTTACACAACTGTAAGTGTGTTCTTCTAGCAGCAACCCTAGGGCCATTGATTTTGGGGTTCAGTAGCCCTGTGATAAGAAATGGTAGCTATGAAGAATGAACTAAAAATAAATGGAAGCTGCCACATAAACTTTAAAAACAAAATCCAGGATTTTTCAGTGGAGTTAAGTGATGTATAAATGTTTGCTCAGTTAGTAAGTGACAGGGCCAGGACCAGGTCTTCCAATTCCAATGCCAGGCCTCTATTAGACTAGATCAATTCCCTATACATTCTCCTTCTCCATTCCATACTTCTCAAGGTATAGTAGCCAGGCTTACACATGTTATTTTTATACAATATTAAGAAAAGATTTTCTGTTTGCTTCTCATACTCTTCTCAATAGTGCCAAGAAAAGGCATTGTCTTTGGGACACAGCAAAACACTAAGATAAAATTGTTTTTAGGGGACACTCTATAAGTATACTTATTTCCTTTTCCAATGTTGTTACTAAGACTGTAGAACCCACTGTATCACATATATCACCCATTTCTCTGTGGCTGTTACTTTTCCCCCACTGAGGGGAAAAGTTGCCCAAGCTGAAGCCCATTCACAATCATATAAGACTCTTAGCCAGCCTCTTCTAATGTCTTAGAACTTCACTATCCAGAAGCAATAGCCTTGAGGTAGCCTGAAATAGTGGAAACGATCCTGTGCTATGAAACAGGACATCCGAACTCTAGTCCCAAATTTTCCACTGGACAGTCTTAGGCATGTTGTTTAGCCTCTTTGGGCCTCAACTTCCTCATCTACAACATGATGTTTCTATTAAATGTTTTCTAAAGTCCCTTCCAATGCTAACATATAATGATATCAGTCTATAAAATCAGAGGTTACCCAAGAAAATCAATGACAGAAACAAAGGTCCTATAGATACCAAAACATTTGTAGCAGTACTCTTTGTGGGGGAAAAGATTTGGAAACAAAATGTACTGTCATCAGCATTTTCATATCTATAGTTCATACTATGGATCAGGCACTGTGCTAAGCATTGGGGTACAGAAAGGTCAAAAAAAAAGTCCATCAAGGAGCTCATATTGTAATAGGGGAGATAGCTTGTAAATAAATAACTAAGTGTATGTGCAGTGTAGATGGAATCTGGATGAGCTGGACAGGCCTCCTGCAGAAGGTGGGATTTGAACTGAGTCTTGAAGGAAGCAAGGAAAACTAAGAGGCAGAGGAGGTGTAGGGTACAGCCAATGCAATGGCATGGACACGGGAGATGGCGTATCAGGTTTGAGGACTGGTGAAAAAAAACAATGGTGGGTGAATATGATGGAATGAATATTCTTGTGCAATAAGAAATAGTGCATGTGAGGAATTCAGAGAAATGTGAAAATATGTATGATATGGTACAGAGAGAAATAAGTGGAACCAAGAGAATCACTAAAAGAGGTAAATCATTGAGTTATTGAAAACCACTAATGGTCCTAGAGAAAGGTGATGAAACATATCTCTCTTCTCTTAACAGAGAATGTGCCATGTGCACTTAGACTTATGCTAGCAGTTGTTTTTGCATAACTGCTTTGTTACAAGGGCAAGTGTGTTTCTAGGGTTGGGAGGGGGCAGTATGCTTTAAAGGCAAAAAGATTATTCAGGCAAAAAAAAAACTCAACAGAGTATTAGACTTGTTTTTCAGTCACTTCAGTCACGTCTGACTCTTCATGACCCCTTTTAGGGGTTTTCTTGGCAAAGATACCGGAATGGTTTGCCGTTTCCTTCTCCAGTTCATTTTATAGTTGAGGAACTGAGGCAAACAAAGTTAAGTGAGTTGCACAGGGTCACACAGCTAGTATATGTCTGAAGTCAGATTTGAAGAGTCTTCTTGATTGATAGAGCTCAGTGCTCTATACACTGTGCCACCTAGCTGCCCCACAGGATTTGATTAGATGATCTCAAATGCAGAACCATAACTAGGACAAAGATTTTTCTTCAGGATACAGAATCTAAAGGATGTCAAATTTAGAAAGTTCATATCAAAAGTCAATAACTTGGAAAAACAACTATTGGGTCCATGTACAGAAGAGTAATAGTGAGAAGGGTAAGATCCCCATCACAGCCTCCCCACACAGATGTGGCCATAGTAATTCTCCCATATCCTGTGTGAACACTCCTGGTACAACTGGTTCAGATGATCCAGTGAACCCAGTTTGCTCACCAAGGATCTGACCCTGCTGCAGGCTCCCCTACCCTTCTACCAGAGTTGGGAAGTAAAAGCCAGGCAGCTCCCCTTCCCACAGGCCTGCTGTCGCTCCTATACCCTGGATACCTCCTACGCAAATCAAGAAAATGGCAGAAGGGGTACAAGATTGCGGGGGGATGGGATGAGTTGTCTGCCCCCTGCCAATGTGCTGGGATGTTATCATTGGGACACATGGGTCATATACTGTTGTCATAAATACTCATCTCTTAATGCCTCTCAAGAACTCCTGCCCTTTTCTTTCCCCCCAAAGCGAGGAGACATTAATGCTAGGTAAGAAAGTCCAAGAGGCATGTATCTATCTCTCACTACAGAAATCATATGTGACCCATCGACAGCTGGATCCTTTCTGTCACCCCCTCTCTGTACAAATTGTGAGGATAAGATCATGCAGTTGTGTGTTCATTCACCTAGGGTTAGGAACATCATAGTAAGCTTACAACCCCTTAACCTTCACATGTTGGCAGAATGTTCTGGCCTTTACCCTCCCCTGCTTGGACCTGGGTATCACCCACCATAGCTTTAAGAAGAGGCAATGAGGCGACGCTCATCAATTGGGGAATGGCTGAACAAGTTGTGGTATATGAACGTAATGGAATACTATTGTGCTGTAAGAAATGATGAGCAGGCAGATTTCAGAAAAACCTGGAAAGACTTACATGAACTTATGCTGAGTGAAGTGAGTGGAACCAGGAGAACATTGTACACAGTAACAGCCACATTGTACAATGACCAGCTTTGATAGATTTGGCTCTTCTCAACAATACAATGACCTAAGACAATTCCTAAAGACTCATGATAGAAAATGCTATCCACATCCAGAGAAAGAACTATGGAGTCTAAACGCAGATTTCTCTCTCTCTCTCTTTTTTCTTTCTCCTGGTTTTTCACTTTTGTTCTAATTCTTCTTTCACAACATGACTGATGTGGAAACATGTTTATTATGATTGTACATGTATAGCCTATATCAGATTGCTTGCCATCTTGGGGAGGGATTAGGGGAGCGAGGGAGAAAAAAATTTGAAACTCAAAATCTTATAAAAATTCAATATTAAAAACTATCTTTACATGTAATTAGAAAAAATAAAATACTATTAAATGGGAAAAAATTTAAAAAATAAATTAAAAAAACTAAAAAAAAGAAAAGGTGATGACTGCCCAGAAGTTGGTGTTGGAGGGGAGAAGTGGTGTTGATCCTTCCCCAAAAAAAGACCCAACACCTATAAGCCTGATCATGGATGACCTAACTAGCACCTAGTTAACAAGAGTAATTAGTCTTAAAAGGAAGGTTCCCTCCCAACCCCACTGCATTTTGCTTTCCTTTGAAGTCTTGCAACAATATCAGTTTCCATCCCACAGGGGAGTAGTCTTCCTTATCCCCCTCTGCAACTGAGGCCATTCTGCCTACGTCTTTCTACAAGTATATCAATCAATTCCTTGTTATGGCTCTGCACTGAGGTCCCTTTCAGATTTCTAGCTCCTGAGCCTACAGGAGGTAGTGTGGTATATTGGAAAGCATGTTGAACTTGGAGGCATAGGACTTGAGTTCAAATCCAGCTTCTGCTCCTTAGTCTCAGTTTCCTCATCTATAAAATGAGGGGGGTGGGCTAGATGGTCTCTAAGGTCCCTTCCAGGAATAGATCTATGACCCTAAGCCTTGAACAAGCAACCCAGCACCTAGCATCATGTCAGGCACAAAGTTGGCACAAAAAAAATACTTTGTTGATTAATTAATTAAAATCCCTTCTTTGTGGGCTTCAATTTCCTCATTTATAGATGAAGGACATGAACAAGATGACCCTTTTAACTTAGAATTCTGTGGTTCTAAGTTCAAGCCTGGTGAGCTCAGCACTAGTCCTAGCACTAACCCAAGGAGTGGGAAACATTATTAGTCATCATTTAAGGAAATTAGAGTGGATTGCTTCCAGGGAAAAGAAACCACTCCAGACTCTTTCACTGACAGAAAAAAAAAATGTTGACACAATGGACAGGGCTATAGATTTAGAAGAAATCTCAGAGGGAAGAATGTACTGGTTTAATAACTGACCTTCCAAAAAAATACACACAAAATACTTAGGTTTAATCTACATTTTTAACATTTTCTCCATCACTTTTTTTTAAGTCTATGCAATCAACAAAACAATAAAAACCAAGCCCTGATTTGTAGCATTTGCCAATTTCTGAGGTATAAATGCTCGTGCTGAAAATCTAACAATCATCTCTCACAAGCTGGTACAAGCTGGGCCCAGTATACTCCTGCTCAGAGGCCAGCTATTCCAACCTCCTCGCTTTTACAGATGAAGAAACTGAGACCCAAAGAATTGAAATGATTTGCTCAAGGTCACATGTTGAAGAGGAAGGATTTGAACCCGGACCTTTTGACTTCAAACTCAGGGCTCTTTCCATCGTATTACACTAGGGTGAACGGAAAACACTCCTGCCAATTCCAATGAGACTGATTAAAACCTAAACTCTAGGACACAGCTCATATTCTAAGTAAAAGGGCTTTCAAATTCACCCCCACTTGTGTTAATCAGACCAATATAATAAGATGTGAGCCTTTGGGATGCTGTCTTTCAAATGAACCTGTGAACACAATAGTACATGAGGTAAGAGAACTTATACTTTTACACTTAGAGAGTGACTTCCACATGAAAGAATAGTCCTAACTCTTAATATTTATATTCCTTGATACCTGTTATATTCCTGAGATTACCCTTCCATGATATGCTCGGGCTGAATGGTCACTTCTGACTTCCATGAATTTGTAAAACACCCAGGAGACCAAAGATACACCTATCCTGGACCTAGCACAGGCCACCACTGCACCAGGGCTATGGGGTCATTGGAATATCATGCAGTTCTCAGTTTTCCACGCTCATCCCTGCCCCCAGAGAGTGACTGCTACATTTTAGTGTGTAGCCATTGTGGAAGAGATTTGTGATGTGGAAAGCTGTTCTCTGGAAACTCAACTGAGATCATTCTCTCCCTTTAGACCTATGAAACATGGTTAATTATTGCATGGCCTATGAGGACAGCAACTGACTCACCAGGACTTTAAAAATCATGGAATGTTAGCACTGGAAGGGACCCTTGAACACACTAGTCAAACGTCTTCATTTTCCAAATGATAAAACAGAGAAACAGAGATGGGAAGGAAGGTCATAAATTTCATAATGAAGCGGACTTCAGAAGATATCTAATCAACACCTTCTTCTTACAAATGTGGAAACTGAGACATAGAAAGGTTAAATCATCCTCCCAAGCACTGTAGTAGTAATTAGCATTGTCGGGATCTGAACCCAGCCCTCTGACTCTACTCTGCCCTTCTTTGCACTGCACTGTGACTTGTCCAAAGTCATACAGTCAGATAGTGGCAGAACCAAGACTAATTAGATCCCTAGTAGTCAGGCTCCAAGTCTGATGCCCTAGGGCAAAAACACACAACCCCAAGATCAGTGTGTTCTACTCAGCATTTCTTAGTCATTCCAAAAAGGGTTGGCCGCTGGAAAGAGCTAGGGATACTCCAAAAGTCCTAAATAAGAAAGATCTGAAAAAAATGGGCCCTGAGAAATAAAGACTCACAAAATCAAGTATTATTGCCCAAAAGAAACAGAGACAGCAGGCTTAAAAACCTGACCTAAGTTTTTAAACTGTGGCCTTGAAAGGAAAAGGAATGCCATGTCAGAAAGGACAAAGAGAATATTGGGAGACCACTTGTGGCCAGATATCCCAAAAATAAAGCAAAAGTAAGTCCCAAGAGCAAACGTATACAAACAAACACAGAAAGGTTTTTCTGCAACAGAGGAGATGGGCTTCCTCTCACCTACAGGACACACAACTTGGCAATACTGATTCAGAGCTCCGAAGGGTGGGGTCAGCAAGCAGGCACGACTTGGCTCTTAGAAGCCACGATGTTTCCTTTTGGATTTCTACTCAGTTATTAAGTATCATGAAAACATGACTTTTAAAAGTTCAAAAATGGGTTACAGAAGTTGCATGGAAAAGTCAAGATGGACCAGGGAAGCGGGGGCGAGGGAGAGGGGGGAACAGGGAGGGAGAAAAAGGGCATGACATCCAGAATTTGCCAGAGGAAAACCTACCATTCTGTTTTCTGAATTTCTTTTCTGGACTCTATTAATCATCCAAGCACAACTGATAATTGATAACTACCATCTCTCCAAGAACAATAATGCCCAACATCCAAAATTCCACTGCTGTAAATATCTATTCTTCAACAACTTGCAAATCTCTCCTCTATGGTAACCACTTATACCAAATAAATCCTGCTGCTTGTCCCAAGCCAGCCTGTGGTTCTTTCCATTGCTTGTCAAGGTTTTGAATAGGCCATAAATCCATTGATGAATCAGTCAAATTTAGACCTCAGTCCTTTCCAAGCAGACCATGCTGGCTGTGTTGAAAGCAAACCTAGAGGTCAGACACAGAGAGAAATTAGGCACAAACCTTGTCATTATTCTAGAATAAGATGTTTGGGTTAAGTATCTATTGACTTCTCACCCATATGCTGCTGTTGGCTGTTTCATTGTTTTAGAAGGCTATAGGGGTGGGGGGAGGGTTTGCTTTTTACATCATTCCTTAGTTATAGGGTGGTATGAAAAGAATACATTTGACTTGGGTACAAGGGACCTCGGAGGCCATTCTATTCCAACTCCGTCATTTTACAAATAAAAGAAACAGAGGCCCAGGAGGTTCAGTGACTTGCCCGAAGTGAAGTGTTAAGTGTCAAAGGCAAAGTTTAACCCTGGTCCTCTGAATGAAGAGCCACAGAACCAAACTAATTGGGGGGGAGGGGAACAGGCTGGAATTAGATGTTCTCCAAAGCTTTGTCCAGCTCTGAATTTCTCTAATTCTAATAATTCAATTTATAGTTCACACAAAGGCAAAGTCGTAGACAGGAAAGAAAGAAAATTCAGGAAAAAATAGAGAAATGGAAGAAGTTAATTACAAGAGAGACAGAACACGTTTGCCATGCCCACAAATAGCCCCCACCCAAAGTAAGCCCATCCTCAGAAATTGGAAAGTTAGGATTAACTCTCTTCTTTCCAGAGACATCTGACTGACCAAGTTCAGGAAACTTTGAGGACAACATGAGCTTGGCCGGAAGGGATTCTTCTCTAGACATAAAGGGCCCCAGGGACACAGTTCCGCATCACCACATAAAAGGCACTCCATGAAAGGAGACAGCCCACATCAATATCAATCATTATATACTCCAGTGGCAAATATAAAATAACAATTTTATTGTTATTGGGTAGAAGATGTCTGGAAAGCAGTGATTCCAGGAAAGGCCTAGGTGTGTCAGTGGCTAGCAAATGTATGATGTAATAGAGGTACAAAAAAAAAATCCTCATGATACACTGGGCACATACAAAGGCAAAACATGGTGTATTTGAGAGATAACAAGGCCTTCTTTATACTATAGAACCCAACCCTTGGTTCAGCCCCTTAGGAAGACCGCAGACAGTTTGGAGCACCCCAAGTTCAGAGAAGCATTGAGAAATTGGAAGGCATCCAGAAAAAGAGCCACAAAGCTGAGTTACAAGCTGGGAAGGATTGAGTAATGAGGGAAGGTTAGAAATATTAAACACTGAGGATGTGTGTGTGTGTGTGTGTGTGTGTGTGTGTGTGTGTGTGTGTGTGAGTGAGAGAGAGAGAGACAGAGAGACAGAGAGACAGAGACAGAGAGAAAGAGCTATAAGTCAACCAGGAGAGAACCATCTCAAAATAATTAGGCCTCAGTAGTGAAGAAGATTTCCACATTTCCAAGCAGCCCAGTCCAATGCAGGTGTAGACCACATTCAGACTTTTAGTCAAATGTCCAAGAATAAATTGACAACCCTTAGCTTGTAAGGACAGTGACCACTGAGTTATACGGGTTGGTATTAGCAAAAGCAACTGAGAGAGATGTGGTTCAACCTAGAGGGATGAAAACCTTGAGCAGCAATGGCACTGGGAGAAGTCATGAAGAGACAGACACATCTTGGGATGATCTTATCCCTCTACTTTGAAGCAAATATACATGCAACAAATAAATGCCTCCTTTGAGCCAGGCACTGTGCTAAGTGACGGAAATACAAAGAAAGGCCAGAAACAATCCCTTCCGTCAAGGAGCTCACAGTCTAATGGCAGAGACAACACCCAAATAACTACATATGAACAAGATATATACAGGCTAAGTTGAAGATAGTCTCAGAGGGAAGGCACTTAGGGTAAGGAGAGGTGGAAAGGGCTTTGTTTAGAAGGTGGGATATAACTTGAAAGAAGCCAGGGAAGCCAGGAGGCAGAGATGAGAGAATACTGGGCATGGGGAACATCCAGTGAAAATGTTTGGAGATCCTGGACAAGGAACAAGGAGGCCAGTGTCCCTGGATCACAGAATCCATGGAGAGGATAGGGTATAAGAATGGAAAAGTAGTAAGGAACCAGATTACAGCTTTAGAAAACAGAGGATTTTATTTCTCATCCTCTAGGCAATAGGGAGCCACTGGAGTTGAATGAATGGGGGAGGGATGGATGTGACTCGCTTTAGAAAGATCAGTTTGACAGCTGAGTGGAGGATAAACTGCAGTGGAGAGAGACTTAATGCAGGGAAACCATTGTAATAGTCTAGGTATGAGGTCATGAGGACTTGCACCAGAGTGGTGGCAGTGTCAGAAGAGAGAAGGGAACATATAAGAGAGATGTAGAGGCAGAGACAATAAAACTCTGCAACTGATTGGATATAGGAGGTAAGAGAACGGAAGCCAAGATGTCACATAGGTTTCAAGAGCAACTGAGAGAATGGTCGTGCTTTTGACACCTGTGGGAAAGAGGAGACAGATTGGGGGCAAAGCTCGTTGAACAGAAGGTTAGGGTTGGAAAAGTAAAACTTAGGATCATTGGCATCAAGATGATAATTGAATCCATTGGAGCTGATGAGATCACCAAGTCAAACAATATGAGGGAAGAAGAGAAAGAGAGCTCTGGACAGAGCCTTTGGGGACACTCACAATGAGTAGGTACAACTTAGATGAAGATTCAATGAAGAAGATTAAGGAGGATCAGTCAGATAAGTAGTAGGAGAACCAGGGGAGAGCAGTATCACAAAAACCTACAGAAAAGAGAAAATCAAGGAGAAAAGGATGGTTGACAGGGAAGTCAAAAAGATGAGGATAGGGAAAAGGCCTTTAGATTTGGTGATTAAGAAATCATTGGTAATTTTGGAGAGAGCAGTTTCAGTGGAATGACAAGGTCAGAAATCTCCTACTGCCTAGACTTATTCAGTGGTCACCTTCTCTCCCCTTCCTCTTTCTCCACCATGTTCCACTCACCCTGGTATCAAATTCTTTCATGCTGTGCTGGCTGCTGCCTCTCAGAGAAGAAGTGCATCTAACAAACTCACCCACAATAAGCTGGTCTGACGAAATGAATGTTCTGATGAACTGAAGGTTAACAACTTCGTTTAGGGTTGAAAACTCTTTCTGACACAGTAGTCCATTTTTCTACCTTAGGAAATACAGGTTGTCTACATTTGAATTGTGACATTTGAAAATACTTTTAGGCTTCCAGGCCATTAGCTGGGAATAGTGTGGATGCAGAAGGCATGGGATATTTGGATGGATATTAACAAGACATGCTCTAGAACCCAGTATTTGGAACAAATCTCTGCTAGTGTGAGGACTCCACTCCCCCTCAAGTTGTAGCTGCTCTTTTTCTACTCTAAGCC
>NW_020940355.1:26450878-26473594 GCF_900497805.2 Vombatus ursinus
TTTTATATTGTAGCATATTTTATTGTAGTTAATGTGGTATAATATAATGAGATTTGTTGTAGTGTATTATATTGTAGTGCATTATATTATGCTGTATCGCATTTGGGGATATTGTACCATATTGTATTACAGTCTATTGTAGCATCATATATCTTATTGTAATGTAGTGTAGTATGGTTTATTGTAGTATACTATGTTGCTTTATATTGTATTGTAGTATGGTGCATTGTTATGTATTGTAGTGAACCATATTGAGGTAGAGTGTATCTCATTGTAGTATAGTATAGTACAGTCTCTTGTAGCATGTTGTGTTGTAGTGTATTATTTTATACTGCAGTACTGCATTACAGTGTAGTATAATCTATTATAGCATGCTATAATATAGTATAGTATATTATTTCATAGTGTAGTATAGTCTATTGTAGCATGTTATATTGTAGTATCATGCATTGTCATGTGTTGTAGTATACTGCATTGTAGTGCAGTGTATCTTATTGTATTGTAGTATAGTATAGTCTATTGTAGCATGTTATATTGAGTGTAGTGTATTGTTTTATATTGTAGAATAGTGTAGTATAGTCCATTGTAGCATGTTATATTGTAGTATAGTATATTATTTTTTATTGTGTTGTGATGTAATATAGCATAATATAGTGTGGTGTGTTGTAGTGTGTTGTAGTACAATATAGTGTGTTATATTGTATTGTATCATCTGTACAGCCTCCATACCCCAGCCTCTTGTCTGTTATCCCTGACCACGTCCTTTATCCTTCTGTCCTCCCACTTTCCTTAGTCTTTGGAGCTCTAGTGCTGGCAGGATTCAGCTTTTATCATCTTTCAGACAGCTTGAAGACCATTCACAGCCTTTCCCTGAGCTTCACCAAAGTTCAGTTCTCCTCAGAAGCACCACCTCTCCCTGATTTTCATCCTGCATAAATTATGTGGAACTAGGTATAGGCAAATAGGCTTCGTCAATGTGCTAGTTTATTTTGCTTAATTGTACTTCTTTGTTGCAAGAGAATTCTATCGGGAGAATTGTATTAGGAAGTGATAGTAATGTTTTGTTTTATTTTGTTTTTAAAAGGTCAATAAAACATCTTTTAAAAATAAAAATGACCAGTTACTCAAGGGTTACTATGAAATAACAAGATGAAATCTATGATTCCTCCAAGGGACCAGCCTTCCAAGTAGACAAAGGGAACTCAATATTTATGAAACATCGCACTCGACACTAGGGATACAAGTTTAACAGGTATTCCACACATCTGGAATCACAAGCCATACTTAGTTTCAATGAGGGAGAGAGGATGCAGGGGAGGGAGAGAAGGAGTTGACAAATAGAACTTCAACCCCATCCAGGGCCTGATCTACTGAGAGACAAGGAGGAATCATAAATAGCAGAGTATTCACTGAGGCAGAATAAAGAAAGAAATAACAGGAGAAATCATACATTAGGGTCATTCTCAGCCCTCATACACAAATGAGTATAATCTCCCACAGAATCACATGCTGGAGGGAAAGGGAATGAATCCCTAGAACTCACACCCAGAGTGAGAAAGAGTTTGGGCTTTAGCGCCATCCATCATCGGGGAAAATCTTACCTGAGTTCTCACAGGTCTGTCTCTGTACAACCAGCTGTATCTCACCACTATGATCAGCTCTCTGTATCTTGTAGTAATTTGTGGCCTTTGAACAGCCACATTTAAAACAGATCAGAGAAGAAAAGATCCTTAAGATACAAAAATACTCATGTTGTTCTTGTTCAGTCGTGTCTGATTCTTAGTGACCCCATTTGGGGTATTCTTGGCAGAGCTATGGAGTGGTTTGCCAATTCCTTCTCCAGCTCATTTTACAGATGAGGAAATTGAGGCAAACAGGGTTAAGTGACTTGTCCAGAGTCACATAGCTAGTGTATGAGGCCAGATTTGAACTCAGGTCTTCTTGACTCCAGGCAGGGCACTCTCTCCACTGCCCACAAAAATACTTGAAGTAGCTCTTTTTGTGGTAAGAAAAAACTGGAAACTGTGGGGTGTCCAACAATTGAGGAATGGCAGGATAAATTGTGGTTTATGAATGTGATGGAGTATAATTGTGCTATAAGAAATGAAGAAATAGAAAATTTCCAAAAGACATGGAAAGACATATATGAACTGATGCATAGTGAACAGAGTCTGAATTATAACATCAATGTTATAAAAACTAATAATCTGGGGGATTTTTATAAACTGATGAAGAATGGATTTGAGCAGAGCCCAGAGAATAATTTATGCAATGACAACACTGTAAAATGCAAGCAACTTCAAAGCTGTATGACCTATGATCAATACAATGACCATTTGTGATTCCAGAGGACTGATAAAACATGCTATTCATTATGCATCATCAAGCAAAATAAATTCCCCCAGTGGTTAAAATGTAGTTTATGGTCTGTATCCTGTGGGTCCCATTACCTCTGGATCCTCATAAACACAAGATTCAAACTGTGGAGACTTTTTCCCCTTTCCCCCCACTTAATAGTATTTTATTTTTTTCCAATTACATAGATAGTTTTCAACATCCATTTTTGTAAGATTTTTGGTTCAAAAGTTTTCTCCCTCCTTTCCTTCTTTCCCCCCTCCCCAAGATAGCAAGAAATCTGATATAGGTTATGCATGTGCAACCATATTAATCATATTTCCACATTAGTCATGTTATAAAAGAAGAATCAGAACAAAAGGGAAAAACCATGAGAAAGAAAAAACAAAAGAAGTGAAAACAGTGTGCTTCGATCCGCATTCAGACTCCATGGTCCTTTCTCTGGATGTGGATAGCATTTTCCATCATGAGTCTTTTGGAATTGTCTTAGATTATTGTATTGCTGAGAAGAGCTAAGTCTATCATAGCTGATCATCACACAATGTTACTATTCCTGTGTGCAATCTTCCCCTGGTTCTGCTCATTTCACTCAGCATCAGATCATGTAAGTCTTTCCAGGTTTTTCTGAAATTCACCTGCTTATCGTTTCTTATAGCACAATAGTATTCCATTACGTCCATATACCACAATTTGTTCAGCCATTCCTCAATTGATGAACGTTCTCTCAGTTTCCAATTCTTTGCCAACACAAAAACAGCTGACATTTTTGTCCATGTGGGTCATTTTCCCTTTTTCTGATCTCTTTGGGATACAAACCTAGGAGTAGTTTTGCTTGTTCAAAAGGTAGGTACAATTTTATAGCCCTTTGGGCATAGTTCCAAATTGCTCTCCAGAATGGTTGGATCAGTTCACAACTCCACCAACAATGCATTAGTGTTCAAGTTTTCCCACATCTTCTCCAACATTTATCATTTTTTTCTGTCATATTAGCCAAACTGATAGGTATGAGGTGGTACCTCAGAGTTGTTTAAATTTGATTTTTCTCTTCAATCGTGATTTAGAGTATTTTTTCATATGACTATAGATAGCTTTAATTTCTTCATCTGAAAACTGCCTATTCATATCCTTTGACCATTTATCAGTAGGGGATATAGAGACTTTTAATGGTAATTGATCTATCATGGCTTGCTGGCTTGCTTGCCACAACTCCATTTCAAAACCGGGAATTTCTTAAATTAATTCAGGCCTAGGTATTCAATTGTTTCCTATGCTAAGGGCATGGAATACCACGGAAATAGTAGGTGATTGAATCCAGGCAGAAATAAAAATTAAGGTAATGCAAAGAATATCCACACACATTCCTGAAAGAATACAACATCCTTCCATTTTCTTCCAGAATGGTTCAAGAAATGGCTTCTTCCCAAAGGCTTGAGGCTTGGATAGGGAGAAGTTTCTCCATATTTAGAGTGAGGGCAATGGAGAAGGGAAGGAAGGGAAAGGAGAAGAGAAATTTAGGGTGGATGGCTTAGTGTTACTGCTTAAAACCTGCCCCTGCCAGTCTCCAGTGCCTACTGGCTTCACTCAGCTGGCTGCTCCCAGTATTCATTGGTACCCCTAGCTTGACTTGCCTTAGGCAGTGTTCCTCCCTTCTGGTCACGGTCCTCTTCATGTTGCCAGCCTGGGATCTTCTCTCTCCTTCATGTGGTTGTAACTCTAGTAATGTTTGGGGGTAGACAAAGTCTAATTCATCATACCTGGGCAACCGGCAAATTCTATGTTAAGTCCTGCCAAGGGTAGTAAGATGATCAGTCTCCAAAAGCTTTGAGATCTTTCCCAACCCTAGAAAAATGCTACATTCTCCTTTGAATAGCCACAGAACAGCACACACTGAGTTGTCTTTGGTTCCACTTTTCTTCAGTGACACCCCCAATGATACATGATCCCTAACTGGTTAATCTTAGTAAGGGGAAAACATTTCCCTAAGTGCCACAATCTGTGCCAGTTCAGTTCCCCAGAGAATTCATCCCCCAGGCCTGTAAAATGGTACACCAAGAGATAGCATTCTGTTCATAGATATAAAGGATGTGGTTTAATTGGCCAGCTCTATCTTTTCATATTTTTTTCCCTCTGAGATGTTATCTCTACTCACTGATTAAAAAAAATCTCTGCTTTGGCCTTCTCTGCCTTTTCATTGTGATGGATGGTCTTGCTTTTGGAATGGCCCCTTGATGCCTAAATACCCTTGGTGACTGTTTATCTTCTATAGGATGGAGTCTTTTCATACATATATGTCAGAAATATTTCCAAACAGATGTATACACCTCTTTCTTTTGCTGTCACTGAAAAGGGAGAGAAGTGTAGATTGGTGTGGAAGACATTCATGGAATTTTCCTCAAGTGGGAATTTGACGTTAGTTACTCCAGATATTATAAAGATTTCTTAAATTTCCAGATAGAAAAGAGTACAGTGAAAAGGACACTGAAGTGAGAGGACCTGGGTTCAAGTCCCATCTTTGTTACTAACTACTTGTGTGACCTTAGATAAATCACTGATCAGCCATTGTCATTCATTCCCTCATTTTTAAAGGGGGTTGGACTAGATGTCCTCTGGATGATAAAATGGAAAAAATCTAAGACTATTTCCTCCTACTATACTTACAAGAAACAGGCATGTTGGTGAGATGCACAATTGTATTGAACAGGAAGGGGAATACTTATGATCACTGAGAGCAGAGAGAAATGCAAAGCATAATTGTTAGATGTATAAAAAGATAGCCTGGTGGTATGGAAAGAGTCTTGGATTCAGAGTTAGGACGCTTCGGTTCAAATTCTGGTTCTGACACTTACTAGTTTTGTGATCCTAGGCCAGTCTTTTAATTACTCCAAGTCTTGGTTTCCTCCCCTGTAAAATGGGTTTGATAATGCTTGACTACCTACCTCTTAGAGCTCTTGACAGTACAACCATGTGAAACCTTGAACTACTATTCGAATGTAAGTTGCTTTTAAAATTACAATTTATTTTCCTTTTATTAGTTCAAAGATGCATGTGAGATATCAAAAAATGCTTCCACAAAATCCAGAAAGGCTACATCTTAACCTTGAAATCTTTAATAAACTTTTTTTTACCTGAATGCTTAGTTAAAATCACCAAAGACAAGCAGTCTAACTTACATATTAATTCAATTCAGTAAATATTTATGAAGCATTAACAATGCATTGATGTGTCTTTCTCTGTGATTACCTTAGAAAAAGGCAAGAAATCTAATAAAGATGAGTTTAATGTGTATGCTATCTTAATGTTAAGTAGCTGTAAGTTAGGGTGACTTCTCATATAAATTTAGCTGGGATTGCCCTACCAGTGACAAATCCATGGAGACAACTCCCACATGTAATAAATAGATTTAACCTAAGCCCTT
The DNA here is from genome assembly GCF_900497805.2 of Vombatus ursinus. Classification (NCBI taxonomy): domain Eukaryota; kingdom Metazoa; phylum Chordata; class Mammalia; order Diprotodontia; family Vombatidae; genus Vombatus; species Vombatus ursinus. The sequence goes on from NW_020940355.1 coordinate 26,456,649, forward strand.
TGGCTGAGTCCATGGGGGCTGGGGCAGGTAAAGGTGTTATCATGCTCTTAGGTAAATCCTCACTCTCAGATAAAAATTAATGGGGACAGCGAGAAGTATTACCGGTAAAAATTTCCTAAGGGGCCCTATATGTAAGATATGCCCAATAATAAATCCCCTTTCCCAACCTTGGCCTATTCAGGCATCAAGCAAGGTCTTCTCTTTCTTATGTCTAGGAGTTTTAATTCACTTTATATTATTAACGTCTCTGATTAAAGCACTCTCTGGCTTCTAAATTTGAGTTGGCTTTGGAGTACCATCTCAATGTGTCTCCAATGTGTTTGTAACTTGAGGAGGGGGTCCCTGTCTTCTTCACCTCCCCTCAAGGCCTCAAGCTAAAGCAATAAGTCCCTTTGCCTACTTCCCAGCCGAAACCTCTACGTAAGTAATTAGCAAGTATTTAATGGTAACTGTCAGATTTTTCTTTCAGGAAGGAAATGAAATGATAAAAATGAACAGAGAAAAAACAAAGGAGAGGGGTAAAATGTGTAGGATATTTGAAGAAGTTTAAAAAAAAACCCTTTCCCTTTTCAAGGAAGGGAAGGTCATGCAATTCATAGGAATGGCTTCCTTTCTCACTTGAGAAGGCAAGGGGAAGGGATTGTCTCTGGGAGAGTGTTGGATTACCTCACTACCCATCACTCTTATTCTCCTTAGTGTCTCAGCTCCAACTCAGTACAGTATCACCTTGATCTATGGCAACAGCAGCAATGGCATCAGCGGTGGCTAATCTCAGTCTCTCAGAAGGAGACAGCTGAGGATGACCCATCTGAACATTCAGTATCCAATCAGCCCATGCCTGGACATACAGACCCAATGTGGAGGACCCGCTCCAAGACCCCTCCAATTCTGTATCCCAAACTTTAGTTCCTCAATGGAACTAAAACTCTTTCTTGGCTGCTCCCTCCCAGAAATTCTTACAAAACACTCCCTGATGTTTCAGTCCAAAAACATTACTAACCGATGGATTCTGGGAGGGTTTGTTTGTTTGAGCATCTCTCATTTTCATGCCAGCACAGGTGTTACATGGAAAATGAAAAAGATCTTCAAATGCATTGAAATCATTTATCTTGTACTCTACAGGCAAATCAATTCATTTCAGTCAATCAAATGCCTACTGTGTGCAGAAATTATAGTAAGTACTGGGAGAAATACAAAGTTTAAATAAAACAGTCTTCTTGAAATGAATGCAGAGTAAGAGAAGTAGAACCAGGAGAACAATGCCTACAATCACGTAAAGGAAAAGAACTTTAAAGAATGCAAATACTGATTAATTGTAATGATCAATGCTGGTCCTAGAGAATAGATGAGAATCACTTCCCTCATGTAAGTACAGAAGCGGGGGACTGGGAATGCCAAATATTGCATCCACTATCAGAAGAAGTCACCATTATTAGTTGGTTTCTTTTACTGTTTTTCTTAATTAAAAGGAAGGGTGAAGTGGTGTTAGGGTATTTCCAGGGGTAAGCTGGTTAATGTTTACTCACAAAAATGTACACACAACACACTTTTAAGTTGAATATGCATTGCTAACATTTTCTCCACCACTTCCTTAAGTCCAGAAAATTGTTTTGTTGATTTGTAGTGTCAACTGATTTCTGAAGTGTCAATGCTCACACTGAAAATGTAACCATTGGCTCTTGAAAAAAACAGTACTGTGCAAGCTGACTCTAGCTTACCCCTTGGGTATTTCTAAATGATTTTTAAGACAATCTCTGACATCAGGGAACCTAAAGGTATTATACATATACACATAATTATAATACAAAATAATACATGCCAAGTGCATAAAAGATAAGCAAAATCAACATACTCTATCAGATCTGAGGGGTAAATAGTCGGTGGGGGGTGGAGAATTAAGGAAGGTTTCCTGGAGATAGCATTTTAATGTGGTACTTTAAAGAGTCAGTAGGCATTCAACAAACAGAAAAGGGTAGGGGAGAAGAGCCTAAAGAGCATAAGGCATGTATGGTGATGGCAGATAAGCCAACCTGGGAGAAGCATGAAAAATGACTGGCAAAGTAGGGAAATCTTAGTAGAAGGCAAAATCAACTTTCTTCAGTAGGACATTAATGAGCCATCGACAGGATTTGAGCAAAAGAATGACATTGTCAGATCTATGTATAAGAATGGTAAGAGTGACAGGGGTGTGAAGGATAGACTGAAGAATGGTGGAAAGGAGAGGATGGAGGAAAGAAAACCTAGGAAATTGGTGCAATTATCTAGGTGAGTGATTGAGAGGATCTGTGCTAGGTCAGTGGCAAAAAAAAAAATGTTATTGTTGTTTGTTCTTCATTTTCAAAGAGAAAAGACCAATGACATCACAGGGTGATGTCTTGACTTGTGCATGAATTGGATTTAAGTGAGGGAGAGTTACACAAAGTCATCAGACTCACTCTGTCTTCCAGAGTCACTGAAGTCCAGTGGCAGGACAAAAGTCACAATGATGGATGGCCAGGATACAGTGGATGATTTTTGTGTCTTTGATGTCTGACCAAGCTCTAAATGTTCCAGAGCGCCTGCTTCAGCTGCCTTCATGGCTGTTGGAGCAAATTGTTCTTATCCACCCATTTTGCCAGGAGAGGTTTTCATATGCTTGGAGTAGACACCCCACCAATTCACTGATGGGCTTGAGTCTTGTTGGGTATTCTCAACCTGGTTTAGCCTGTCTGCTGAGATGGTTTTACTGGGGTATGGCTGCTATGCTGTATACTGCTCCTTGGAGTCACAGGTGAGTGTAGGGTGAAGATAGACACCAAAGGTGGACAAGCAGCCCTGAAAAGCGCTTGGGAAGCCCTTATGCCAGAGGTGCTAGCCCTCCTTAAACACCCCATACACCCCAGCAAAAGAAATAGAGAGGAAGGGACAGAAGAAAGGTATTGCAGAGTTTGAATTAATAGTGTGAGTTCTCCATAAAACAGTCTTTTTGGCAAGCTTACGTTTTGCATTCAAATAAGATGGCCAGCCCATCAGAATTGTGCTCTCTGAAGCTGAGTTTGAATGCTTGGCAGTTTAGTTCGAGAAAGGACCTCAGTGTTGATTAGAAGCCTGGAGAGGCAGTCTCAGTTGTGTAGTGGGAATGACAACCAGATTGTAAATGCTCATGGAGAGACGGCAAGTGGTGAAGAAGAACTTGGGCCTTGAAGGAGGCCAATCAGTAACGTGACCCAATTCTTCTATGAGAAACCTCTGGGATCTTAAAATAAGAGTCTTTTTCATTTAGAGATAGTCTCTTGCCTTCTATCAGTTTCCTGCAGCTATAATGATGAAAATTGACTCTACAGTCAGAGAACTTTGGTTGACTTCCCGACTATGATGCTTACAAGGCATCAATTAATTAACCCTCTGGGTTTCAGTTTCTTCCTCTACTAAATTAAGGGATTGGACTAGGTGACCCCTGAAATTCATTGCCACCCTAGATCTATGACCCATTGATCCATCTCTAAGATCCACGCTCCTAAACTGACTGAAGCGAATAATTTTTTTGATGGGGGAAGTATAGTCCAGACCTGTGGATTTTATCGGGGTAGAGAACTCTTCAGGAGGAAACCATCCCACCAATTTGACTCAGTAAGTATTCTGTAACTTATTGTCTTAGAGAGTTGCTTATCCAGGGTCCCACAGCCAGTATCTGTCAAAGAAAGATCTCAACTCCAGGTCTTTCTGTCATTGAGGCCAATTGCCAATCCATTGCTCCGTGCTGCCTCTCCCTAACATTTTTAACATTGAGTCACTTTCTAATAATTACAAGAATGGATTTTAAATGACTCACTTTCCATACCAAATGTCACATCACCTTGTCTGTGATCCTCAGGAATGTTAAATAATCCTGGAGGAGGTCTTAAGACCCTTTTCAATGGAGAGGATGCCCATCAATTGGGGAATGGCTGAACATGTTGTGGTATATGTATGTAATGGAATACTATAGTGCTAAAAGAAATGATGAGCAGGTGGACTTCAGACAAATCTGGAAAGACTTACATGAATTGATGTAAAGTGAAGTGAGCAGAACCAGGAGAACATCATACACAGTAACAGCAACATGGTGTGATGACCAACTTTGGTAGAGTTAGCTCTTCTCAGCAGTACAAAGATCTAAGACAACTTCAAAAGACTCATGATGGAAAATGCTATCCGCATTCAGAGAAAGAACTATGGAGTCTGAATGCAGATCGAAGTATACTATTTTCTCTCTTTTTTTCTTTCTCTTGGTTTTTCCCTTTTGTTCTGATTCTTCTTTCACAACATGACTAATGTGGAAATATATTTAATATGATTGTACATGTGTAGCCTATGTCAGATTGCTTACCATCTTGAGGAGGGAGCAAGGGAGGGAAGGAGAAAAAAAATTGGAACTCAAAATCTTGTAAAAGTGAATGTCGAAAACTATTTTTACATATAATTGGAAAAAATAAAATACTATTAAGTGGAGGAAAAAAAGACCCTCTTCAGAATTTGGAAGAAACATTAATGGTGGTATGAAGTTATAGTAAGAGTTCACATAAGTTATAATAATAAATATAACAAATGAATATGGATATATTCATAAATATATTAATATAATAATATAAACAGTAAATATTATAATTGTTCAGTCATTTTTCAGTTGCGTCCAACTCTTTGTGATCGCATTTGGGGTTTTCTTGGCAAAGATACTGGAGTGGTTTGCTCTTTCCTTCTCCAGCTCATTTCACAAATGAGGAAACTGAGGCAAACAAGGTTAAGTGACTTGCCTAGGGTCAACAGCTAGTAATGTCTAAGGCCAGATTTGAACTCAAGTCCTCCTGACTCCAAGTCCTGCACTCTGTCCACTGTGTCACCTAGCTGCCTAATAATAATTGTAGCTAACATTTATATAACACTTACTTTGTGCCAGGAGCTTTGCAATTATTATCTCCTTCTATCCTCACAACTAAGTGTTACTATTATCCTCATTTTACAGATGAGCAAAGTAAGGCAAACAGAAGTTAAATGACTTGCCAGGAGCATACAACTAGTAAGTGTCTGAAGCTGGATTTGAAATCAGGTTTCTCTTACTCCAGATTTGTCATGACAAAAACACAAAGCCCTTTCTTCACAATTGTCCAGGGATTTACTTTCAGTACTCTTCCCACCATAGCACAGTACATAGCCTAGAAGTTGTAAACTCATGGCTAAATGTTTGCTTTAATAAATGTAGATAGCTAATCTAAATAATTCTAGCCAAAAAGGAGTTTATCTCTTCTTCTATTATTGGGGACAGGGTGGGAATCAGATCCTGAAATGTCCAGATAATTTCTGCAACTGTCCACATAATTTTGCTTGTATAGACCTTGCCTCAGATATTCTCAAGTGCCTCTGGGTTCTAGCTGGCTTAGCAGACTTATGAAATTACCTTTCCTTTCCAGATTCATAAACAAACATGCAGGTGAGAAAACCATCAGCCCAAGAGGGTTGGCTGTCATTCAACAAGGGTGGGGATGAGCATTGCTCCACATGAGGCTAATCCAAAAAAGAAACACATAAGCACTCACATCCACACCCTTCCAAGCCACCCAGATGTCAGAAGGCCACACATGCTGGCTCTATCACATCTGCTAGAGAACTGATTGAGAGGAAAACATGCTCTTCTTTGGTCAGTCAACACCATTTATCAAAGGCCACCTGTGTGTAGGGCCTCAAAGTTAATAATAAAACCTACCACCCTGACCAAAAATCTAGTTTCACAGCAAGAAAGTTCAATAGTTTCCTAGGGTATGGCTACCTATCTAAGTTACCTTTCTGAGTGATAGGCACAAGGCCTGGACTGGATGAATGCAGGGCTCCCTGAAGAGAGGAAGATGGCGGCAGACAATATCACACCCACCCACTCCCATGAATATTTTTATATTGGTGAAATCTAACTGAGATGAATCTTTAAGATAGCCTCAGAGAGGAAAGGAAATCACAAAAGGGCAACATGAAGAAGCCTGGGGCAAGTGGGTAGGATTTAATATAAACTCTTTTTGGCATTTGGAACTCTTCACAGCCTAGTCCCCTCCTTCCTTGCTGTTCTTCTCACATGTATGGTCCCTTTCACATATTCTGTGATCCAGTCTTTCTAGCCGACTTGCTGGGAATCACATATAACACTCCATCTCTGTCTCTGCACCTTTGCATAGGCCATCTGTCCTCTCTGACTGGAACATTTTCCCTCTTCACCTCTACTTTCTGAACTCTCTGGTTACCTTCAAGACTCAGCTTAAATGCCGCTTTCTGAAAGAAGTCTTTTCTGCTCCCTCAGCTTCTAGTTGTTGTTTGTCCTTTGTTTTCCAAGAGGACCAATGACATCATGGGGTGATGTCTTGACTTGCTGGTGAATTGGATTTAAGTGAGGCAGAGTTGCACAAAGTCCTCAGCGTCACTCTTGCTTCCAGAGTTATCAAAGTCCAGTGGCAGGACAAAAGTCAGGAGGACTGGCTCTAAGTGCTTCACAGCACCCACTTCAGCCCCCTTCATGGCTGTTGGAACAAGTTGTTCTCATCTACCCATTCCACCATGGGAAATCGTCACATGCTTGGGGTAGACATCCCCCTAACTCACCAATGGCTTACTGTCATTACCCTCAACCTGGTTTAGCCTGTCTGCCAAGAAGGGTTTAGCAGGGTGTAGCTGCTGCACATGCCACAGTTTCTTGGAGCCACAAGTGAGAATCAAGTGAATCAGGTGGACACCAAAGGTGGATGAGCAGCCCTGAAAAGGGCTTGGCAAGTCTTTATATTAGACATACTAGTCCTTCCTGAACACCCCAAACACCCTTCTCTTCTAAGGTTGGTTTATATCGACTTTGTATGGATTTTATAGATAGAGCCCTACTGTGTAAATGTTAGAATAATGTACATAATCACATATGGACATTAAAATGTAAGCTCCTTGAGGGCAAGGATTGTTTTCACCTTTATCTTTGTCTCTTCAGCACCTGCCACAGTGCCTGGCACATAGGTGCTTAATAGATGCTAGTGGATTGATGGTGACCAGAAGGTCAATGTGCTGATTGTGTGTGTGTAGATGGGCCTCAGGTATTCTTTTAGTATCTAGTCCTTCTAATTCATAGGTTCTTCCCTGAGTTTGTTTTAAGCAGACCACACAATATTCGTACATAATGACTAAAAATTGGGTAAGAAGACAAGGACCAGCTGGCTCGTATCCCACGTGACATGGAGGAACAAAGGAGTAATCCAAAGGACCCAATTTTTATTAAAATGATGGAGAAACTCAACTGTTGCTGTTTGTTCAAGTTGATTTTTCATTTCCGGTTGCCCCTTCCTGAGTGCCCCAGTGGAGTCATAGCTCGCATTCCTAAAGCAGGCTCCTAGTCATAAACAGTCCTTCATCCAGGAAGATGAAGGCCGGCATGCTCACCAGCCTAGAAAGGACTGGTTAGCAAGGAAGGGCTGCCTCCTTGGCAGCTGACTTGCCTTTCATCCTTATATGTGAGCAGACTAAAAATGACATTTTAAAGAGGGGAATTGTATTGGATAGGACCATGATCTGATCTTGGTTTCTGTCAACTCACATTGAACTTTATAGGGGTTTGGGAATGAATTTGTGTAAGAGAGTCAGTTAATTGGCTGAAATGGGAGTTAGGAAAACCTTGTCTCTCGTGTCACTTAATCTCAGCCTCAGTTTCCTCATCTGTAAAGGGGGGTAAAAATAGCACCTGCCTCACAGGGTTGTCATAAGGATCAAATGAAACAACATATATGTAAAGTGTTTTGCAAACCTTAAAACACTACGTAAAGGTTAGCTATTAATATTTATGATTTAGTATATTTTGGATTACTAGAAAAGTGAACTTTAAAAATCGAGTGAATAATTTCTTCTTTGGGGGGCACTTATAATTCAAGGAAAAGCTAAACAGCTCCAGCCCCAAATTTCCAGAAATTTGTATCATTGGGCTGACATGGCAAAGCACCAGAGAAAAAAAGTTTCAGCCTCAAAGGAAAATTTGGCAGAAAGTTATTAGCAAGTGAATAAAGAGCCTTCTAAATGGGACTTCATATATCATCGTAACTAAACTGTTTGCTCCTGTTAGCACTACGAAGGGGCTGATTCTCCAGTCTTTACTCAGGCAGCATTCCCAACAAATTCAGGAGTTGGATTACTTGACCTGAAGGCCTGAGCCCCACATGAGTGAGTATAAATAGATATATTATAGGACCTTTACATACATAGAATGTATAGATAGGTATGCTCACCCACAAATACATGCTCATGATCTATGGCTCTCTCCTACTTATATAAGTTTTTATGACAGTGATTAACCTAGGTCATTTTAAAGGCACAGGAATTGCTTTTAATCCATGATTAACAATCTCTCTTGTATTTCATAATACAGTTTGAAGAATGTTGCATCTGGTCATGGATTTGAAGTCAAAAAACATTTATTAAGTGTCTTTATGGGGTGCCAGACACTGTGCCAAAAACTTGTGATACAAAGGGATGTGAAAATCTGGTTCCTGCCCTCAAGGAGCTCTCAGTTTAGTAGTCTAATAAATACAGTCTCTGCCATTGTATAACCTTGGAGAAGTAATTTAATCTCATCTAATCTCAGTTTCCCCATCTATTAGAGGAGAGGGTTGGGTTAGATGATTCCTAAGGCTCCTTAGGAAGTTCTAAATATTACATTATAATCCTATTTTTAAATTTTCTGGTAAGAGAGAGTAATAAGTATACATATAGTTAGAGCTAGAGATGTAGACATAGATAAATATAAAACTTAGCATTTTTAATCACTGAGCTTTAAATGATCACTTGGGCTTCCTAATCTCTAAACTGTGTCAGCCAAATTCAGTTTCCCAAAACTAGAATTGGAAAAGAGAATTTGTTTTGCATACAATTCATGGACTCAAAACATTTTTGCCTAAAGGAAGGGAACCAGCATATTTTAAGAACCTACTATGTGCCAAGCACTGTGCAGCGCCAAGCATGCATCTACAAGAATCAAAGCAAGAATGTGCTTCTGTTTTGGACCATCTAGTTAAACTGCTCAGTTCTTTGCATCACTGATCATGCTTTATCAGTTTGCCAAAATGTCTCTATTGAATTTATAGGGTCTTCTAAAAACCCAGGCCAGGAAAGGGCCTTCCTATGCACTAGGTTACAAAGATTCTCATCACTTATTTCTTAAAGTTAATGACATTTGCAGGAAGTCATGGGAAAGAACACTTGTCTTATAGCTTATTTCACTTTCAAAACCAGAATAAAACTTCGAGCTTCCATTGCTGGCAAGGGAGATTTTGAGGACCACTGTTCAAAGGTGATGTGGGATTTCCAAACCCCATAGACATTAGCACACTGATTGTATGTGCAGAGATTACCAAGACTGTTTACACACATGGAAAATGACTAGAGGCGTCAAAGTAGTTACACAGCTATTCAGCTCTTGCCTACTTCTCTACCCGCCCCCTTCCCTCCAACCAATTCATTTGAGTAAACCATCCAGATACTTTCTTCAGTCCTCCACTTCCATTTACTTGGGTAGCCACCCCCTAAGTCAAAAATACAGAAGGAGGCAGAGAGAGCAGGAGTATGTCAACACTAGAGCAATTATGGGATTGGGATCAGTCCTCTGTGTGTGTGTGTGTGTGTGTGTGTGTGTGTGTGTGTGATATAATTCAAAAAGAGCAAACATCTGGAGAAGCTGAACTATTTGTATTTGGTAATTGAGGTTGAGATAATTATCGATGGCTCATAAAATAAAATTTAAAAATCAAAGAGAAGTTACCAAGATTCTTTCTCTTCATTTCTGGCACCTTGGGCCTCATTAGGTAAGCCCTGCCAATTCACCCAGAGTCAGAGGAGCCTGTCCATTGGCTTTTGTTCCCAAAGGGAGAGGGAAAATCCACCCAATTTTGCAAATCCCAAGAAAAGCAGGAGGGCACAACTGCATGTTCTTTGGAAGGTTGGAGGGAGATGTTTCTTTCCCTTTGGTACACACATCCAGCTGCTTCCAATTCTGAGTGGCAACAGTACCTTCTATGCCTGGGCAGGCAGCAAAAGTCCCTGAGTCTCTGGAAGGATTGGCTAATACTGCACAAGACTCATTCCCTATAGGGGTATGGCTTCAATAACTCACTCTTGAGAGGTTCACTAACTCCTTCAGTACACAGGAACATAATTTAGAGCACTGAAAAAGGTCATTTACTCCAAGTAATTTTTTCTCAATACAGCAAAAACACCTCCCGAAATGGAGTAATTTACTCTCTTCCAACACACAGTGACAATACCTTGTAATCAATGCTTCAACACAGATGAAAGTCTGTTTTTTTTAGGAGACCCTTAAATTCTGCTATGCTTGACTTTGGTATGTGAGGTTCAGGGAGGAGCAAGTTACATCCAGAAGTGTGGGGGTTGTTTGATTGATACATTTTCTCGTGGGTGTGGAAAGAAAAGGCCAAGGAAAGGTATCAACAACTGTCAAGAGGTGAGAAAGTTAAAATAGCTAATTTTCAGAACTTTCTATGGTATGTAGACTTGTTAACTCAATGTTAACATGGTTCAAGGGAGTTTTTTCTAATTTTCTAGTTTTTCCCTTTGCCTTGACAAAGGGGAAAAAGTGAAAAGAACCTTTAGGATGATCTATCCAACTTTTCCATATGAGGAAACAGATCCAGTAAATAATATTGTTCAAAAACAGTAATGTTCCCTCGAAGGAAGCTGCAAAGCGAAGCACCTAAATCTAAGTCTTCTGATTCCAAAAACAGTGTTCTTTATATTATCGCTAGGTCCTGATTAGTATGAATAATTAATCTCATGAAGCAGTCAAGTTATTAATATTCACCATATATATTCCCATTTCCAATTACCATATTCTACATAATTATAACATCATATAGTAAATTTGTACATGTGCCGTAAGATTCATCATTTGCACTAATCGGGATATGGCTGTGCAACATAGTAGTTAACTATTAGTCCGTAGCAATTGGAAGATCTAAAAAACATTGGTACTGGCCTGAATAATGAATTTTGTTTAGCTGGGCACCAATGAGATATTTTCTGAAGTAAAGTGCTTACTGACTGAACAGAACAATCTCAAAAAAAGGATAGCAAACTTCCAGTTAGGCTGATTCTAGCCCCATGCTGATGAAACACTGGGATAAAAATCGAACAATTCAGCAAATCAAAACAGGTGTTTCTTTCATGGGTCTTTCTGAACTATGCATGTTGGTCATTTAATTGGTTCTTGAATCCCCTATGTGTGGCCAGAGCACCTCATTTTAAAAATTTATTTTTTAGCTTTACATTCTTCAGCTAAATCTTTCGCTCAATTCTTGGCCAAATAATGCCCTGAGTTCAGATTAGGATTACCAATTGTACTGAAAAGTTTCTACAGCCAACTAGACAGATTAACTCTAGTTCTGAAGAGTTTCATCCTCTATCAGCCCAAGACATCTATCAGTCATTAGTAACTTTCCTCTAAATAATGTAGGAGCAACTTCTTTAATGAGGACTGAGATAACACAGTATTGGCTCTTGTCTTTCAGACGCTGACGCCCACCATCTGCATTGCCTGGCCCTACACAGAGGTTCCATTGACTTCAAAGGGAGATTCCTAAGGGAAGGCAAGAACAAAGCACATGGAAAAACTCCGCCATCAAGTTCTGCCATCTTAGAGTGAGATAGAGACAAAGTGCCTGAGTTGTATTTCAGTTTTCAAAAATTTTAAACATTTAAAGCCTATGCTGCTGTCTCCACCCATGATACAAAAAGAGCTGGAAGGATTTTGTTCAGGTTTTTTAAAAGAAAAGTTCACTTTGAGACAAACCCCAAGCATAAAATCTTCACCCTGAAATGTATAGTATGGTTGGTTTGGGGCATTGGGGGAGGGAGTTATTTAAGAAAGGAGTAAAGCAAAAAACACAGCCTCCTAAGCATTTGCTACCGCAAATGTTACACACACACACACACACACACCAGGGCACAACGTGCATATTACGTGATGTGATAATTCTACAGCCTGAAAGATATGTTCAGGGACTGAAATAGCACATTTTTCCTTTGAACTGACGAAAAGATCCTTGGGCAATTTTGAAAGCTGCGCTGGGTGCTTGTTAGAAGTGAGGTGATTCACAAGATTTTTTGTAGGACTTGTACCAACACAGTGTGCACAAGATTGCAAAGGATCCGAAACACAGTCCCAAACTCTGCTCCCTGAGCTCCATTGGTCTGAAGGGGTGAGCCTCCTCAAACAGCTGCCTCACAGTCGTAGAATCTCCAGCGTGACCGCTCCTACATGGATGCAGGCGTGCAATGGACCCCATGCTTCCAGTCAGCAGCACTGTCTGAATATGTGGTATTGCTATCAATGCTCTTGCCAAAAACCATAGAATCCTGAGATCCTGTTACCTTTCTGAAGACAGAGACAGAGCTCAAAGCAGCTGAATTCCAGAGCCTCCTGGTGACCCCTGGCTAATGCAAAGGATCTGAGGCTGAGGTAGGTGCCTACAAGGGATTCCTCTATATCCCAACTACTTGCCCATGCTTACTTACAAAGAAGGGGAGGGGGGGAGGTATAGATTCCTTCTCAGAAGGAAGGGTATAAAGGAGACAGAAAGCCCTTCCTTTTAGGGAAAGAAAAGAAGAAGGAACTTTGAGGGATTTTCTTTGGGGGTTTGGAACATTAGCAAAAACAGATTCCTGGGCTCAGGTTGTATAGAGAGAAAAAAAAGCTTTTTCTGCTTTTAAAATTTGTTTTTATTACTTCCTTACTTGAAGTACCCAGGTAAGGGTCATTAAGATGTCACTGGCATAGATTGCTCTGGTCAGCTAAGATGTGAGTATGTACTTGTCATCTAAACCTGTATGTTTCTAGACATAAAATAAGTGAGTCTATAGGTGCACATGTATAATAAAGAAAAATTGCTTTATTTTTTAAGTCCTTTAAGAAAGTGAGACAGCCAGACAAAGGCACCAAAAAAAAATGGACTGTCTGGCCAAGAAAGAAATTGCTGGCAAGAATAGAGAACCTAGCTATTAGCTTTCCTGCAGCTGCTTAACCTACGTCCAGTGCAAGGAGAGCCCACTGCTGCCCTGAAGTGTGGGCTTCCTGGGCTTCTCCAGGATAAGATTTTGGCCTACCTGAACTTGGAGTTTCCCTTTTGAGTTCAGAGGTCATCAGGGCAAAAAAAGAAAAAGTAATTGAACAATTACCTGCATTCAAATTTCAAAGTATATCTAATTCTAGCTGACTTCAGACTGAAAAAAGTATACACTGTGTAAACTTCAAGCATATACTGTTGTTGTTTTCTTTTTCCAAAGAGAAGGAAATGTGAAGATGTGATCAGGAGCTTGTCTGCAATAAATCTATGAATGTTTTTTAAATGGAGGGGATAAAGGAGAAAGGAAGGACCCCGTTTTCCTTCCTACTCAAGGAAATACCCTTCTTTTTTCCCCCAAACAAATGGGAAACTCAATTGTAGAAAGTGCACCCAGTGGTGGATACTCGGAGCAGACAGACTGAGCTTTAGACAGCCCACAGCTGAGGGGAACAATGACCTTTATGTTCCTCTAGTACAAATCACACACTTTCCCGCTGCTAATAAAGACTTTTTATATAACTTCAGTCAGGCAGAAACTCCAGAGGGTGTGGCACTTGTGAGATAATCACATCCCCAGGGTGGCAGATGCATTTGGCTGCGCGTACATAAGCTTTCCCCGATACCAGGGAAATATCTCAAGATAACATAGCCATTCCTGTCAGCCCCAATCAATCCAGCCTTGTCACCTAGAGTCTCACAGCAGTCAAATCAGCTGCTCCTTTTCCTATCAGAAGTTCAACTGTGAGCCTGCACCAACCACATTTGTCCAAATATCCAGCTGACATTTGTCCAAGGGTGAAATTGTCAGACACACTGACCAGCAGCAAGGTCAGACAAAACTGAAGTCACCTTGCAGACCGGTAGAGAGAGGAACCTTGGGTATCTCCTAGGGACATGCCTGTAGCCTGTAACTGTCTGGCGAAACACAAGTCCTGAGAAGCATCAGCTATCATTTTGAGGGGATTTGGTCTGGACCAGTGAGGAGACAAGCTTCCTGGGACACATTATCAGGATATAGAATGATAATAAAAACCAATCACAACGACAATAACCACAACATAACAACAGCATTTATATAGCACTTTAAAGCCTTATACAGAATTCTACAAGTTATCTCATTTGCTCCTTCAACAACTCTGTGATATAGAGCTGTTATCATCCCCACTTTTCAAATAAGGAAACTAAGGTAGGAGGGGTTAAGTGATTTGTCCAGGGTCACATAGCTGGTAAGTATCTGAGAGGTAGTACAGTAGTAACACTGGGCCCAAAGTCAGGAGGACCTGAATTCAAATCCATCCTCAGTCACTTACTAGCTGTTTGATCCTGGGCAAGTCACTTATCCTTGTTTGCCTCAGTTTCCTCATCTGTAAAATGAGCTGGAGAAGGAAAGGGCAAACCACTTCAACATCTTTGCCCAGAAAATCCCAAATGGGGTCATGAAAAGTCGAACACAACTGAATAACAACAATATCCTCCCCCATCCTCAGTCCTTTCAGGGTGAGGGTCAAAAGACACAGTGCACATTATATTTATATAGCACTATTTCAATGTGAGTGATATCTTCATCCAACTTTTGTGCATGAAAATACCTTTTAAGCCATCAAATGCTGTATAATATGGAGTATTTCTTTAATGCTAGTCTTGTTCAGGTGGCTTTCTTTTGCTGCTTCCAGTGTCCCCCTACCATGACTTCATCCTTCTGCTTTACTTTTTAAATTCAGAAGACAGTACATCAATTTATCAAGTAGAAATCCATCACTTCCCACCCACAACCACACCTCTCTATTATTCAACATGGCAGCATGACATGGTAGAAAGCTGCCTTTTGGCCTCAGTTTCTTCATCTGTCATTTAGGACTCAATGAACCCTCAAGTCCCTTCCTACCCTAAAATTCTATAATTCTACATGAGGAAGATGTCATAACTCTTTGGGGGAAGTTTCCATAATTGGTTATGGAAGTAGCTAAGAAATACTCTGAGGAAGAAGGAATCATACAATCATAAATTTAGAGATAGAAAGGACCTTAGCGGCTATCTAGTCTAATTCTCTCATTTTACTAGTTATGAAACTGAGTCCCAGAGAAGGTGAATGATACACCCAAGGTCACACATGTAGTAGGTGACAGCATTTGAACATAGGTCTTCTGAGTCCAAACCCAGGGCTCTTTCCACTGTACCACACTGCCTCTACACCTATCCTCTTTTCATCCATTAAGGATGCAGATGGGCTCTGAAATAAGAATATTTCCATATTGCAAGTCATGGTTGCATATTCAGGTCCAAGGTGCTATGGGTGTGGACTGCCCACCAGTGTTCAGCTGCAAAACTACTTGGGACATATCTGCTGTTAATGTTCCCACAAGAATTCTCAGTTTGCAAAGATTTAAGTCAAATGAATCAAATTATATCATCCATAGGGCAAAACAGTTCAGGCTGACCACTGGAAGTCATCCCTTAAAGACTTTCTTTTCTTCTCCATTGACGCTAAGATTTAAATGTATTTCCTGATTCTGCCCACTAGATGGGAGCACAGCTCCATCTCAGTCTGCTGACTAGAGGGTGAAAATGAGAGACAGAGAGACAGATACAGTGAGACAGATAGAGAGACAGACATAGACAGCCAGACACAGATAGAGAGGAGGGAGAGAAGAGAGAAGAGGAGAGGAAAGGAGAGACGGAGAGAGGGAGAAACAAGGAGAGGGACAGAGACAGAGAGAGAGAAGAGAAGAGAAGAGAAGAGAAGAGAAGAGAAGAGAAGAGAAGAGAAGAGAAGAGGAGAGGAGAGGAGAGAGAGGGAGAGAGAGAGAGAGAGAAAGGAGAGAGAGAGAGGAGAGAGAGAGAGGAGAGGAGAGGAGAAAAGAGGAGAGGAGAGGAGAGAAGAAGAGAGGAGAGGAGAGGAAAGGGGAGAGAGAGAGAGGAGGCAGGGAGACAGAGACTCTAAGAGACAGAGACATAAGGACAGATAAAAACAGAGACAGACAAAAGACAGAGAGAAGAGACAAACAAAGAGACAGACAGACAGAGATTCAAAGACAAAGAGACAGACAGAAGAGACAGAGAGACAAAGATAGAGACAGAGAGAGACAGAGGAGGCAAAGAAACAAAGACAGTAGAGACGGACATAGAGATAGTGATAGAGAGACAGGGAGAAAGAGACAAAGAGAAACAGAGAGATTGAGAAAGAAGAGATACTGGCTTTTTTGTTTGTTTGTTTTTGACCAGGAAACTAGAGGCATAAAGAAATACTGGTTCAGTTTTCCAAACTGAGGCTCAATTCCATTGAATTCAGTATATCACAGGAAACACACAGCATCAATTTCTATGAAAATAAAACAGTGGGGCTTATCACAACTAATGATCAAACCTGGAATCTGCCTATAACTTGGATCCTAGTGGATGCTAGGAAACACAGATAATCCCATTAAGCATGCCCCTCAAATAAGCAGTTACAAGTCGTTAATTTTTTTAATTCACATTTTCCCCCATACATTCTCAGGAACAATTTACCAAAGTTGGAGGGGTTGTTGTGGAAATCCCAAAATGTTTTCTTGGCTATTTTTAAATATGACCAACATCTTGATTCTTTCCACCTTCTCTTATCTTGGAAAGGTTGCTCTGTTCCAAGTCTGCCCTGCTGTAAGGACTCTATATGGGCTATTCCTGTCTCCCAGTAAACACACACATAATTGGGCTCTAAGAGCCAGCTTGCCAAAAGGCAATCCCCGACGAAAATCCCTCTTTTCAGTACACCCAGAAAGCCATTTGCCCAAGGGACGTGCACTCAAGTACACACACACATACACACACACACACACACACACACACACACACACACACACACACACA
>NW_020940355.1:26473604-26489989 GCF_900497805.2 Vombatus ursinus
ACACACACACACACACACACACACACACACACACACACACACACACACCCCACTGGAAAAACCAGATGAACAACCCACAAACACGATCATCCTTCTTCCTTCCCAACCCCCTGCTTTCCCCTTCTGTGGCCTCTGATCTTCCCTGCCCCCTCCATAGCCCAAGAGGGCCCTAGTCATTTCCCCTAGTTATTTTCCTCCTATCCTAACAAGATTCAAGCATAGGATTCAGGCCATGCAGGCCCAAGCAAAGAGACCCAAGGAAACAAATTCCACATACGGTGTCAATCCAGGCCAATTACTTAGGAATACCTCCATTTCATGAATCAGTATATAGCATATAAACTATTTACCATAAAATAAAAGATAGCATCAGCAGCAAGGTAGATAAAGAGTTTTTAATGAATTTCTGGGTTTTAAATGGATTTAAATTATCAGAGATATTGGCTCTTTTTTTCGGTGGGGCTTAAGTCCTCTTGCTTACCTTTTGCTCCACCCAAGCTACCCCAAGTCACTTAAATTCCTCACTTTTTCTGAATCCAATACTTACTCCTTCCCCTTTTTCTGTCAACACTAATATGAGGCAACTTGCCCACTCCACCCTTGCTTATTTGGGGAATTTCCCATCAAGGATCTTTATCTTAGAGGCCTGCTCTGGGTGCTCTGATTGGCTCCAACTGATGGGCTCTATATTTCAAGTGTCAAAGAGCATTTTTTGAAAGTTTCTTATTTTTAAGATCCTGTTTATACCTGTAATTTATACCAATTTACAAATAAGCACTTTTCCCCACATTTCTATACTCTTATTAATACCACACACACGTGCATTCTAGATATATGTTGCAGTCTTTAAATACATAGACAAGCATATATGTATTTATTACGTGCTGTGATGCTTTTCCTACATTTCATTACTCTCTGTCTAACACTGTAATAATACTAACTCTCTGGCATGGATGGATGACTTATACAAAAACCATGATAAAAAAATAAGACAGAGCAGGTGCAATGCCAATAAATGTTTTTGTTGGCTCCTCTAATCTGATTCTCTCTACAGACTCAATGCAATCCCTTTGCTCTCAGTCACACCCTACCCTCTACTACCACCCACCCTTCTCTCCTGAGCCAAATGAACACACAACTCCTATCAGTGCCTGTGAGGGTAAAATTTTGCAAATATAGCTTAATAAAGTTCACTTTATTAAACTTCAAAGTTCCAGTAAACTTTTGTGGATTATTTATAATCATCATTTTTAATTTCCTGTATTTGTATAGGTCCTTTCCACTCTGAGCGTTCTCTGTTGTTACACCAATAGATCTTGTAGAATCGGTTTCAAGTAGGTAGGAGGCAAATATATAAACATCCCTCATGGAGAGGAAGAAACTGAGGCACCTGGTCCTAGACTTGTACCTCAGGGTAGCAATACAGCTAAGAGCCGATCATATGCCATCCTTATGTTACAGCCATCCTTTAATCAACAAGGAGAGTCATTTCTCCA
Source organism: Vombatus ursinus (assembly GCF_900497805.2). Classification (NCBI taxonomy): domain Eukaryota; kingdom Metazoa; phylum Chordata; class Mammalia; order Diprotodontia; family Vombatidae; genus Vombatus; species Vombatus ursinus. Next base: position 26,475,101 of record NW_020940355.1, read on the forward strand.
ACATGTGCTTCAGTTTTTCCTAAGATAAATTAAGTAGGAGACAGTTTCACATCCCTGTCAAATCTTTCCTGGAGGGGCCAACCATTTAATTCCATTGAAATAATTTGAAGGCATTTAACCCTCCCCCTCCCCCAAGGCATTTTGCCTGTACTTCATCACGTGTATTATTTTTGGATGAAAGAAAAATGGATTGTTGCGATGTACACTGGATGTAGGCAAGGTTTAGACTGAGTAGCCATGTTACTAATTCTCTGTAGATATGGAAAATAACCATGGAGAACACCCACACTCAATACAGAGAGAGAACAAGGTTAGAAAAAATATTGACACAAGACCTTTTAAAACAAATAGTTGTAACCCCACTGAATGAAACGACCAAAATGATTACGGCTGAAGAAAGCAGCAAAGCACACAGTGTCAACTGATAGCGACTACTACTTGTCACAATCTTTTTCTCCTCTTACCATCCATCTTGCCACCTCCTACTACTCTCCTCCCTCTGCCCCTAAATGGATCCTATTTTTAAGAATGAAAGATGGGAAACAGGTCAGACAATGGGTCACATGAAGAAAATACCCCAGGAGGCCAGGAAAAGGTTATGTTGAAAAACCTTCAAATCCTTTCCCCAAAAGGTTTCTTCCTGTTTTCTCTTGCTTTTTTCACTGCCACTAACCCCAACAAATCTTGAACACAATGGGATTTGCTTCCACATCCTAGAGTCAGATGAACTCCACATCTATTAATTCAACTGAGGCCAGTACAAAGTTTAAAAGCTTTATCATTATTATTATTATTAATTTTTAAATCAGACCTGTAATTTCATTGATATAGGGAACTCTTATGGAAGAAACATCCTCAGCCAATGTAGGTCAACATTTGTTCTGCATCTTATCTTCTTAGAAATTTGCCTGTTGCCTTGAGAAGTTAAATGACTTACCTGGAGTCACACATCCAGTATGTGTCAGCCACAGGACTTGAAACCAACTGTCTGTAACGCTGACTCTCTAACCACGGTACCCCCACTGCACCATTCTATGTCTTTCTAAAGGTTTACTAGGAAATCAAAAGTAAAAGAAAAAAAGGCACAGATACAGAGTTATCAAATTTATAGAGACACAAAGGTCAGTCTAATCTGGTCTGATTTTGTCACAGGTCATCCATTTAGAGCTGGAAAGGATCATTGAGGCCATCTAATCTACACACACACACACACACACACACACACACACACACAGATTTTTACTATGAAGTTTCTTTTTCTCAGCCTATAGTTTGATATAGCCAAAAGAATACTGAATTTAGGGTTAGATGAGAGTCCAAGCTTCTTAGGTTCTAAGACTTAATAACTAGGTAACTTTAGACAAATCACTTAAACTTTCTAAGCCTCATCTGTAAAATGAGGATAATAATACTTGCACATCTGACCTCATGGGCTTGTTTCAAGAAAAGCATTTTGTAAAGCATAAAGCACTATATGAATAGAAACTATTTGATGTCCAGGTCTGTAGCCTGAAATGTACTTACTAGTTATGGTTAAGACCTAATCTTTCCGAAGGACATTATTCACCTCTTATCCTAACTCCTAGGCCTACCTTGGCCACAAGGACCTTTATCAATACCCCATCTTGAATCCCTGGACATTCCCTACAGGTAATTCTCTTCTCTAGTGTTTAATTCCCCTGATTTCATTTCATATCCTGTTACATAATGCCCACAAGATACTTAATGGATTCCAGTCTTCCATTCATTGGCAAGGTCTGGATTATAGCTACATTCCATGATTAATAAATATGTATTCCCCACTTTTAAGTTCCATTTACTTTCCTGCGGTCTCACGTTGATTACTTGTGTGTACTCCCAAGGAAGGGGCTCACTCTTCAGATCCTTCTGTAGAGATTGACAATATTTCAACATTTTAAGCACCTTGTATACACTTTTTTACTGAGAGGTATAGACAGCTTCCACCCACAATAAGAGAAGGATTGTTTTAACACAGGTTGATTATAGGGTATTGCTTCCTCCATTCTACAGTGGCAATTGCACAAGTTTATTTTGTAAACAGATGATTTCGCTCGTCTACTAAGGATTATATTTCACACATCCATTGTTTGTGCTTTGGCTGCTGTATGTAGTAAGAGGGCCCAGTGAAGTTGACTAAACATTTGTATAATCTTACTTACAAACACTCCTTTCTGCCAGATGTAAGTATTTGCTCTGTGTGTGTGTGTGTGTGTGTGTGTTTTCTGCATGGCAGCACAGTAAATAGACCTCTTTCCCCCCAGATTCTCTTCTTTTACGAGGTTCTGTGTTTCGTGTGGTGATCATATAACCTGATGATTGTATGATTTTCAAAACAGTCGATTTCAAGGAAGAAAAGTAGTCCTTTATCAAAGCTTTGTCAGGCCACGTGCCCCATCTTTTGGTTCAGAGAATATGATTACTGTACAGCTATTTGATTACAAATCCCTACTGGCAAGGGACTGCTAAGGATAGGTAGTTGCTGTCTACTTAGAAACTAAGAAATAGCTTAACTGTCAAGGTTGAGCTCAATCATCTCTTATTTTTAATATTATGCAAGTTTAGTTCTTCCAGGTTCCCAGTTCGTACAAATTTGAGCTAGAAGAAACTTTAAAGATCATCTAATATTAACTCCTTCATTTTACAGCTAAGGAAACTGACCATACTGGTGATAGAGTACAGATATATACTCAGGTTTTGGGGGCAGCTGGGTGGTGTAGTGGATAGAGCTCTGACCTTGGAGTCAGGAGGACCTGAGTTCAAATCCAGCCTTAGTCACAGTAACACTCACTAGCTGTGTGACCCTAGGCAAGTCACTTAACCCCAATTGCCTCACCAAAAAAAAGCAAAAAAAAAAGAATAAACTTAGGTTTTCCGACTGCAAGTACGTTGTTCTTTCCACTATACTATGTTATAAAGAAAAACTGTTGTACATGTCCAAAAACAGTCCTGGTTCTAGGAAAAATGGTGAATTAGGCAAAGTCAACTCTAATTCTCCCCTTTTTTTTTTTTTTGCCCTTTCCTAATCCACCATTCAGTCCACAAGTATATATTAAGTAACTATTATGTACCAGGTGCTAATAGATGGTGAGGATACAAAGACAGAAATGAAAGTCCCTGCCCTCAAGAAGATTACATTAAGTGAAAGTCCCTGCCCTCAAGGAGATTACATTCTATCAGGGTTAGAATCTGTCATATTGCAGTGCCCTCTCCATCCACCACCCCCTCCCCAAAAGGGGGGGTGTTCAGAGCTTTCCTGCTACTAATTGATGAGGAAAATATATAATAAAATCTATTCACACTATGTCAGTAATTTTACATAGTACCCCTAACCAGGGATTTTTACATTTGAAAAGAGGAACTTGGGAGCAAATAATGTTTAGGCCAAAGAAATGATCACTAATGGTAGAAATATAGTTATCGTCACTAGCTAGTAAGGATGAATGTGGTACATTTAGTTTGGGGGGTAGGGTTTGAGAGGGGTAGAGAAAGGGTCTTTCAGGTACCTCTTAAATCACACTACCTATTCTGGCACAAAATAGACAGGTCAGATGACAAGAGTCAGGATCCCCGAAGATCTCAATAGCCTAGAACAACAGGACAAATCTAATAAAATGGAGTTTCATAGTCCCATGATGTAATTAAAAGAAATCAATTTTTTTTAAGTTATAGGAATGGGGGAGGCATAGCTAGACTACAGTTCCTGTGAAAAAGAATTTATGGGTTTAATGGACTGAAATCTCCAAGTGATTCATCAGTAGGGTATGGTTCCCACCCTACCCTCAAAGCTAAAGGGACCTTAGGCTGCATAAATAGATGCATGATATCAAGAACAAGGGAGAGTATTGTCTTATCCTACTCTGCCCTGGCCAGACCACATCGGCAGTATTGTGTTCGTTTCTAAGTACCATATTTTAGAAAGGACAGTGAAAACCTGGAGCTTTTCCAAAGGAGGGCCAACAGTATGGTTAGATACCTGGAGATTATGACATATAATGAACATCTCAAGGAAATAGGGGTGTTTAATTTGGAGGAGTGAAGACTTAGGAGGAATATGATAGCTAACCTCAAGTATTTGAAAGGCATGAAAGAGGGAGACTTGTCTTGCTTGGCTCCAGAAGACAGAACTGAGGAGAGATCTAATAAATCTCTTTAGAGAGTCCTAATAACAGAATGATGGAAGGAAAAACTGAACCATTGGGACTTCCCACAAGTTGAACAGGCTTCCATGGGAGATAATGCATTCCCTATGACTGGAGGTCTTTAGGTGGAATCTGGAAAACCACTTGTCAGAGATATTGTATTGGAGGCTTCATTTTTAAGTGCTCCCTTGAAGGTCCCTTCCAATTCTGATATTCATTGATTCTCTATGTGTACACATATTCAGTTCTCCCGTTTGGCATGCTTGGTGATTTAAGCATCTTTCTTCATTATACTTTCTAAGGAAAAGTGGTATTGAACCATTATGCTGTTTTCTCATTTTATCGGGCTTTTTCTTTAGCATGATCTTCTCTCTCTGATATCAAAACATATGTAAATAATACAAAATAACCAAACTAGGGGTGGAAATAAGTTGACCCAAATATGCTAAATATTATGATGCATGGTTTAATCTCTTACAACTATTCCTAAGAAACTGAAAGAGCACAAGATATGCATATGTAATTTTCTTTTTTACATAAATGCAGGTACTCTAGTATTTGTTTGTCTGGTGGATAAAACTGAAAGTCATGTTACTATCTGGCTAGCCCATCTAGGGATATCAGAGAAATTTGTTTTTAAAGGGACACTGCCAAGAACACTGAATTCAACACTTGACCTGTCTTTAACATTAATATAATCTGCTAGAGAAAGTTCTCTGAGTTTTAAAAATCTACTTGGAAAAAGTCTGGTTGAGTCAAGGAGAAATTAAAACTTGAAACTCACTTTTTATGACACCAATAGCAAACTGTCAACGCCATATGTTGACTGAACTCCACACAATTAACAGGGCTATATAGACATCAACAGGAAAGTTGGTGGACAAACTAAAAGAAAAAAATAAAAGAAAACTGTGATTATTTTGCCACATTAAAAATATATTTGGAAGGAGAGATAGAATCTGGATTTGCCAACACTGAGGAGGCATGAAATTGAATAGAAAAGAAATTTAATTTTCAAAAATTCAGAAGACACAAAACTGAATAGAAAACAAATTTGATTTTTGAATCTTCAGCTTTTTTAAAGGGAGGAAATGTTATTTTTAATGTATTAACACCAACTTTTAAAGTATTCTGATGGATAGAATCAGTCTTGCAGGAATGAGTCTGAGCTCATTCCAGAAAAAATAGTATTTGTCTCTGACAGTGATGTTTACTAGAAAACTAACCTACTTCCACAGACTGTAGACAATGTGACTGATACTAAACAAAATATATGTGTGTGTTTGCCTTGATGTCAGCTGGGAGGAGCCCCGTTTGTTTTCCTATTATGTAAAAACCTATGGGTCTCTTGCCAAAACACTTTCCCAGTGACACGTCTGTCTGCCTTTGGGCTCCTTCTTCACTAAAACAACTATAGCTAGCAAATAATCTTTGATAGCAAATATTCATCAAGGCAAACAAAGAAGACAACTTAGATATATTTCTTAAGATGGCATCAGGACTAAGTTTATAAAATTACATCACATGAGGAAATCGGTTCAGTGTGTTCCTCCTAGCAGGACAATTCCCAGAAGACAGACACTTCTAGCTACCTGCTCCTTTCTAACTTTTTTTTTCTTCCTTATACTCAGTTAAGTGGCTCTCTCTGCAACAGTTCAGTACATGTGCATGTATACACACACATATGTGCATGTATGTATGGACACATGTATGTTTAGGATAAGTTGAATATTTTAGAAGAGAAGGAATCTATAAAGGCCAAGTCTTCTTATAAGCACACACTCTCACAAAACAGAGAATACCTCCTAAGAAGATCTTGATACTTTATAAAAATGTAATTTAACTTACTCTAATCTTTTGTATAGTTCATCATAGAGGTATCTCAGTCTTGGTGTTACAGTGAGAGGGGAGGACATAGGTTGGAGGACTGAGGAGGAAAGTCTTTGGCCGTTTCAATGGGAGTAGATGCTTCCAGAATAATGGTGGGGGAAGGTTAGCAAGATAGGAGAAGGAGCTGATTCTGATGACAGACTACTGTGAACAGAAAAATGGTTAGTAAAATCGTTTCCTTTTCCCATCTGTTCAGGAAGGACGTCAGAAAAGTAGACTAAACACCAGCCTGGGTTTCAGAATTACATGGGGCTGTGTGTCTGTCTGTGTGCGAATGAACTCGACTTTACAGTAGCAGTGGTTAACGCTTGAAAGGGCCTTCCTCCACATGTTGGGCAATGCTGTGATGAAAGATAAAGGGTCAGGGGAAAGGGAAGAGGCAGAGTGAGCTTTATAGGTCAAATGGGCTATTCATAAAGAGAAGTACAATGGCTGTGTAGACTCGGAAAAGTCCCAGGCTGTAAGCTAGAGGAGGTATGAGGAAAAGAGTCGAGGCCTCAGTGTTCAGGGGAGTTTCAGATGCTGCACCCAGCTGGCATCCTCATCGAACTTTCCCAGTCGCTCTCTGGAGGAGGTCATGGGGGATCCCCAGAAAGAAAAAAGTCCCTTGATATGTTCTAGTTATTTTTGCTCTCTCCATCTTGCCCAACCCCTCCTTCTCCCTCCAAAGAACAGGGGTTAGAACCATTGTCATTTTTCCCACTCCTCCCCTCTCCCTTTACCCTACTCTCTTTCATCTCTTCTTCCTTCCCTTCCCTTCTCCTTTCTTTTTCCTTGGAAAAGCACTGGATCTGGGATTAAATTAACTGTTCTGCCACTTACTAGCTGTGTGAATCTTGCACAGGTCCCTTTCCTTCTCTGGACCTCAGTTTCTTTATCTGTAAAATTAGAGTATTGGACTAGTGGATCTCTTCCAGCTTTCTATCTAAGATCTTATGAGCCTTCCCTTTCTCCCCTCTCTCTTCTCCTCTTTCCTTCTTCTCAAGAAAAATGCTGAGAGTCTCCAAGTGTGGCTGCAGGGCCTGGGGGAGGATGGAGGAAGCCTATTCTCACCCTAGTCCTGAGGGATCATCGGGTGGTGATCCATCCAGCCCCTACCCTTGACAGGAAGTTCAGGGGCTGGAGAGGTAAAAGTCGCCAGATGACAACTTCCTTTGTTTCCTGTCAGACAGAACTGTCTAAATCCTGTAACTTCTATGCTCATGAAAGCGGCCAAGGCTGGCCTTATGCTACTTGTTCCTTCCTTACCCTATGTACCTCTTTATTCCAGCTCTGAGAAAGAAGGAATAAGTAATGGGTCAAGAAAAGAGGGGACTAAGGCCTCTTGAGGACACCAGTCCATAGCATTCTTTAGACCATTAAAGAATATTTAGTCTAATCCTCTTATTTTATAAGTAAGGAAATTTAGACCCAGAGAATTGAGGTGGCTTGAAATTAATTTAATTTCTAATTAATTTAATTTCACTTAATTCTAAATCCATAGTACAATTCAAACTTTTAGGTTTGGTGCCTTAAAAGACCCCAGTCACATCAGCATTTCCAAGATTATGGGGAATCCCAGCCTTTTGCTGTACTCCTGTTCACTCCATGCATCACACACAATCCTGAAACCACACTGTGATCTCAGAGTGAATTGAAAAAAGCCATCAACCCTTCTAACTCTCCTGTTGGCTGCAAAGTCCTCAAGGGCAGACTGTCTTTTGCCTTTCTTTGTACCCTCTCAGCACCTAACACAGTGCCCCGAATATAGTAGGTGCTTAATAAATGCTTCTTAACTGACTACCCGCTCTAGTCATCCCCCAGGAAACAGCCTGATGTAGTGAAAAAGGCACTGGAATTGGACACTGAAGGCTTTCAAAAGTCCTATCTTTGGCTTCTAACAATCTAGATAATGTCAAGCAAGTCAATAGATGTCTTCTGACCTTAGGTGTAAAATTAAGGCCTGAATAAAATAATTTCTAACATTCCTTTGAGCTCTACAGCTCTCTGAGTTGCTAAAAACTGCTTAATACTACTGAGTCACATCTCCTCCATCCGACATCTAATGGTAGGCATGAAGACTAAAGATGCTATTTGCTAGCTTTCTCTTCACTACAAATTGATGTCGTCCATTATGCAAACCCACTTTTTGAGACCCCAAAATGTCAATTCAGTCCTAGCCAGCAATGAGGATTACAAAAACTACCTCTTCCTTCAACACAGGAGAATGTGAGGTAGCTAAACACTAAGAAAAGGAATAGGAAAGGGGTTGTTGGAAGTTTATAGGGTCTCTCTGTTGCTTGAGGGCAGGGTGGAAAGAGCTGCCCTCTGAATTGTGAAGGTGTCCCATGCTATTGTTCCTCTAATGCTAAAAGGTTGCAGACCCTTTTGGCAAAAAAGAAGAAAAACATTTCCTGTGTACTGGACCTAGTCTAATCTTTCAGTCCTGGAGGCAGCTTCTGTCTTCCTTCTTTAAACTAATGGAAAAGAGCAAGAATGGCTTGGATAATTTTATAGTGATATAAGCTAGATACTCCCTACATCCCTTTACAGCCTGGAGAGTTTTCTTTAGGGAAATTGAATAAATGAAACTTCTGGGAAAGGGTGTCTGAAATAGCCCTCAAGAGCAACTATTTTCAAACATGAATATTCCTCAGGGTCCACTACGAATGCTGTACCCAGCATGGGCTGACTTTGTGACTTCATGTATGTAGAGAAATGCAATTCCTATGAACACAGCATGTTGTCATGGGTATTTATACTGTCTCTTCCTTACATTTATGTCCTTCTTTGAAAAAAGACAGAAAGACTAGTCAAGTGTGAATATCTTTAACTCTACAACTGTTACACACTCAGAAAGACATACTTTTTATCTAGTTAAGGATTTCCTAGTGCTTTTCAGGACCGTTAGATTTTATTTCTATAAGTGAATATGCCTCAATGTAACATAATGTAATATATAATAGACATGATAATGTTGTGTCAAAAATTAAGGTAATATAGTAAATAAACCTATAACTCCTCTCTCTGACCTATGTCAAGGAGGATACTGGAGCTCTGGGAATGAAGATGCACCACGATGCTTTATAATGGGCAAAGAATATTGTATAATCCCATCGGGGCCTGGATTTGTTGTTATTTTGAGCCCCGCAGCAAAGAGACCTCAGTGACCTTAACTGTAAGTACTGTTCCTTGGTTAAAATGTGCTCTTAATTCTTTTTTGAACGCTGATCAACTTTGGGCCTCAAACAATCCTGGGGCTCTAAGGAGTATGGAGTATTAGTTATATGCTGCCAAACAAGTGCTTCCTTTCCTAGCTTAAAAATTTGCTCCTACTTACTTTTGTTGAGTGCCTCTTGCTCTAGTTTATTTTCTGGGGAAAGGAAGGAGGCCCCCAGTTGGCCTTCCCACTGCCGTAAGTAAATAGTTTATCTTTTCTCATATCTTCTCTTCCAAACTAAATAGTGCTAATCCAAATGCATACCTGTGTGTGTGCCAGTGTCTAGCTTTTTGTATGTGTCTATGGTGTATGTAAATATTGACAGGAGTCTCTTGGTGTGTAAATATGTAGGTGTGCAGAAGTCTGTGTTTGCATATATGGGACTCCGAGGGCGTGTAAATGTGTGTGGGGGCGTGAGACTGCCACTAGAAACACTCATCATTGCTACTCATTAGACTGTTTTCTAGAATTGGGTTTTTGGAGGTTTAATTTGGGTATAATTAAGAGGAAAGAACGGTTCAGTAACAGAAGTAAATTTTCCTGAAAACCAGCACTCTGCATCTGCAACTTTTATTGGCAAACCTGGCAGCCAGTAAATGCATTCCTTGGCATCTTACAGAATGGCAGTTCTTTTGATGAAGCTGCCTTGCTCTTAAGGTACACGTCAAATGAATGGACTGGGCTGAAAGCAGTGCGTTCAGCCAGCGGCTGAAACCACCCCGAGCCGGGGGCCGCTCTGACCAGGAGAGGGCGCGCAAAGCACACGGAGAGCTGGCTGCAACGGCTCTGGGAACTACCTACTGCGCTGAAAAGAAAAGTGCGGGAGGCGCGGGTGAATCCTCAGGGCCTGGTCTCCCCACCCTGTCCACCAAATCCTAGCTTTGACCCCGAGAAAACCTCCCTAGATCATTTGGGGAGGGGAGAATGCTCCTTCTCCGCCTCCCTCCCTCTGTCTCCTCGAGGAGAAGTGTGAAGAAGGTGGCCCCCGGAATGCTCCAGATGGTTCCAGGAGGCGCGCACCTTCTAGCAACGGCACGTGGCAGAGGAGTCCTCTCAGACATGAATCCCTGTCACTGACGATAGAAAGGAAGACTGAGAATCAGGTTCTCCAAGAAATAAGAGGAGAGGGTCAAGATCGCCCCCGGGACATCTTTCTCCCTTCTCCAAAGGCTTTAATGGGGCTTCTGGCGCGCCCTGCACATAGTAGATGCTTAATGAATGCTTGTGCCATTTGGGAATAAGGAAGGAAGCCCTCATCACTTCTGGAGAGTCTTTTCCCTTCTGATCTCAGTGTCTAGGAGCAAAGAGGAGGGAGGATGTAATCAGGTTAACAAACAGTGCTCGTGGAAAACCTCGCCAATGTCCCGCCGTGGCCCTGAAGTGCAGGGGATGCGTCCTAGCCTAGTAACCAGGCTGAAAGGCGAGTTCTTTCAGCCTCATCCATGACCTTCCTTTGCAGAGGAAGCAGAGGAATGAATGCGCAAAGAAGAGATGACCACCAAAGAACTGAGTCCGAGTTTGGCACTTGGACCAGAGACTGCCCAAGAGCGAGCTGTCTACTGCTCTGGGACTGTAGATTGGAGATAATGACTCCTTAAACACCCACTACTCTTGGACCTACGGGCTAGGAACCACTGTTTTATTCTAACACCATGAAGACACATTAACTAGCCCTTTGAACCCCTCCACCATTCTCCCCCCCTACCCTCCCTTCACGACTATATCGCCCGTTTTCCAGTATCCCTAGGTCTTTGGAATGATGTAATGGAGAAGACCTCAGTGATATTGACCCTTGCCCGGCCTCCACTTCTTCCAACTTTGAGTCTGGTTAGAGACAAAATATAGAGAGGAAGAAGAAAGCAACCGGATAAAATGGATGGAAAACAATTTTCAAGAGAAGGAAATATAACTCGAGTCCTAATCAAGCAGACTTTTCTCCTCCTCCCTTTTTGTTGTCTTAAAGGGGGAAAAAATGCCAATTTCTGGCTTCCGTACCTTCCGCCTTCATTCGTTGCCAAATGTCATGGTTAGAAAAAAGATTCAGTTCAGTTATTTCCAGGGACCACTCCTCACCTCCCTTTGAACCCGGCTCTCTCGAGCTTCTCCCAATAACTCATCAGGAACCAGATACCCGTCCTGGAAAGGTGGGGGTATGAAGGAGGATTAAGGGGTAAAGGATTGGTCTTCGGGATGCAGAACGCAGCCAGGAGGTGGGATGGCGGAAACCCCACTGATAGCAACGTAAAACAGAGAAAGGAGAGAGGGGGAGGAAGGGACAGAGAGTCCCACATCACTGGTGACTACTTATTGGCCCTCTCATTTGCAAGGAATTAGTGGAACCGGAGCATCTTGGGGATTTAGAGGATGAAATTAAATCATTCTTTCTAATGGACAGTTAAGCGGGCAGTTATCCGATTAATTCGATGATGTAGACAGCCAATCTGGTTCATTCATTACCTGAACAAACAAACAACGCTTTCTTTCCTCATTCACAAGGGATTGGGGGGGGGGCTAAATTATTTAGATAATTGGCTTAAATCTTCACCACTATGCCGGTGCAAAGAGACTTTCAATTCGGAAAGCTCTAACAGATGAGAAGGAAGTCAATCCAACCTGATTTACCGAACTGTTCCTGAGTTTCACCCACAACTTCTCCCATTCACACGCTCAGCACAGATACTCTTCTCCCTCCAAATCATGGAAAATATGAAATTATCTGTTAAACTAGAGGTTAAATAACGAAAGGAATCACAGGGAAGGACCAAAATAAAATAGTTAAGTGGGGGACAGCTTTCCCCACCCTCTCGGTTCTTGTGTCTAAATATAAAAATGAATGAAAAACCGACATTATAATCCCGATAATTCACGCCAAAAAAATCATTTTCTGTAATTCAATGATCTGCGTATTTCGTGCTGACAGTAGGCATTTAAAAAAATTACCCGGATAATAAGTCTTAATTCTTCGTTTCCCTACTTCTCACTGCTAGTATAGATATGATTTCTGTAACAGCTACAGACATCACGCCATTCTTATGTGATATCACCAAACCTAGGGTGCAATGCGTTAAAAATGAAAAGCTCCTTTCCCTTCTCTATTAAACTCGCTTTTCTTGTTTCTCCAAGTACAATTGGACCCGTGCATAATTTTTGATTGCCCCATGCAAAAGCTCCAGATAGCGAGATTTTCGGAGAGAACAAGCAGCAGAACTTAGCCCTTTGGCAGGAACTGACTGAGATCTGAGGAGTAACGAGCCCCTGGACTGCTCTTTGAGAACTGGTGGGAGATGCATGAAGAGCTAGCTACAGGTGGAAGAAGGAGGAAGTGCCGGGGGCCGGGGTGGGGTAGCATTGAGGAATTAAAAGCAGAGTTTGAACTGCTTGGATGTTGGGGGGCAATGGGTTGAGGGATAAATTCTACATATCCGAGAAAGAAGAAAAATCTATTATGCATTGAGTGAATCCACAGGTACGATGTAATCAGCTCAGAGGATGTTAACTCTGCAAATCCTCCAACCCCATTCCGAACTCCCTGACCTTGACTTTAGAGAGACCGCCTTCTCTCTCCTTCCGATTCCTGAGGTCTTTTTTTCGTCTGATATCACAGCATGAGTTTTCGAACCTGATAATTTCCTAGAACGCAATCTCCATGTGCTTTTTTTTTTGTGTAATTGTTGTTGTATTCCAAAAGTTCCATTCCTAAGCTGAGGGGTACTCCTCAGAAGGCCTTGTTTTTTAAATTGACGTGATCTCACTGAGTCCTCCTCTCCTCTCAACTTCTCTTTAGATCTGGTACTTGCATTGGCTTCTCCTCTGCTTGCGTGAAGGGGAGAGAGGGAGGAGAATGGGAATCTTCACTTCTGTTCCAGAGAGGGTTGCAGCCCATTGCACAGAGATCCTTGATTTAGAGCTGGAAGGGACCTCAGAGACCAAACCCTCTCACTTTACAAATGAGGAAATTGAGGCCCATGAAGGTTCCAGAGAAGGTTCAGAAATAGCCCGATAACTTATGTTTGGGCTTAAAAGATTTTACTCACATCTGTGAAGTATCAGAAAAGAAGCTGAAATGTTGTTTCCTGCGAGTCATTTTTTGCCATTGTAGGACAATGTGTTCAATGGGGCTGGGGGGAATGTTAAAAAATAAGTCTGAGCAGCTCTGTAAAGCAGCACTGAAGGACCACACAGCATATCACTGAAACTAGCCTTTCACTCTGGGAATACTACCTCTGACTCTTAATATTCATAATAGATAATAAATAAATATAAATAAATAAATGAACAAGCAAAAAGTCTGAAATACAATCAAGTCGTTCTACTGGCATATGTTTCTGAATAAGCATATAAAACACAAATACAAATTACTTTTCCTGGAGGGGATCCAGAGCTAAACCAGTGGAAAGCTGATCTTGGTAGAAAATCGTTCCTCTATCCCCAACTCCCCCTCTCCTTCCTCCCCTCCCCAAAAACCCAACCCTGTTTGGTTGCCAGTTACTAATTTCACAATGGCAACTTTCATACCTGAACTAGAGAAACAAGAATGCCTCTCCTTTGAGATATACAGTTTAGATCCTACGTATTATGAACTGTCAATTTATGGAATGAGGAGGGAGGGAGGGAGATGGGGGGAGAGAGAGAGAACAATATTGGATTGCAAAACCAAGGGACTGATCAGCGTTTCCCGCATTAACAAAAACAAAAGAATCTCTATCAGGGCATTCTTCTCCTTACCCTGCACACTGGATGCAGTTTAAAACTATATTCCACCAAAGGTAGGAGTTCAATGGATTTCATTTACTTGGTTTTCAGGAAAACTAAAACAAGACAAATGCAAATAAAATAAACGTACAAAATAGTAGAGTTAAATGGGCACATGGGGAAAAGACAGCTACGAGGTTTGAACATAACATAGTCTAAGAATACTGACATTTTAGCTCAGCAAAGCTTTTTATTCCCGAGACCTGGGAGATACTAAGCCCACTAGTTTTGACTCCATTATTTCTCCCAACATGTCAATAAAATTGCCCCTGTGTTCTACTGGAGTAGAAGCATCAGGTGACTACAAGCCCCAGGGAATGTCAACTGAGACAATAGCTATTCAACACTTTGATTCCCAAGCCAGGAATACGTTTTTATCCGCCCCGCCCTGCTCCCTCCCCTCATTCTTGGAGTAGTTGGGCTTTTGTTATCTGGGATTTATTAAAATTTTTCATCAGAAATGGAACGATTTTTTTTTTACCTTTTAAAATATATGTTAAAGAACAAACCGCCTTTCTCTTCCCTCTTCCTTGAATAATCAAGCATACATTCATTCAGTTTGTCCGCTGAAGCTTCAGCAAAGATTTTGGTACCAAGTGAGAAAGCAGGGATAGAGAGAGATCAGTAAAGCCAAACGGCTCTACCAACTCGTCTGGTGTCAAAGCTAGTCAGAAATTCAGAGGTGGAGAGAACTGAAGTGTGAAATGCATCACACACTTCTTCACGAGTTTCCAAACTTAGCCACTGTCGCTTAGTAAAACAAAAGGTATTGTTTAATTTCCACAATAATTTGTGCTGTTGAAATTCAAAATCAAGTGGTGAGCTTAGCTTGATAGATGCTTTCTTCTTCTTCTTCTTCTTCTTCTTCTTCTTCTTCTTCTTCTTCTT
>NW_020940355.1:26489999-26762826 GCF_900497805.2 Vombatus ursinus
TTCTTCTTCTTCTTCTTCTTCTTCTTCTTCTTCTTCTTCTTCTTCTTCTTCTTCTTCTTCTTCTTCTTCTTCTTCTTCTTCTTCTTCTTCTTCTTCTTCTCCTCCTCCTCCTCCTCCTCCTCCTCCCTCTTCCTCCTCCTCTTCTTCCTCATCTATCTCTATGTCCAGTCTTGCTCAATCATTCTCATTCTCTTTAGCTTTCTTTGCCTTGATCTCTTTTCTCTCAGTGTTTAGGAGATAATCCATTTTGCACCCAAATTTCAAAATCCAAGTTCTTCTGCCACCGTGACTTTACCATACTTATAAACTTTTGCAAAAGAAGAGAGACACTGCTTCCGTATTGATCCTGGTCCTGCTTCATCCAGTTATTTAATCACTGTGGAAGTATTGTTCTAAATATTCCACTAAAAGAAACTATTGTTTCTGAAACTCCAGCAGGGCAGGCAGGTGTAGAAATGAAAATTGTTCAGAGAAAACCGTTAAATACTTTTGTACATATTTATTTGCTTGTCATCACACCTGCTAATGTCACTGAACACTGTCTGAGACATCATTTGAAGAAAAATGTTCCCTTTATTAAAGAAATGAGGTGGGGAGGAGGGGAAGGAGGTCGGAGTAGATGAGCTGGGAGTGAGGGAGTAAGGACCAGGAAGGGTTGAGCAAGCCAGTAGAAATTACCTGACCAAGCAAGTTAAAGGCTAATTCAAAGAAAACTCAATTTATGAACAGCCCAGCTAGCTAATACAAAGCCGTAGACGCTGATTCGTAAAAGGGGGTGGGGGGAGAGAGAGAGAAGGAAGAGTGGTCAAAAGCTTTGTCAAAAGGACGAATGGAATCCCTTCAAGAAAGTTTGGGTTAGGCAACAGCTTTCCTCAGTTCAATATGCCATCTACCCCCTTCCTGTCTTTTTTACCCCCTTAATCCTGACTTGAGTGAAGACCTGGGGGGGGGCGGGGATGAAAAAGTGGAGAGAGCGATAACTCTTTCCTTTCCATTGAGGACACATTTATCTGTGATTGTGTCCTTTGCTTTCAAGTAGCTTGTCACCAAATTCAGGATATATAAACACATGTGTGGGTGTAGTATATAGGTATCTATAGAATGTACCAACGTACAGCGTAGGAGGAGAGGGAGGAAGGGAGGCGAAAGGGACTGAGTGTGTGTGTGTGTGTGTGTGTGAACTGGAGATCCATTTACGTGTAAAAAGGTACGAGAATCAGAGTATATGTGTAAGGGACAGGGAGAGATGCATTTAAAAATGTACGTAAGCATCGCAAGACAGGAGATGTGAGGACAAATAAAACAATAGGAGTAAGAGGAGATGGGCTGAGGATATTTGAAAGCGCAGACTGGGGAAAATATTTGCGTGGGGATAGGAAGGGGCCCTGCGTGAAATGTGCACGTGAACAGTGTGTTTGTGAAAAAGTGAGGATGGGCGTGTGTTTATAGGGGTGTGTATAACTTTGGTAGGGGAGAACGGGGACTGAGAAAAAAAAATATATATATATCTGTAAAAGAAGAGGGAAAAGTTAGCGTGTTGTTTTTGTCTATGAATATGTGGCAAGGATGTGTGAGTGCAGGACTAGGATCGTGAGGGGAAGAGAATGAGTGGATGAGTGTGTGTGGTCAGTCTCAGCGCAGTAATTCTCGCTGCCTCTAACACCGCCTCCGAATAGTGTGTGTGCGTGTGCGCGCGCGCGTGTTTCCTCCTCTTGCCCCCTCCCTTCTCAATCAGAGGCGGTTCTTACGTCCCATTGGTTGGCCGCTCCAGGCCTAGGCGGAGCCTCGCTGCACGGGGGAAAAAAGTAAGTGCGTAAAAAAGTCCTTGCCTGGGTGACGGATGCTCAAAAGTTCAGAAGTTTTCCCAATGCTTCCTTAAGCGGCCCGCGCGCGCGCTCGAGAGAAAGAGAGAGAGAGAGAGAGAGAGAGAGAGAGAGAGAGAGAGAGAGAGTGAGAGAGAGAGAGGGGAGAGGGAGAGAGAGAGAAGGAGAGGAGTTTGGGGGAAAAAAAGTTGACGCTGGGACCTCGAGAAGGTGGATTTTTCTCTCCTCCCCCTCCCCCAACGCCAAGCCACCCCCTGGGTTATTTTTCCTCCCTTGTAGGCCACTTGTTGCAGATTCCCGTGGAAGGCGCTTGGGAGTGTGACAGCCGCTTTGGCGAGAAGTGGTGCTTTCCTTCTACTTCTTTTTTTATTTTTTATTTTTTTTTTCCATTTGCTCTGGGAAGTTGCTTCACGAGTTTGTCCTGGGCCGTTTTCTTCTTCCTTGTCTGGACTCGCTCTTTTTCACCCCCCTGCACCGTCCCCTCGTCTCCTGTGCCCCCGCCACGCCTGCCTCGCCCCGTGCGAAGAAGAGAAGAGACTCAACTCTGGGAGAAGGGTGTTTGTGGCCGAAGGAGGCGAAAGGGGGCGGGTGGGCCTAGGGGCAGTGGTGGTGCAGGAAAGACCAGAAAGAGAGGAGCGTGCCAAAGGGAACGAGTGAGCCGAGGAGTGGAGGAGGACTGAGACACACGGGGCGAGTGAGAGCGCTCGGGCCCTGGGACTTGGGCTTGGCGTCTCAGCTCGGCTCAGCTCGACTCGGCTCGGCCGGAGGGCCGGAGGAAGGGTGGGGGGGAAGCGGGCGAAGGGGGGGCGGGGGGCGAACGGCGAGCAAAGCAGCACCGGGCTGAGGCCATGCAGGCGCGCTACTCCGTGTCCAGCCCCAACTCCCTGGGAGTGGTGCCTTACCTCGGCGGGGAGCAGAGCTACTACCGGGCGGCCGCGGCCGCCGCCGGGGGCGGCTACACGGCCATGCCGGCCCCCATGAGTATGTACTCTCATCCGGCCCACGAGCAGTACCCCGGCGGCATGGCCCGCGCCTACGGGCCTTACACGCCCCAGCCTCAACCCAAGGACATGGTGAAGCCCCCTTACAGCTATATCGCTCTCATCACCATGGCCATTCAGAACGCCCCAGACAAGAAGATTACTCTGAACGGCATCTACCAGTTCATCATGGACCGCTTCCCTTTCTACCGGGACAACAAGCAGGGCTGGCAGAACAGCATCCGGCACAACCTCTCGCTCAACGAGTGCTTCGTCAAGGTGCCCCGGGACGACAAGAAGCCCGGCAAAGGCAGCTACTGGACCCTCGACCCGGACTCTTACAACATGTTCGAGAACGGGAGCTTTCTTCGCAGGCGGCGGCGCTTCAAGAAGAAAGATGCGGTCAAAGACAAGGAGGAGAAGGACCGTCTACACCTCAAGGAGCAATCCCAGCAGCAGTCTCACCATCAGCCCCCTCCCCGACAGCAGCAGCACCAACAGCAGCAGCAGCAGCAACAGCAGCAGCAATCAGAGCAAGCCGAAAGCGGCGCGGCAGGGGGCTCGGGCGGTGGGAATTCACAGCAGCAGCAGCAGCAGCAGCAGCAGCAGCAGCAGCAGCAGCAGCAGCCGGTGAGAATTCAGGATATTAAGACGGAGAATGGTACGTGCTCCTCGCCACCTCAGCCATTGTCCCCCGCTGCGGCCGCTCTCGGTGGCGGCAGCAGTGCGGCGGTCCCTAAAATCGAGAGCCCCGACAGTAGCAGCAGCAGCCTGTCCAGCGGCAGCAGCCCCCACGGTAGTATTCCTTCTAACCGGTCCATGAGCCTAGACGGGGGGGAGCACACGCCGCAGCCCCAGCCACCGCACACGCAGCAGCAGCAGCAGCAGCAGCAGCAGCATAGCCAAGGCTTCAGCGTGGACAACATCATGACCTCGCTGCGGGGCTCGCCGCAGGGCTCGTCTGCGGAGCTTGGCTCCAGCCTCCTGGCCTCCTCGGCCGCCGCTTCATCCCGGACGGGCATCCCTCCTTCTTTGTCGCTCAGCGGCTTCTCCCCAGGGCAGAGTTCCATCTACAGCTCCCCGTGCAGCCAAAGCGCCAGCTCGGGCAGCGCCAGCGGCGGAGGTGGCGGCAGCGCTGGCGGGGGAGGCGGCGGCGGCGGCGGCGCTGGGGCAGCAGGGACCTACCACTGCAACATGCAAGCCATGAGCCTGTACGCTGCTGGGGAAAGGGCAGGTCACTTACAAGGCGGGCCCGGGGGCACGGGTAGCTCGGCAGTGGACGATCCCTTGCCCGACTACTCTCTGCCCCCTGTCACCAGCAGCAGTACGTCTTCCCTGAGTCATGCCGGCCAGGAGCCCAGCCACCACCCGGCGGCCCACCAAGGGCGCCTGACCTCTTGGTACCTGAACCAGGCGGCGGGAGACCTGGGCCACTTGGCCAGTGCTGCCGCGGCTGCCGCGGCAGCGGGATACCCCGCACAACAGCAGAACTTCCACTCCGTGCGGGAGATGTTTGAGTCGCAGAGGATTGGCTTAAACAACTCTCCTGTGAATGGGAACAGCAGCTGTCAAATGGCCTTTCCTTCCAGCCAGTCGCTCTACCGCACGTCAGGGGCTTTTGTCTATGACTGCAGCAAGTTCTGACCAAAACAGAGCAGCAAAATAGCCCCCTCCCCCCCCCAAAAAATCCGATCCAAAAGCGAAACCAAAAAAAATCCCCAATTAAAAAACCCAAACTTTTAAACTCCACTTACAAACCAGCAGAATCTCTCCCAAAATAAAGCCTACCCAAACCACCAGCACAAAGAAAACTGTATTTTCTTAATTAATTTGAGAGCCACCTTGCCCTCCCTAAGTAAACCAAACTGTAAAGTATTTTGTACAGAGACAGCAAAATCTTGGTTTATTAAAGGACAGTGTTACTCCAGATAACACGTAAGTTTCTTCTTGCTTTTCAGAGATCGTTTTCCTTCCCCTTTAATATCTCCCATTCCCCTTCCCTCCGCCTCATCCCTCAACCTTCATCCTTAAGATATTATTTTATCCTATGTTTAAAAGGGGGGGGAGGGAATTCCCATATACTGCAGTTGCTTTCTTCCCCCCCCTTCCATGGACTTGTTTTAAAATGTAAATTGCAACATAGTAATTTATTTTTAATTTGTAGTGGGATGTTGTGGACCAAACGCCAGAAAGTGTTCCCAAAACCTGACGTTAAATTGCCTGAAACTTTGAATTGTTTTTTTTTTCATTATAAAAGGGAAACTGTATTAATCTTATTCTATCAATCATTTTTTCTTTTTGTTGAACATATTCTGAAGGTATTGCATTGTTTGTTTATTAATAAATTACCATTCAATTTGAATGAGACTTTAGAGTCTGGATACTTTAATACATCTTTAATTAGTTTAGAGAAAAAGAGATTTAATGTCAGAGATTTAATGGTAGAAGACTCGCATTTCTTAAATCTCTGAAAAGAAAAAAAATCCCAATGTCTAACCTCAAATACAAACAAGTGCCGCCTCCCCCCGCCCCAAGTCTTCTGCAATATGTTCCATATAGTAAGTTTGCTTTATGGCTAGGAAAAAGAAATACTTTCCTGAGCAGATCTAAGTTGGCAAATAAACAAACATGTTTTCTCAGTGATAAAGTAACACAATCTGGAAATACTAAGTCCATGAAGGCGCAGCAGTACTGCAGGATATATGTTGGTGTATGTCTAGAGAGAAAGGGTATCTATAGAGAGACTCCCAGTCACATAGAATTGAATACATGACTTGTTTTGTCTAGAATACATAATGGAAATGTATATTACATATCCTTGTGAGAAATAAGTGCTTAATATTTTTTTTTCCTATTAAATCAAGCCCTGTGTATGGGGGAAAATTTATATATGGAGAGAGAGAGAGAGACAGAGAGAGAGAGTCCAGATTTGCTGTCCTCCATGCATTACATAGATGGATTTATAAAAATTCTTACTGTTTTGTTGAAAAGGAATAATTAATCTTTTGTGGGAAACTGTTTCAGAAGATCTGTTTGAGGGACAGTTAATTATTGTTAAAACATGGAAAACAACAGTACTTCTAAATGAGTAGATTAAGGACTAAGGTAAAAACCACCCCTTTGGGGGAAGATGGTTTCTTCTCCTAGTAATTGTTCTTGCTAATTCACTGGGAGATTCTAGGAGCAATCTTGACTGGACCTCCTCCTTTGTAAATAACCTAGGAAATATAATAAATTCATTATCTTAGAATGATCCACTCTGTCAATCAGACTTTGGGGAGATGACTATTTGATTACAGATATTTAAGGCCTTTAAGTTTGCTTTCAAGATAATACAGTTTCCTATCTGCCGCTCTTATCTAAAGGCAACACTTAGCAGTAATTGCTGTTGTTTGTTGTCAAAATTTGATCATTGTTAAAGGTTTGCTGCAAATAAATACAAACTAATTTCAGTCAAAATCGTATTTTGTGGCTTCTGATTCAGTCCTGTCACCCTTGCTTTCCTCCCCCATACCCTCAAGGTAATTCAATAGTCTAGGAAGATAGCAGAGTTTTTGTTGAAGTTTCTCCCTTAGGTTAAACAGGTTTAGGTCTGTATTATTGGTTCATGCACTTTTCTCTACTGCCTCTGCCTGTTTCTGAATTTAGCTTTAGTTTATTGGAGATGTCAATGGCTGTCTAGTGAAGAGAAAAATAAAAACAAATCGGTCAAGTTTTTTGTAAACATTTCTGTAGCATTTCTAGTCCGTTGGGTAGTCCATTTGGACACAGTGGGAGAACATTATGTGACTATGGAGGCTGTTTTGTTCACAGTGTTTTCTTACCTTTACTTGATTCGAGGTTGTTTTTAGGCCTGCAAAGAAAGGCAAGCAGGTGTCGGATCCATTCAGGTTGACTGTTCATTCAGATGTTTCTACAATCAAATAAATACCCAAAGAGCTATCCACTTCAAAAGAAACTACAGTGTTTAACTTACCCACTGCAAACAGCTAAAAAGCTGGTTCTTGGGTTTAGGACAGGTTATAGTGGGTAGTTCTTTAGGTTTTATGCAGTTTCTGTTTTTAAAATAACAGTTGAGGGTTAGAAGCAATGGGGATGCCTATCCAGATTGCAGGTTCTGGCGTCTTTACAAAGTCAGACGTCTAAAGTTTGGGGACGCTTTCTTTGCAAGCTTCTTCCTCTGCCTGGTAATGGCTTTCCTTTAATTAGCTTTAATTATACATTACAGAGGGGGTGACTTCGTCTTATTTGTTTGTATTTTCTCTCTTTCCTTCCTCTATTCTCCAGCTTCACCTTCCTCGACTTTTGCCCCTCTCCCTTTACTGGGTTTCCAGAGTTGTCTCCAGCGGGTTCTGGGAGAGAGTTGCTTGGGGAGAAAATAAATAGAATCAAAGAGGACCTTTGTTAACTCTGATGGTTTAATCACCGGGTGGATTTGTGGATGCCAGAGGCCGAGAGGAGGAGAGCAGGGGAGGTAGGCGGGGAAGGGGTGTGTGTCTGAGGCATACGTCGAAAGTGTGTGTGTGTGTGTGTGTGTGTGTGTGTGTGTGTGTGTGTGAGAGAGTGGGGAGGGGGGTTTGCCGCGGGCGCGATTTGAACCGGTGTGTTATAATTATTCTTTCTACCTAAGTTGCCTGAGGCTTTAGCCCCTGCTTGTTGTCCAGGTCTAAAAGCTAACTAGGTGCCGCCTATCTTTTTTTTTCCCCCTCCTGTTTCCGAAATCCTCTGCGTCCTTTTTCCTCTTCCCCTTCTCATTCCCTCTCTCCTTCCTCACCCTGACCCAGAGTATTATTATTATTAACTATTTATTCATCACTCGCCGCCTTTTGTTTTGAAGACACACGTGTATTTAGGAACACAGCACGGGGTGGAAAGGTCAGAGAAATTTCATTCCTCACGTGTGACAGAGTCGGACTTTGCTTCGTTGGGGGAGAGAGGGATAAAGGGAGGGGGACAGGGAAAGCAGCAGCAATGCTAGTTAGTAGTAGTAATGGGGATCAGCCAACCAAGTAGAGAATGTAAGAACCAAAACAAAAATTTCCACTGTAAGTTTGCTTCCATTTTCAAGCGTTCCTTTATGCTGAGAATTTTCGGGATCGGCTTGTGAAATCTCGGCCGCAACCTCCGAGTGAGGGATCACTTTTCCTGAGGCCGTCCAAAGCTGAGCAGACTTTGCGGCCGGCCTTCCTCTAGGAGACAGTGCACTCCGCCGCAGCTCAGAAAAGGCATGTCGCGTCCTGCATTAGGGCCAGCACAGCTATCTGCCTTCCCTCCGTCTGGGTCCTTACTTGTGGGAGTCGAGTCCTAATATATCTGCCCTCTGCCCCGCAGTTTTCGTGGTGTCCGCTTGCGTTTTAATTTAGTTCAGATGCTATCGGTGCTGGTAAGGATGCTTATTTTATTTTTTGGCCAAATTCGCAGAGGGAACGATATTTCCCAAAGTGAGAGTGGTTTGGTCGTGCTAGAGATAGACGAACAGATTGTGAGTGCGTGCCTTTAAGGAGGTAGGGCTATTCGGCAGGGACATGTTAAATATACATATATGTGTGTGTGTGTGTGTGTGTGTGTGTGTGTGTGTGTGTGCGAACGCACGCATATGTAATATATCGAGGAGTGCCTTGGGTCCGCTGTAGGTCCAATCTTTTACCTCAAGTTTAAAATACCATGGGGCTGAGGCCATGACTGGTTTTTGGCTTTGGAGACCTTCTTAGAAAATTTCTAAGTGTGTACAGTTCGGAGGGAGCTACCGAACTTGGCCGTCTTCCTTTTCAACTGAACCAAAGTTTTGATGGGGGACGGGGGAGGGGTAGGGAGGAGAAGGAAGGTGAGGCGATGTTTCAGCAGTTCCAAGAGAAGAAGGGCCTTCGGCCTCTTCACTCAGTTTGCATCAGCTTTTTGGGAGAGAGGGGAAGAGGAGGGATTTTCTTTCAGGTGTCAAAATGAAAAAAGGAAATTGATCTCACCGTTACTGGATTATCAACCTAACCCTGAGAAAAGTTTCGAAGGGCAGAGAGGAAGGATAACCCCTCTATAAAGAATTTGAGGTTTTAGGCTAGAGTCAGAAAAGATCCCATAAGGACCTCACTCCTTCCTCTTTGACTTTAAAAGAAACAGGAGTTAGGGGGAAAGTATGTGAACATACTAGCAAATAGTCACTGGCTCTGACCTCTGATGGTTCTTTTTTATATTTGCCTAGTGAACTATGTTTCGTTAACTATTGCTGCTTCATTTTGGAGTTTTTTAAAATAAAGAATTTGAAGATTACACACAGGCAGACATGCACAGTGCAGCTTTATCTACACAAGATGGCTCCATCACATTTTAGAAGCAAAATCTGTTAGGTTCTTGAATTATAAGTCAGAAGTCCTGCATAGATCTCTATTTAAAACTCTTCGTCTTTTCATAATTCTATTTCTCACTAACAATGAATTTACTTTTACTCCCTAATAGCCACCACCAATTTAAGAAAAATCAAAGTTTCCTTATTTTAAATGAATATTGGGAAAGCATACTTACTGTTTTGACCATTTTTGAAGTTCTGATTGTATCTTTTCAGCAATAAGAGTAAAATGCCTTTAAAGTGGGCTGCAATGGGGTGAAATAATATTCTTGGGAATTATAAGTATTTTAAGGTATTGAAAGTGTTGAAATTAGCTATACTGCAGGAGGTTTTATAATGTAATAAGTATTTAAAGTGAATGTAGCAAGAGATGCATTTTTAAATGTGTGGGAGCAAATGTAAGATATAAACTATATGAAATATGGGTACCAAGGTCCCGAAGTATTTTTTAGCATATTTAGCATATTTTCCCATCTCTGTAATGAACAAATGCACCCATTTCACAATTATTTATCAAAACGTACAATTTTATATAATTAATAATTGAACTTTTAGGAGAACTAATTCTCTATTTTTCTGAGGTAATGAGATTTAAGTTATTGTTTCTTTGAGCACCTTTAAATGAAGAATGACCCTTAGGGATTAATTGGGATGGGGGCATTTCTTTTTAAGGTTTTTTTTTAACATTTTTTAAATGTGGAGGCTATTGGTGGTATACTCCAAAGAACCCTTGAATCCTGATGGGAAGGGGGCAGGAAAGGGGAAGCAAATCAGGCATTTAGAAATATCCCCAGAATTTCCCTTCTTCTTATGTTGATAAAGTGACTATAGGGAAAGATTCTGGGTGACAGTTTTCCCCGGGACATCTGTTTGAGTCACCCCACCCCAACGTTGGGATGTGCTGTGATCTGAGCTAGAAGGGGGAATTGATGGGGGATCCCCGAAATCTAGGGCCTCAGAATGGAACACGCTCTTCTTTCTGCCCTTTCCCACTTGTGTGCACTAACTTAGTATCAGGAAGGAACAATTTTGGTCTCTTCTGCTTTTCCTTCTCTGAGTTTAATTATGATCTGGTTTATGAAGCCATTCGTTTCTTTCCAGAGTCGTAAACAAAACGTCGCGTTAGAGCTGAGATTGATGGTGTCCAAGTAATAAAAGCAGGCCAGGTCAGGAAGGAATAAAATTCAATCAGAGCTCTGCTGAATCATTTTTCAAAAGAACAGAAAGACACAGAAGGAGACAAGAGGGTCAAAAAAAGATGTCACAATCTTCTGCACACGATTTGGCAGCCTGGAAGGGTGAACTGGGGGTGGGTGTAAGGAGAAGGAAATAATGGGGGGGGGTTGTGGGAGTAGGATGGAGGAGGGGAAGGAGGCAAGGAGCTAATGAGAGAGAGATTGTTTTTTATCAAGTGAAGTCTAATTTAATGAGACAATAGCCAAATCAGCAGGAAAAGAAAAACACCCAAAACTTGGCCGTAAGGCCCCAGACATAAACTTTAAAAATCCCTGCTCTCTGATAGCTCCCATTTCGATTTATAACCAGGAGGTAGTTTAGCCGAAGAAAGTTTTTATTAATTACGTTTTCACTCAGACCTATGTAAACAGAAAGCCTGAGCCCTTAGGACAAATATCCAAATAATCCTCCAATGATGAGACTAGCTTTTCCTCATTGTTGCACTGCAGTCACAAAAAAAGAACTTCTGAAAAATGAATTGTTCTCTTTTTCCTGCTCCCTCTACTACTTCTTTTGCTTCTAATTCTTCTTTTGGGGTCTTTTGTCTCTTCCTCCCTCAGTTTGCTTCTGTCTGCTTCATCTCTTCCCTCAATTTCTTTTCCCTTCTCCATCTCCCATATCCAATCAGGCCCCGAGGTTAAAATGTCCTAACTTGATCTCGACTACCTTAAACCAGCAATTTGCTTCTGCCCCAGAGAAGGTCTTATTTTACAGATACTGTTTTTCTTCGAGAGGTTGCGATTTTCGGAACGGTTCCTGGGATTAGGCTAGGGAGCAGAGACTTGGAAGACTGGAGTTTAGATTTCTGTCTCTGTGCCCTTCTTTCTCTCTTTCCCAAGAGAATCCCAGTTTTTGCTTTAGGGGGGAATTAGAAAGAGAACTCTGTTCAGCTCAGGCTTAGTATATCCCGTACAGACTGAGGGTCAGTTTGCCTCCTTTCTGGTCCTGGGACTGATGAGAGAAATGGAGCCACTCACAATAAAGAATGGCATTCCAGTCCCTACAGTTGGCTAGAGTAGGGCCTTGGAAGGGCTACATTAGGCAAAGTGATTAGTACTGGAAAATTGAAGAAAATGTACCATATCTGCCTTATTGGAAGCTCTCAGAAAGGTGTATAGGAACATAAGGCTCAACTTAACCTTGCTGCACTACTCTCCAAGCTTACTCTGGGTCCCTCTGTTTCACATTATTTTTGTTTGTTTTGTTTACTTGATTTTTTCCCTGACTGATTTTAAATTTGCAGCATATTGAGCATATTATACCAGATTCAGTAGGAACTGGAGTTTCCAAGTCTGTCTATCGAGCGACCTTACATGAATGACTGACTTCAGGAAGTAGAGTATAGGCATCCACGCACAACAATGGAGGGGGAGACACATGTGAGAGAGACACAGGAGAGAGACGTTTTGACTTAAAAACTCACCTACTTGTTTCTGTGCCTGAGAGATGCTTTCTGATTGCAGTGATGCACAATTTATGTTGATGTTTGAATGTAACAGTTATGGTGAGAAACACGCTCTGATCCACTCAGAGGGTCCTGAGGGTGGAGAATGTTGGGATGGCCCTCCCCGCCCCTCTCCATCCCAGCTGCAAAGATGGGATCTGGGCTCCAATCCCGAAACCGAA
Source organism: Vombatus ursinus (assembly GCF_900497805.2). NCBI lineage: Eukaryota > Metazoa > Chordata > Mammalia > Diprotodontia > Vombatidae > Vombatus > Vombatus ursinus. The sequence continues at coordinate 26,502,005 of NW_020940355.1, forward strand.
CGACCGAGGTACCCTTTGGGAATTTTCTGGTCAGGGTCCTTGCTTCTTGGCACGCAGTTGTGTCACCTAGATGCCAGGGTATGACTCCCATAGCCAAGAACTGAGCGCTTTCTCTTCCCATTTCCTTTAGGGTAGCCCACTGCCTCCATTCCTTATGTCAAGGCTCTTTGTAAATCTTTTCTATCCTTTTCTATTCACCGTCGGCAGAGCAGTACCCTTGGCTATCCTTTCAAGGCCCCTCCAAGTACCGTAGCACTACGGCTGAAGGTGCCCATCCACCCAGAGCAAAAGATCTATCCCAGGTCGTCTCCGGGATGGGAACTGGCCGTCGGCTTTGCCCCGTAAGTAAACACAGCTTGGAGCGACTTGGGTGGGCAGGAGAGAATAATTTGTGAGCTAGGAAAGAAATTTGTGAGCCGGGGCCAGCGGCTAGGGATATACCTGCTGGAGACTTTCACCTGACCTTTCCAGTCAGCGGACTGCAGGGATGAAGGAGGATGGTGTGTGTGTTTGAGGAGGGAGGGGGAAGGAGACATAGGGCTTTGGGGCAAGGTTATAAGGGGAGGAGGAAGATGGAAGAGAAGCAAAGAGAAGGAGAGAAATCTCAGTTTTGAGGACAGAGGATAATATATAACTTTCAGTGCAATTTAGCTTTGTACAGATTTTGGCCACAAATAATAAAACGACACAAGTCTCCACTCCCCCCCTCCCCCCCACTGTCTCTGGGGGAAAAGCAGGAAAACCAACACATTTAGAGTCATTAACTCTTAAGACAGACGAATTTCCTCCGACATAAAAGCAGGCCATGGCCCCGCTCGTGATGTGCACAGGGCATATTAACATTATAAATGTGCAAACTGGATGCCAGACTCAAACTTAAGACACCGGCAGATGTTTAGAAGCAAAAATCGCTGCTTGGCGGAAAAAAAAATTAACAGAACGAAGCAGTAATCCAGGCGCCCAGATTAGGGAAAATTGATTTTTAAAGGCGAGATGTGGTGTAGAGATAAAGTTTGTGCTCTACAGAAACCGGAGGTGTAGACTAGGAGCTGGATTATTTATTGTGGTTGTGAATTTGGTGGAGGTTGCAAAGATTATACCTGCTGATTATTGAGCATCGAGCAAGCAGGATCTTGTGTGTTGGGGGCAGGGAAGGGGGCACGGGTGTTCAGGTCTCAGGATCTTCAATCCGAACTAAATGCACAGTCCCTAAGATTAATGACCAGGTTACCACTGTCTAGCCCGAATGTGAGGGACAGGAAGGACAACAGCCCTTGGAAGGGGGGAGGGGCACTGTTTCACTGTTCCGATGATTATTTTTTCTACTATCATGCATGAAGGACACACAGACACTGTGTTGTCCCACCAACCTGAGGTACTCTCCAAGGCAGGGGATGTTGGGGAGGGGGGAGTGTGCCTCTCTTGGGGTGGGTATAGGTTGCAGTCTGGTGTGGAGATCTGGAGAGCGCGCGCCAGTCTCTCCTTCCCGCTAGGCCTCCTGGGACCAGAAGAGGGACAGAAACAACGCCATTGCAGACAGCAAAGTGCTTCACGAATTACTTTAGAAGAACGCCCACAGCCTGGCATTCCCACAAAGAATGGCGTAAGGACAAGACTTTCTGGTCTCCTCCGGAATCACCTTATTTTCACCTCCAAATTAGACAAACGCTGGCTGGTAGAGAATTTACAAGAATGCTGTAAAGAATGTGGGGGGTCGAAAAAGATCCCAACGAAAACCAAAATCAAGCATTGCTTTCTCTTCTGCCAGTGTCTGCCCCGCTTTCCTCAGTTTTCCGATCTTCTTTCCCAGCCCAGGCTTTGCCAGGGTTGGATGGATGGGCTGGGGCCGACGGATGCTACTGCTCTAGGCTCCGGGACAATCCTCCTGAGCTCTGGGCACCTCTTCTCTCGGGTCCACCTCATCCTGGGCTGCTTTTGAGCATTTTGGGGACCGACAGCTACAGGGAAAGCATCTTGAGAAAGATCTGTGTAATTCTCTCCCCCCAGCCATCCAGAAATAAAATATCGCAGAGGACTTGACCGTTTGATCATAGTATCTTCCCTCCCTCTTTATAGACACCTGCCCTCCTTTTCCCCACACGGGTCAGGGAGTCTGGTCCAAAGAGCCCGTCTGCTTCCAGTCTGAGCTAGGCTCTCCTTCAACATCCAACAAAAGTTTTTGGAGATGATAGTGGGGAGGCGGTGTAGGATAGTGGAGATGATCCCTCCAGCCATTATCTCAGATCTCAGCTCATTACCCTCCTCCCTCCGCAGTTTACCAATCGATCCGATTCAGTCGGTCATGGCCGCGGGCTTCAGAATCGTTTCTAATCACTTATTAGTTTCAGTGTGGGGAGCGTATCACGTATCCTCCTGCGGGGGGCGGGGGGAAGAAGAGAGGGGGGGAAGAGATGTGGGAGTCGGGTGTTGGGGGTATTTGGGAGCATTTCCGTGGATGTGATTGCCAGAACTTTGGATTTGTATTTCATTAAGCATCAATCCCCCAGGCCATCTTCCTCCTCCTTGGGTCAGTGCTGGGGGTGGCTGGGGTCTAATTCAGAGTCTTCTTCAGAAACAAGAAAAGTAAGTTTGTAAGCAGCAGCCCCCTGCCCTCTCCCCAGCACTCACATGGGCACTGCATGAACTATAAGCTACAAGCATGTTAGCCAACAAGAAAATATGTTCGAGGATGCACCTTTGGGCATACTGTATTTTAGAGATAGAAGTTACTTCAGATGTCACTTGGACCTGTCCCCACAGATTTACTGTGGTAGATTTACTGATTCCCAGCAAAGTTAAGTGACTTACTCAAGGTCACAAAACCACACAGAGTGGCAGGACCATGCATAGAGACCATTGGTTCTTTCCATCAACAGTCAGTATGTATGTATTGATATGTAGAACATATATATAAATGTGTGTATATATATGCATGTATGTGTGTGTGTGTATATATATATATGTATATATATATATATAGACTATGCATTTGTATTCACAGATAAGGGAAGTCTGTAATTAGAATACCTGCAGTTTGTGAGTTAGAGGAAAAGTAGAGAACCTAAGTAACAGGATAGGGCTGACCAGATAGAACCCTTGGGGTAGGTCAGGCAAATCCTTTTCCCTTTGAGAGATTTCCCTTTCCCCAGAGACTTGTCACAATTCCTTCCCAAGGCAGAGAGGTTGGCCCAAAGGACTCACAAAAGAAGGAGCCATCTTGTACCCCAAAGATCCAATTGGCCCAAGCAGGCTCTCTTTTGGGAACAGGGAAGGAGCTGCTCAGAGTTGGGGAGAGAAAGAGGAGTGTGTTAGTGGGGAGCAGGAAGCGGTCAGGCATTCCTTTGCTGCCCCTCTTCAAGGCCACTGGAGCTGTAAGCTGGGGAGGCGGCATACAAGGCGCCGCCAGGAAGAGGCCAGCAGAGTTTTAATCCAAGGCTGTTACTGTTTCAGGATTTTCAGTCCCTCGGCACAGGCCCTCTTGTACTGACAAGCTATAAGAGAGGGGGGAGGTACGGGAAGAGCTGAAATGGCCTGGAGATATAGCCACTAGTAATAATTCTCAGTGTTAGACATTCAAAACTTTGGCAAGCACAACTCCTACATGACTTCTGAGTGTCGTACAATCGGGGAACTCTGGTCTGGGCCTAGAGAAAGACAGAGAAAGTTCAACGTATTGACTCTCAGGGTAAGGTTGATGGTGTTTTAAAGAACTGTATATGCAGATGTGTGAATATGTGTGTATTTGTATGCTAGGGCTCCCCCCACCCCTTCCTCTTATGCACAGGATGGACGGAAGAATGTTGGAGAGACATTGTCCACCTTCTTTGATCCACAAAACTGGTTTGTTAAGAAAGGTTCAGGAAGGGGGGAGTGAGATGACCTGTTGTAATACCTTCCTCCCTCTTTTTTATCTCTTTCTAATACTGCATCTCCTAGTAGTCTCAGGACCAAGTAGCGTCCACAGCTCACTTAGGTTGGAGAAGGGGACTAATTAGTGGAAAAAAAAATCTGCCTATTTCTTCCTTGAGATGTGACTCAACTTAAACACTACTCAGGGCACTGCAGGATTATGGGAATGCAGTTCATTGCCTTCCCCTCTCATTTTATTCTTAGCTTAGTTTTAGGAGCACCAGTATGGCACCCCTCTCCCCCCATTTTGCTGAGCTTTCCTCCTAGACCACCAAAAGCCCTAGGACCTCATTGCACCTGAGCAGTTTCCTGCCAGTTTTGACACCCCCAAAGAAATCAAGTTATCAGTCCCTATCTCCTGTTTGTTTGCTATGGAAATAATCTTGGAACTGTAATAGTTGTGGGAAGGCTGGGGTAGAGGCTAAGGAGGAGAAGACAAACAATTGATTTAGCTAGCTTAGACTCGAAAAGTTAGTTTTGTTTTTAATCATTTCATTAGTTTCCATTTTTTAAAAATCCCAAAATGTCTATTATTAAAACTTTTGAAATGGGGGCAAGTAGCCCATTTGAATGTGAATACAAATTGTGAAAACATGAATACTCATGCAAAACACAAATATAAATAAACATATGCAAAATTTTACATACATAAGTAAGATCCTTTGTTAAAGTGAGAACCCTCAGAATGGCTACTATGTTTACTGAACAATTCTTTTCCTCTATGCTTGGTTTGCAGGAATATGGTTTGCTTTGCGGGGAAAACATTGTGGCAGGTTGCAGAAAATATATGAAGTGTGAACTTCCATTCATGGGGACTGAATTCTCTGAGTGGGAATAAGTAGCTGTAAGTTATAAATAAAAATAAAGTATTTTAGAATAATTTCTCACGACAAGGCAACTTATTTGTCAACAACAGGTTTAAGGGCAAATTACTAACTTTCCAAGTGTTAGATTGTGCACAATCTAACTGAAGAAAAGCAAGGTAGACAACAACCCAGATCCCCAGAGGTTACCATCTCAGAACTGATCCTATCTCATACCTTGGTAGTTTGTCTTTAAAGGAAAAAAAAGTACAGATTTATCCAAAGCAATTTTTACATACCTTTAAGAAGCTCTACTTTTTGTAAGAGATGAATTTCATTAAAGTCTCCTGGTTTTCCAAAGTATTTTGTTATTTTGTTTAGAGCTCCCAACTAGAACATATATATTTTTTCTTTTGCCACCAAATAGCTGCAAAAGTATAACAGGCTTATTATTTTTATGACTCCTGGGTCATAGTGACTTAAGCCAAGGCCCTTTAAGTATCTGGGTCCTTATACTTCTTGGAACTGAAAAATGATCCCAGCCACTACAGAGCCCATGAGCTTCATCACCATAGACAGGTCAAAGGGTAGGTAAGACTGAAAGGTCCCAAGAGAAAAAGATGCTCCTAGCCTATTCTGCTTCCTCCTTGACCTCTAACAGTTCAAAAGGCAATTAACACAGTGACCATCACCTTCATAGTCCACAATAAAAATTGAGGAATACAGGCTACTTTAAACACAGTCTAAAGAGCTTTCCAAGGAAAAGGGTTGATAACTCCTGGAAGCTGATTTATCTCTTTAATTTAGGATTAAAGAAATCTAGTAGCAGTTTTCTTATAAAGCTTATCCAAATTAATTTTTCTCACAGAACAAAAAAGAAAACAGAAATATGGAAGATCTTTTTTGTAAACCCCCCCCACCCCCCACCCTGGGAGGCTATGAAACCAAAAGAGCCCCATAGGACCATCAGGATTGAGACCCAAAGGGAAGCACAAAAGGTCGTATCCGAAAATACTTTCCTGATACCCATCTTGTGTAAACTGTTTTTTTCCCTTCAAAAACTAATGTTATAGTCCATTTTAAGAACTATAATTTAAAATTATGGCTTTGCTACTGTTGCACTAAGAATTTGCTTTGTATTTCATCTCTTCCTCAATGAGGAAGCTTATTATGGCTTTGGGATTGTTCTAAAAAGCCACAATATATTGCTTCTGCTCTATACCCCCACTTGGGATTAAATAGGGCCACTGGGAAACCAGACAATTTCTTATTCATGTGTGTAGAGGATGGAAAGTATGTGTAGTGATAATGAGAGAGGATAGGTAAAGAGAGAGAACTTTGTGGAGCGTTAAAATAAAATGGGAACCTGTACACCTGTGTGGAATAATAATATAATAATAATGCCATTGATGTGTACTGTGTCAGAGATTAGAGAGAGATAAAGGAAAGGGGGGAACGACAGAGAGGGAGAGAGAGAGAGAGAGAGAGAGAGAGAGAGAGAGAGAGAGAGAGAGAGAGAGAGAAAGGGGTGGGGAGTGCTTTCGAAGGTCTGTCCTGTAGGACCAGCCTTCAAGAAACCATCTGTTTCCAATTAGCAACCATGGAGCTTCTGCACAGGATGGAGAGAAGCGCACTGTTCCCCAGCCTTGCTTCTGAAAGCCCAGTTCTGCACAGCTCAGCCCCAGTTCTGCTCCATCTAACCCTGAAACCACCTCATTGCGAAGCACACACTTTTTCCATTGCACCTCTGGAGACTGCCTGCTGCCTTTCACGGAGGCACACAAAGAACCCTCTTTCTCCAGCAGTCTGGTTACTCACGGACTGTTAAAAGCTCAGTTCAGTCACTCTCCCCACCCACCTCCATTACCACCCCCTCCCTCTCTATATCATAAAGTTGCCCCTAAATATATTCAGAAATAGTTTTGTCTCATACACAAATGGCTATGTTAAAAGACTTTAATTTCTTATAAAGTTTTATATTACTTTGTTGGGAAGGTATTGATGGTGTTTAGTCTTTGGTCCTTATTTTCCATAAGGCAACTGATGTATCATAGTTCTAGAAACACAAGGTATTACTTAAATACATATATACTTAAGATATACATACTTGTGTTTTTGTAGAGGTATATGTGAATAAACACCCATTTCACATGAATGTATATATATGTTTCATATACATATACTTCAATATTTCAGTGACTTCTACATTGATACATGATTTTGATAATACTTTAATATTTCTGTGTTTTCCTATGTACATATATGTATGTATATGTACTGTGGACATGTGTGTATATATCCACTGCACACACACACACACACACACACACACATACATATATATATTAAAAACCCAGAAAACTGCATAAACAGTTCCTACTGTCTATGAACTCAAACAATGAATCTAGGAGCCAGTGTAATAAACTGGTTCCAGGCAATGCTCGGATCTTGTCATTTAGAGTGATAAACTAGAACCCATTTTTATTTGAAGGAGAAGGGACTACAATGATGAGAAAAAGGATGAAAATAATAGGTGCGTGAAAAATCCTAGACCAAAGGGAAATGTATGGCTTTCATGACCTCTGGATAACCTGGGTACTTTGGCACAAAATGTTCCAACAATATTTACTTACCTTTAAGTTTTTTCCTTTTTCTTTTTCCCCCCACCCCCCAATTTTGTTAAGCCATCTTTTGAGATGGTTCAAAGTCTCTTATGGGGTCTAATTATAGTAAGCAGAAACAGGATGGAATGTGAATGGTTCACTTCAGCAGGAACTGGGTTCTAACTGTGGCTGGATAGAGGAGCTTATTGTCACTAGTAAAAAAAAAATCCCAAGGAACACTGCCTTTCGTTTGAAGCCCTCCCTGGCCTCTTTGCTTGGCTTTCCAGCAGCTAAGGACTCAGTTAGCCAGGTCAGGAAATGACTTTTTGTACTCTTTGAGTTATATTAACATCTGACTGAAATTTAAAGAGTTACAAGTGGAAGAAGGCTATCCAAGGGGAAGAGCTTAAAGGGTGAAGAGCAGGGGGGGAAAGTTTGACTTGATACAAATTAAGAGAATGAAATTGAAGAGATAATGGTAAGAGGATTCAAAAGAAGAAAACAAAATGGAGGGGTGTGTGAATAGGCTTTTGTTTTGTTGATTTTCACACGGAGTTGGAGGAAACAATGATACTCTCTCGATCCTAGTTTGTAGAAAGACCAGTTTAATAAGAAAAAAGAAGACAATTTAAAGGCCCCCTAATTTCTGTTGTCTTACAACGTAATTTTAAGTAAAATGAATGATTTGTGATTAAAACCATCCCATCAATTACATAAAATCCTTCAGATGAAGCATCTATAATGAGATAATGTGGAACCAAGCATTGGAGTGGTCATAGTTTCTATTTTACAGTCTTTGTGGGAGTGAAAGATTCTTTTTTTTTCCAGACAAGGAGAGACAATCAATGGCTTCGGAGAACTGGAAAAAAAAATCAGTGTTGGATGTGATTAAATCTTCCTCTCCTCCACCACATCAATTGTCAGCCCCCCTTCTGCAGTCAGATACCCTCCACCGATTGATTACAAGGGAAAAACGAACCCTCCACCCTAACCCTCTTGAGGGTTGGATAAGGTGATCACATCTCTTCAGGAGACCAGCTGCCCCGACGGGGACCAGAAGTCAGCTTAGGCATTGGGGTTGTGCTTCATGAGAGCCACATCAGCCTCGACCATCTCTTTCACCAGTTCCTGCAGGGGGGAAGAGAGACAGGCGATGTTCTAACCTTCTACTCCAACAGTCTCCGGCCCATCCCATCCCGTGACATCGGCTGAGCTGTCCCTACAGCCTGTGTTTCAATTTTCTCCCAACTCTCCTCCCCTAGGTAGGCCCTTTCCTTACTCCACCAATGCTTTTTCTCCCTGAGCCCTGGCTTCTTATGGATTATTCGATAGTGTACAGAAAAAAGCTGGAGAAACATACCCTTTACCAGCACTCGGGGGAAATAATACTATTTACAAAAAAAAAAAAAAAAGTGATTGCTACAGTGTGTAACAGGAAGGAATCAGCAACTACAACAAGCCCAGGGCTCCAGGAAGAAAAGAGCCGAGGAAAATGTATTCCTTATTGAAAGGAACACAGGACAAGCTAGTCCATTTTCTGTCCTTCGGGGGAGCTCCCCGAAATCAAGTCTCCGATCAAGGCTTCAGTATTCTGTAGGATAGTTCCTCTTTTCTTCTTTCGAAAAGATAACTTTTAATTTTGTGCCGGTGTTTGCGTTACTTGCAACAGCAAAACTTAAGGAAGGTACACACAACTATTATGCCTTCAGTGCCCAGAAAATGAGCCGTGACCTCTTTTAAAATATCACCAGCCGCCTAAAAAACACATCCCTAAATCGGTATTACGTGCTATGACTTTGTCTGTCTCCCGCCTCCTCCCCACTCTTTGCCTTTTCTCTTCCTCACCCTCCCTCCCTTCAGCGGGATGAAAAAGAGCATTTCATTACAAAACAGAAACTTACATCAAAAGCGACCCGAGGCTTCCAGTTTAGTTTTTGTTTTGCTTTGGTGCAGTCTCCTTGAAGAAAATCCTGTGCAAAATAGGAAAGAGAAACTCCTGGGTTGGGGTGCTGTGCATCTGTCCTTACTGCAGTTCGAGATTCAGGCTACTGCCGGCCTGGCTTCTAATCTAAAGCATCTTGGTCTTTCCCCCTCCCCCACCCCCAGGCCCCCGTTCGCCCTCCCAGTAGTCCCTACAATTTGTCGGCTAACGAGCCTCGGAGCTCTTCGGCCTGGCCCCCTAACAGGTTGCAGTTTAGAAGGAGAGAGAGAGGAGGAGGAGAGGTGAAGTTTCCGCACGTTGACAGACACCCAGCCTGCCACCACTTTTCCAAACTCCTCGGTCCAAAAGTCCACACACATCTCTAGGCTGCAGCAGAATTTTTTCACGCCGCAGTCTACAAGCGCAGACCCAGTTCAGCTTCCTTTTTTTCTCTCCCCCCCCCCCCCCCTTTTTTGCTCCCGCGGTGCAATTTCAGTTGAGGCTCATGGACCTATAAATCATCTAGAAGTTGCATTTAAGAATACACTGCACAGGCCATTTAAAAACCATAAAAAGCAATCAATCCCTTCGCCCTCCCTCCCCCAGCCTCTTTCCCATTCTCCCTTGCCTCCTCTCCCTGCTCCCCCTATCAAGCCCTATTGACGCTTTAATGGTGATTTTTTTTTGTACATTAAGTTGTCATGGACGCTACTGTGAGAACTGTTTCGAATTATTGAACCTCTCTAGCAAAACAGAAATAAATCAACATTCCTTCTCTCCCCCCCCCCTTCCCCCATTAAATAAAATATTAGAAACGAGCAGTCCTGAGCTTTTGTCCTGCATTCGCAGTCTAGTGTCCTGCTGGCAGTGACAAAACTTAAATTTTTGACACGAGAATGTTTTTATTTTTAACTAAAGTCAACACCCATGCAAGAGGGGCAAGTAATTCGAGATGCATTGCCATGTGTCTAAATGAGTGTTTAATTAGGCTAGCTGGGGTCAGGGATGGGAAGCCCGAGTTATCTCTGCTCTCTGTATCTCTCTAAAGCGTCACAGAACAAACAAACAAGACAGACACCAAGCTCGCACTAGTTCCAGTCTTGACTGCATTAACATTTATTTCGAACTACCGGTAGGTCCAGGTTTCAAAATCACTTCGTGTAAATTCTCTTAACTCCAGTTTTACAGACGTAAATTGCAATTCCGGAAACGCAAAGTGGAAAAGATGCTTCCATGTAAAAAGGGTGGGCTGCTTTCTTGATTGTGGTAAACTCACTTGACTCACTTCTATTCTCCCCATTGTACCCTTTTTTTCATTTCTTTCCCTTCTGCCCCTATTCACCAGCGGTGGGGCTAATAAACAAGTAGCCGGCCTATGGCCTGGGTCTCTGAAAGCAAGACCATGGAATTTCTCTAAAGGTGCATTAGCAACAGTTTTCAGTTCTTCTCTTCTATTCGCTCCTTCCCAGGCTATGCGTGTTCCCCGTGATACAGGAACGTGATAACGTTCAAGTGTGCCTCTGTGCAGCAAGGGGCCAGGCGATGGGCAGACTCAAGCTGAGTCACAAAGACCACTGGACAGTTCCTTATCAAAGTGTGTATGTGGGAAGTTTAAGTGTGAAAACAGAAAAGCATAAATACATAAAGCATACACTCTCACACCCACACGTACAAAGAGGGCTATTCTGAAGGTTCTGACTTAGCAAATGCAATTATTTCATTTGTTTGGTGGAGATAATTAAACTGCTGTATTATGGAAGGATAAACTAAAAATTTAAAAACAGAAGAAAAAATAACCTTAAAGCTCTTCCACTACTTCCTTTAAAACAAGATTGCAGTTTTCTAAGACTAGACTGTAATTGAGCTAATCATCTAAAATCCAGTCTTGGATGTCTGGGGCAATGTTTAGCTTATCAATAGAACCTATGTACCTATCCTAAAGGTAAAATAGACTTTCTTATTGTAAGGACTTTAAGGAAAGGCAAAAACAGCTGGATTTTTATAAATACCCAAGAAAGGCCAATACAAATATGCTTTAAGCTCTTAATGATTGAAAGGTATTTAGAAATTTAAAATAATTATTTCAACTGAAAATTACAAATAACCAAGTCCTAATGTAACACCAAACAATATTTTCTGCAGATTTCCATAAAACTTGGCATGTATAAGATATTTGGTATAAATCCAAATTGCCTTGTGTAACATTTTGTATTGCATAGTGAGAACACAATTTTTACAGCTAAGTCTGTGATAGTATTGTCTTTTTGGTTCTACTTCTATACCATTTAGAAACAATCTTGTAACTTTTAGATAAAGTAGTGCTTGGTAAAATAATCTATTACTACAGCTATCATTCTCAATACTTGTTAAATGGTTATCTGCCAGGTTTTTTACTCATCAACTCAATACCCATTAAATTGTACAAATTTATTCCATTATTAACACCCCTTTACCCCCAAATGCAACTACTAATAAAACAACTAGAGTCTTGCCCTAGGGGCACAGTTTAGCACACTGAATAATGGATACTGTATCTTTAGGAAAAGTTGACACTATTGGGGGAAAATGCTAAAATAACAAAATAATTTGAAAAAGGAAGAAGGCAAATGAAATATTTTTCAGTACTGCCTCCCCTAAAATTAATTCATTTCTCAGGTTTTAATTTTACGTAAGTTTCACGATAAAATATAGATGATGTTATTTTTTTTCCCCAGAGGGTGCTGTGACATTTAGAATCATGAAAAAAAAAAATCATCCCTTCTCTCCACCCCCAATTCCAGGGGAGTTGCGTGGATTGAAGAAACATGGTTATTGTTTAATCTCATAACACTTGCTGTAAATCAACCAACATTGCATACACGTAATTCATGGTTTTGAATTTGTAGTTAGCAAAAACCTGAAACCAGATTCACTTCAAATGATCTCAGTGGCCTCAGACAAGGGAGATTTGTATTGTAACTTTGTTTCCTGTATTTTTCTACAAGTAGCTCATAATATAAAAACAACCAGGGAACTGCAATTAAGGAAAAAGAAAAATGGTTTTGAAAAGCCTAGAAACAGACATTGCTAGCATATCCTGCAAAAGTATTTCATTGAAACCAGAGATGCACCTATTTAAATTTCCAAATTTAGTTTTGAGCTAACTCCTACATGCCAGTCCAGAGGCTTATTGCTATTTGCTGCCAAAGCTGTACTTTCCTGAAGCATCATTAGACTGAACTTATGAAGGAAAAAGAGAAGTCCCATTCTTTAAGTCAGTTGCTGCTGAACTAAAGTACAAACCAACTAGTTCTCTTGCTACTGATAATTTTTTAGGCTAAGGAAGATTAGATGTATCTCAGGGTCTTTTTTTTTTTTTAACTTAATTTTCCCTAAAGGACTTTCTTCCTTGATCGTATTACGTTATTAATAGGAGAGAATAGCCAATGTTTTAGTTTTCATGATTCTAGTTAGTCAAAAACCTAGTTTAGGGGAAAGGATTAGATGGAAGGGAAGAGGGTATATCTTTTTCTTTATTATTAATACAATGACTGAAAGGAAATTAAAAAAAAAGATTCATCTCCTTGCAAAGAAAACAGATTATGTAAATGGTATTTTTACATGCAGGTTAAGAATTGCTATTTTTCTCAGACTCATCTACAATTCTGTCTCCCAGCAGTAGTTGAGGGAGTAATGAAGGCAATAGCCCAATTGCCCACTTCTATTTAGCACGATTTGAAAATCTTTTGACATTATAAAAGTTCACTTAATTGATATGATCTTCACTTAAAGACAAGGGAAAGGAACGAGTTTATCTGATAATGCTCTTTTCTTCTATTTGACCACTTAACTCCCTCTCTCTAATTGTAGGTTAAAAGCAGGTTTTTGATGAACAGTAGCATATGTCCAGACAACTAAAAGAAATGATCTGTGAGTTTCATTTTATAGTGCAACACATACACATTCATGAATTAGAACAAAAGGACTTATGCTGGGTGACCTGGAACTTGAAAAATATGATTATAAACTTCTGAGAAAAAACAATATAAAGCATTTTAAAGGTAAACATTAGATTTCCTAAACCCTGGTTCTGGGTGTCATCATTTTTTTCATTTCTACTCATTAGGTAAATGATATGGTCTCAGTGTGTAATTTGTTATTGTCCAATTCAATTAGGGCTTAACTAAGCATCTTATGGCAGCAAAATAGCACGAAGAAAAGAGAAGTAAAAATTTAATGTCCAAATGCTTAAAATCAATTTTTCTCTTACTATCACAGATGACTAATTCAATGAGCATCACAGCCACACACTAGCAGTTCCATTCACCAGTGGCAGTCAGAGTAGCAAGTCTGACAACAAGTTTTAATGCTGGTCTGCTTTATGTTCCTGTAATAATGAACTGATAAAAAGCCAGAACAAGTTCTGGAAAAGTCATTAAGTGAGTTACTGAATCTGTAGTAGTTAACCTGAAATCCTGAAAAGGAGTGACTACATCATCCTTTTATCTTCTATCCTTACATATTTCCTGCCTCTCAAATATCCTTGACACCTTTTAATTTACATCAAGATAACCACAAAATAAATCTGTAAGTTACATTAGTGATTTCCATCCTAAACCTCCTTTTCCTTCCCCACAACTTCATGTTTATCCTCTAATATACCAAATCCCTTTGATAGTTTTCCCTTCACTCTTCTTAGAACCTTTGGGGGGAAAACAGCTTTCATTAAATGTATGGACTCACAGAACATGCTTGAAGAGCCTAAAGCTTCATTCCACCTGTCTGCCCTGGCTCCAGGTTGTTTCGGAACAATTTTGTTATTTATTTTAAATTAGCTGTTAGATACTACATCTTGTCAATAGGCCCATTTCTGAGACTTGCAGAGAATGTCTAGGGCAAAGGAAAATCACTTCAAGATCTTTTATTACTTTGTTAAATTTCTGTACTCTTTAATGCTGTCAATAAGACAACTCAATGCAATTCAAAAACATTTACTGAGCGTCTACTAAGTGCAAGGTACCTACTTGAGCCAATACAAAATAAGGAAAGTCAAGAGCCAGGAAAACATCATGCTAAATATGTTTAGGAATTTCAGAAAGGGAGCCATGCGGGGCCCTCAGTTTTCATTTTTTCCTTCTACTGTTCTTAGAAAAGCAAAGTAGTGGAATAACTCAGGTACCAAGGGAATGAAAGTATGCCAATGAATTTGGTTCTTGATCTAAATTTGTATGAATGCAGTGTGGGCAGGAAAGTTTTACTCTTGGGTCAGGGCTCCATTTTAGAAAGACAGAACAAAAAAATGGAAAAAGCCTTAATGAACATGTCAAGATTAGATATTTGTAAATCAACCCATATGTGAAAAAAAAATCAGACCTGCAGTTTTCTGAGAAAATTTGCAGTAGCACTTATCTTGTCTGTATAAGTTAACTCCTTTATCCTCTAGGTTTTCACTGTTCAATTTAGTCTTTCTCCAAAGAAGTAATGAAACTCACAACAATAATAAAATATAATGGTGTTAATAATGGTAATGATATTTCCCTATTTTCTTCCCCTTGACTGCTTTATATTAGCACAAACTAAATGGCTGAATGCAGGCCTCTCTTTTAATGACAAGGGGTGATAAGAGACAAGAAGAAAACAGCAAACTGTCTGGTCTGCTCAGGAAGTGGGGAATCAGTGGTATTGTCCATCAGCTGGGGCTAACAGAATGCTGCCAGGCCTCAAACAATGCTTCAGCTCAACCTTAGGGAAAATGAGTCAGTCAGCACTGATTCTGACAAGCATACTGACACTAGAGATAAAATGGCAAATGGAGCAAAACAGAGGGAGTGGGTCTCTGCACTATGTCTGATATCTTAGTCACTGTAATAGAAGAAGCAGTACACAAGTTAACATAGGGACACATCACATACTGTATATTCCTTGGGTGAGCATGCTGAAACAATCACATTGTTACCAAGACTACATTTGTGCTAAAGTCAAACCTAGGGAAAGGCACAAATACATTAACCCAACTTGACTAGACATGGGTCTGATTCCCAAGTCCCCTGATTTTCAGTAGTTTTTCTTCCACAGAGTTAAGTGAAATTTCGAGCTTTTTTAGAGTCAATGGCTATCTTTTAAGATTATGTGATCTCCTAGCTATTCTCCTGAGTCAGTGAATAAATAATCCCCAAATGTATCAAATATGTTATTTAAAACTAGCAGCTTTTAAGAAACAGCAACTATGTGACTTGCATCTTTTTTTAAAAAAGAAAATCTTTGATTCTTATGGCACTATAAACACTAAAAAGAAATTCTAGCTTTTGTGTTCAACACAATCCTTTTTATGAAACTGAAAAAATACTTTCTGTTATTTTATATGTATTTGTTACTAGATAAAAGCATGTCTTCTCTTTAAAAGAGCATTTCCTTTATTATGGAACAGTTTTATAACATTATTTGTACATGACATTTCTTGTTCAGGAACATCTCTTTTTATATTATATCAAAGATGATCAGCATAAATGGAAAAAAATCTGGTTAGGCAAGGGATTAAAAAAATCACAAGAATTGACAATTATCCAGAAAACCTAATAAAAAAAAATTTTTAAGGTGGCTTAGGAAGCTAGTCAATGTTCAGGTAGTCATTGGGAGATGTGTAGATAACCTGATTCAGTTACATCTCTTGGCTACATTTGTCATTTAGAATGAAGATGCATTCACTCACTCTGTGATGTATTGCATATAAAGGGTGCAGTTTCTTTCCTCATATGTGCTTTGGTGGCTAAGATTTCAAATTCTGCTTTCCCTGGTAGCCCTCAGAGTTGGAATCTGAGGGGACAGGAGCAGGGTGTTCTCAGTGGAGGGTCCTTGACTCTGGAACTCATTCTCTGGCTGATCTGCACAGCCAGAGTTGGTTGACCTTTGGAGTCTGTCCTGTTTATCCAGGCTTTGGCCTGAGGGGGCTTTGCTGGGGAAAGAATTTCTCAGACATGGTGTGCAGTAGCTTTTTGGGGAATGTCTAGTCTTAGGTGTTTTTTTCAATAAGCTACTTTAAAAAAAAACTCTACACAAATAACTTCAAAAATTTCATGATGTCATTTTACTTTGACCAAGTCTGTGGTGGAAAAGGACAACTCAGGATCCACACACACACACACACAGACACACACACACGCCAGTTGTAAAGGTTTACTACAAATCTTTCATGACTACTTTCTGATCGTACTGATCCCAAATCCTCAGAACAGTATCTTTTTAAAATATGCATGAAAGTTGGGCTAATTGCCAATAAGTGGAATTCTCTCGCCTATAATGACTTCACTGCACATCATTCTTACCTTCCTTTATCAAGGGATGTGACTCAGAATGGTAATCTATGGGGGCAATTTCATGAAAGAGAGATAAACACTGTTAGTAATCTCAGCATTCCTGTCTTCAAAGCCTGGGCCATCTTTACAGGAAATTAATGGTTACTGTTAATAACTGGACCTAGTATATAATGAACTACCTGTGGCAGTAGGAGGTGACAATAACCCTGCGGAAAGGAGATAAAACGACTTGAAAAGAACAATTAAAGATCAGCTGGGACGTAATTGGGTCACAGCATTCCTGAGCTCTGGAGGCACTCAGTCTTTTCTCTTGCTACTTGGTACTCTTCACCCTCAAAGCACTTAACAAACATTAGCTAATTAAACCTCCAGACAATCACATTCAAAATGCAACTCAAGAGGTTTTGCATCTGTTCCAGGTGGCACCTTTTCCTTGAGATAAAAGTACAGTACAAAGTATCTTTGTTAAGTAAAATCCAAACCACTCTAATTCTGCCTTATCTTTAGATTGCAGAGACAAAGTCACTACTCCTGATCCCAGGGAAGTTGTGTTCAAGCCACAACTGATCTTTAATTGTAATGAAGCTAATTTCTCTTAAACTTGTTTCCTACTAGGTCTTTTAAAAATTAATTCCATTTATTAGAAATGACTGTCTTTCTGGTCATCTAAGCTAGATGGCTGAGGTTAGAAAAGTCACTTATTATGTTTAAAAACAAATATCCTTGCCTTTTAGATCATTTTTAGAGATTAATTTTCCTTTATGTTCTTCCTCAGTTCCCTCTCTTTCCCCCCCACTTTTTGGCAGCACAATAGCTCATTCTACATCAAGAAAGCTCTTCATTAATGAAACACACACACAAACACACACACACACACACACACACACACAGACCCAGAGGCACACACAAATACAATGGGATCCCTTTCAAATGGTTACCCACCTACAGACTTATTACCTTCTTGGCTTCTACCAGGCATGGTCCCACGGGTTCTCAGACTAAAAGAGATCTCTTCCTTTTTACGACAAATCTCTACTTTTTCAGAGAGTGGAAAATATTATAGACCAAGAGAACAGAAAGACCTTCATGGCTTTCCCATCCAAACTTCTAACCCTTGTGACTACTATTTTGGGTTTATAGAATCCCCTTTTAAAGGAACCAACTCATTTCCCTCCCCAATACCTCCAAGTGGAGTGGAAAGGGTAGTAGATTAGGAGTCAGAAGAACTGGGCTCTAGTCTGGTTTTTGCCAGTGACGTCTCTTGTGGCTCTGGGTAAGTCACTTAATCTGAATCTATCTGGGGAAAATGAATAATATTTGCCCAATCGCAGGGTTTTTGAATAGGATCACTGGAAAGACAGATATATGAAAGGGCAGTCAGGACAGAGTCAGGACACCTGGCTTCTTGTCCCATCTCTGCTGTTAGTACCCTGGAGCAAATCACTTCACCTCTGGCCCTTAATTTATAAAATAAAGGGGAGTGAGAATGAACTAGATGGTCTCTCTCTGGTCTCTTCCAACTCAAAAGTTATTGTTCTATGATAATCATCCAATTTATGGATGTACCAGGGATCTTGTTTCTCTTCCTTCCTCAATTCCTATTTTTTTTTTCTTTTTGCCCTGTTTCCTTGGTATCATCCTTGGGTGATTCGAAGTCAATCCAGTTCACTCTGCTACTGGAAAAACATTGGGAGTGGGGCGGGGGAGGGGAAATGAAAACGAACCTTTAGGTTTTAATTATTTTTGTACTTTCTGTTGCCCATCACCACCACAACAATAGTTTGCTAAACTAATGGCTTCCAGTCCGATCCAATCTGATAAGCATTTGTTAAGCACCTACAGTAGGCAAAGTACTGGGCTAGGGTCTAGAGATACAAAGTCAAAAAATGAAAAACAGCTCTGGCCCTCAAAGAGATTATCTTCTACTGGAATGTAAGTGATAAGCTTTATTTTTCTGTACACTTGAATTTTCATATATTTATCAAACATATTTCTCACTTAGGAGCTACAGTAAAGAATCTGAGTCCACTAATACTGAGCTAAATGTCAGGCATACCAAAGTGATAAAGATTAGTCTTAGCTCAGCATTCACATTCACATGAATGTTTAGGGACATGTAGAAAATGATAAAGTAGAGTGAAGTTATTGGCTAGGCCACAGAATCATAGATTTACAGCTGGAAGGACCTTAGAAATCACCTAGTTCAACTGTTTCATCTTAGATATGAAGAAACAGAGACTCAGGAAAGTCTGTGACTTGCTCAAGGTTACTTTGTTAGAAACAACTAGGAACAGGTAGGTGGCGCAGTGGATAGAGCTCTGGCCTTAGAGTCAAGAGGACCTGAGTTCAAATCTGGCTTCAGGCACATGACACTTACTAGTTGTGTGACCCCGGACAAGTCACTTAACTCTGATTGCCTCACAAAAAAAAAAAAAAAAAAAAAAAAGGAAAAAAAAAGAAACAACTAAGCATAAACAATGGGCTATATACACCTTACTCACAATGAATGAAAATGAAAATTTGTCAGGCTGTTTGCTTACCATCTCCAATTCCTTGACCCCAGTCTTACTCTTTGTTACTCTTTGTCTTATGACCTCCAATCTTGTGACTCCTCAATTCTCTCCCAGTCCATCTTCCCTGCACTAGATACTCTCTCCCCTACTTCCCATTTTGACCTCTTGGTGAACTAATCCAACTCTATACTGTCCTCTTCTCTTGAATTCCTAGTCCCTTTATCATATTGCTGATTATACCCAGTCAAGCCTCTGCTTCTTATCACAACCACCATTCCCTGCCTGGACATCTCAAATATGTGCTACTGAATGAATATGGAGAAAACTACGCAAATGTTCTGACTATTCCATTACAAATTTATGTTATATGACCTCAACTGGGCCCTTACTGCTGCTAAGCAATCCTATTGCTTCCCTTATCAGCTTACTATCCCATTGTCCTCAGTGGCTCTTTCAGACCTTTTCATCCTTCCTCAGACCATCCATGAACTTTGCCTCATATTTTATAGGAAAAAATGAGGCCATTTGCTATGAGATCTCTCTTCTCCCCTCTTCCTGGTCCCCTATCAGTCAGAAGTCTTCTAACATTTCCATTTTCACCCCTGTCTCTACATGGTAAAGTGGTTTTACTCCTTACCAAGTCTAAAGCCTCTATTTGTTCAAACATTTCTATTATATCCTTTCTTCTACAATAGACCCCCCCATTATCCCCAATCTTTCACTTATTTTCAATCTCTCCCTGTTTACTGGTTTGTTCTCTTCTGCCTATAAACTCCTTGACAAGGCTATCATTAATGGGTGCCTCCACCTTTTCTTCTCCAATTCTGGCTCTCTCCCATGCCTGGAATGCTCTTTATCCTCCTTTCTGACTACTGACTTACCTGGTTTTCTTTGAGTTTCAACTGAAATGCTGCCTTCTACTGGAAGTCCTTCCCAACCCCTCTTAATTCTAGTGCTTTCTCTCTGTTAACTATTCCCTCTTTATCCTGTATACAGTTTGCTTTGTATATATTTGTTTGCACGTTGTCTCCCTGAGTAGAATCTAAGTTCCTTGAGGGCAGGGACTATCTTCACTTTTGTATTTGTACAGTGCCTAATACAGTGCCTGGACAATAGTAGGCACTTAATTCTTGTTTTTTATTAAGAAAGTCTTGATTTGATGCCGGTGCTTGCCAGTTTAGGAGATTTGGCCAATATACAGAGAGCAAACCCATTGCCCCACGGGGGGGGGGGGATGGTGAAGGAGATAGAATGCTGGACTGGAGTCTAGGGATGGACTCTAGGACAGGGCTGATTCCAGACCTGGTTTCCATGACCACTCAGACTACTCAGTAGCTAGGTGATTTTAGGCCAGTCTCATCGTTCCTTGGGCCTAAGCTCTTTATCTCTCAAATGAGGTTCCTAGCTTGTCTCTGAGGCTCTCTTCCAGCTCTGAGTCTGTAATCCAATGAC
Organism: Vombatus ursinus; assembly: GCF_900497805.2. Taxonomy (NCBI): domain Eukaryota; kingdom Metazoa; phylum Chordata; class Mammalia; order Diprotodontia; family Vombatidae; genus Vombatus; species Vombatus ursinus. Next base: position 26,522,498 of record NW_020940355.1, read on the forward strand.
TCCACAAATATGAAGTGAAGCCTAGGGAGCTCGCCTTTTCAATCTGCCTCAGTTCAACACCCGCAAGTCACAAAGGGGTTAAAATCAAACAACTTACATTCACTTTACTCTCTGAATATCCCATACTTATCCTTTAGTTTGAATGAGGGAGAAGGAAATCCAAGAGGTGGCCTTTCTCATGACATCATAAAAAACTAATTTATTGCCAGCCACCAAACATCTAGAAAATCATAACACCCTTTCAGGAAAAACATGTGGAAAAGGATCAGATTTACTTTGATGAAAGCTTTGGTGGGGGAATCCAAGTCTCCCACTCTGAACAGTAACCCTTTGCAGGTGCTTTGTTTGCCAAAGAGGCAGTGTTTGCTGAAAAGGACCAGTGTTCAAGGTTTAGGGCTACCCATGTGTGAAGTTGGGTTTAATTCCCACTGACAAACATTTTCCCCCTTATTCTATATTTTTATATAGAATAACACTGAAGGCTTTGAATGACAAAAAAACAAACAAACAAAAAAAGCCAAAAACAAAACCCAAAAAACTCACTGATATTAAAAAAAACCCTCACCCATATACACCATCAAACTTAACAGAGTAAAATTCATTTAGTTAAATTTATTTCAATTTATTATACATTTCTTAAGTGTGAAAGGAACACTATATTTGGAGTCAGAAGACCTGGGTTCAAATCTCAGTCCTTCTACTTATTACCTACATAAATAAGCTTGGGCAAGTTACTTCTCTGAACCTGAATTCCTCATCTTTAAAAAGATAGGGTTGGACTAAAAGGTCCTTAATGCCCCATTTCTAACATTTCATGATTCCTCTGTCATCATCAGTAGTCTGTACATACTGGACCCTTTCATCTAGGCCTATGGGAAGCCTACATGGGCCCTCTGTCTCATGAGTATGAATCACCCAATTTGGAAGCTATACCAGCAATTATGTTTTGGATCTGATTTGGAGCTTAGAGAAATGTTGGAGACCTTGGTTTCAATCCTAAATTTGTCATTTTGCTGCAAAGCATGAAGGTGAGTGAAGTGACCCAGGAAAGTGTCTATCAGGTTAAAGAGAGTGAAAAATTTTAAGGTCAAGTCAATAAGCATTGTCTACTATGTGCCAGGAAGTATGCCAAATGCTAGGGAGACAACAGAAGGCAAGAAATAGTCTCTGCTCATAAGGAGTCCACAGTCTAATAGGAAAAGCAACATGGAAACAACTATTTACAAATAAGATATATAAAGATAAATTAGGGATAATCAACAGAAGGAAGCAACTACCATTAAGGGGAATCAAAAAGGGCTCCTTGTATTATGTGGAAATTTAGCTGGGATTTGAAGGAAGTCAGGCATGGGGGACAACCAATGAAAATGCACAGAGTTGGGAGATGGAGTGTCTCATTGGAGAAATGGTAAGGAGGTCATGGTATTGCAACACAAAGTCTATGAAAGAGAGTAAGGTGAAAGAAGGGTAGAAGGGGACCAGGTTATAAACAGATTTGAAAACCAGATGATTTCATATTTGATCCTGAAGGTAACAAATAAGGAGCCACTGGAATTTATCTAATGGGAGGGGGTGGCATGGTCAAATCTGCATTTTTTGAGAAATTCAATTTGATAGCTGAATGGAGGATGGGTTGGAATGGGGAGAGACTTGAGGCAGAGAGAGAGCAGGAGACAGTCCAGGTATGAAGTGATGATGCATCAGAGTGGTGGCAGTGTCATAGGAGAGAAGGGAGAATATATGAAAGATGTTACAAAATTAGAATAGACAAGACTTGGTAACTGCTTGGGTATGGGGAGTGTGAGAGGGAGGAGTTGCAAATGATATCTAGTGGTGAGCCTGGGCGACTGGGAGGATGATGGTACCCTTGACAGCAACAGAAAAGTTAGGAAGAGGGGAGGGCTTGGGGAAAACTCTTTGATTTGTCTAGTTAGAGAGGTCAAACAATTAATTGGAGATGTGAGACTAAAAATCAGGGAGGAGGTTAGGGTTGGATAAGTAGATTTGAGAACCATAAGCACAGAGATGTTAATTGAATCCATGGGAGCTTATAAGATCACAAAGTGAAATAGTTTATAAGATAGCTTATAAGATCACTAAGTGAAAATAGTTTATAGAAAAGGGGCCATGATAGATCCCTGGGCAACATCCATAGCTAGTGGGTATGACCTGGATGAAGATCCAGCAAAGGACACTGAGAAGGAATGGTCAGAAAGTTGGGAGGAGAACCAGGGAAGAGAAGGGTCATGAAAACCTAGAGAAATATCCAGGAGAAGATGGTGATCAACAGTGTCAAAGGCTGTAGACAGGAGAAATGTGAGGACTGAGAAAAGACCATTGGATTGGGCAATTAAGAGGTCACTAGTAACTTTGGAGCAGGTAGTTTCAGCTGAATGATGAGGTCAAAAACCAGACTGCAGAGAGTTAAGAAGAGAATGAAAGGAGAGGAAGTGGGGACCTTTACTGTGGTCAGCCTTCTCAAGGGGTTTAGCCATACAAGGGAGGAAGATAAACTACCTAGTGGGGACGGTCAGGTCAAGGGGAGGTTTTTTGAGGATGAAGACAGTATGGGTATGTATGCTGGCATTTAGTAGACAAGGAAAGATTGAAGTAGGATTGAAAGAGGAGTAGGGATGACAGAGCGGGCAATCTCAGGGAGAAGATGGGATGGAATGGGATCCCTAGGTAGGTGGCAATCCGCTTGCACCTAGCTTTTCTCTTTTTTAGCCCATTTCTTATGGGGTCCCTGGGAATCTTTTTTGTGCATAACTTCATAAGTTATAGAAAAAGGCTCAGCTGACCCTAACAATATGATGAAAATTATTCCTGTTTTCCTTCTAAGTGTGAAGATGGAATGAGGTCATATATGTAAAGACCTTTGCAAATCTTAAAGCCTAGGTAAACGTTAGTTATTATTATTAGCACCTGAAAAGGGAGCTGGGTCATTTCTTTAATGATTCATCTGTAAATATCAGATTTATTTAAAAAAATTTAAATCCAGTCATAAATGTCATACCTACTTAAGGTTTAGACTATTCATTCTTCTTTGGTACTCTAGTAAGTAGGTGACCAGCTTGGGTGAGCTATCCCCTCTCCTACTTAGCTGGGAAGGGCAAATGAAGAGGAACTTGAGACAAGTCTATAGGGATACGGAAGGGTTAAAAGAAGGAACAGTTGTGTTTTATTTCCTTGAACTTTTTAACATTATTTTGCTGTATGGGAAGAATTGGTCAGCAGTGGACATGATGAGTAACAAATAACAACATAAAGAACAAAACCAGTTACATTTTAACAGCAAGGAAGAGACTTGCTCTTGATGTGGGGAGTTATTTATTTTTTTGAGGTGGGGCTAGGCAATGGGGTTAAGTGACTTGCCCAGGACCACACAGCTAGTAAGTATCATGTGTCTGAGGCTGGATTTGAACTCAGGACCTCCTGACTCCAGGGCTGGTACTTTGTCCACTGAGCCACCTAGCTGCCCCCTGTGGAAGTTATTCTTGAGACAGACATATGTGTATTAACTCTACAAAACTAAGATGAAATCAAAATCAGTAATAGACAAGAACAACAATGAGAAAAAGATAAATTGTATAATCAAAACAACTTAATTCTGAACTATTTAAACTAACAATTTAACTAAAAAATGGGAAATGGACCACACAAAAGACATCAACACTGACTACAATAATTTTATCTAGAAGCTAAACCAATATATATTGCCACAGTAAGGAGAACAAAACAAACCAGAAAGCCCCATAGTCAGCAAACACCTGATTTACTTGGGAGGTTGATGGCAGTCAAAAGTAATAGAAAGGTAAACTACAAAGTTATTTGTAAAATCATAGTAAGAAAGGTAATGGACAGCTATGAGTAATATTATCACATAAAACAGAAAGAAGCAGCAATGGAGGGAAAAACCAGAATGAAGAAATTTTAGTAAATTTTATCAGTAAAACGTAATCACTTGTGTGACCCTGGGCAAGTCACTTAACCCTGACTGCTTCCCTGCACTCCCCCCCCCCAAAAAACACATAACAACACAACAACAACAAAAGAAATAATCACAATGTCACTCAAGTATTAAAAGGGAAAGAGGATTAAAGACAAAAGAAAAACGTGAAACGTTTACAAAAAATAATTACAATAAACTTTTCTCCATCAAGGAAAGTGGAAGTACTACAGCCTTTGGACCCTAACATCACTGTCTGGGATGAACTTACAGAAAAGAGAACAAGTAGGAAAAGCATCCAGTGATCCAAGACAATTCCAAAGGACTCATGATGGAAAATGCCATCCACATCCAGAGAAAGAATGGATGCAGTGTGAATGTAGATCGAAGCATACTATTTTCACTTTCTTTATCTTTTTTTGTGCTTTTTCCCTTTTGGTCTGTTTCTTCTTTCACAACATGACTAATATGGAAATATATCTTACATGTTTGCACATATATAACCTATTTAAAATTCTTACTTTTTTAGGGAGGGGGAAGTAAGGGGGAGGGAGAAAATTTGGAACTCAAAATTTAAAAAAAGAATGTTAAAATTGTCTTTACATGTAACTGGAAAAAATAAAATACTACTTAAAAAATAAAGAACACCTCTAAATTAAAAAAGAAAAAAAGGAAAAGAGACTGGATCTGTCCAAATCAATGTACAGGACATTGTGCTGGAGGTTACATAATTGTAAAGGTATTGAGGGTCAAATATACAAGGTATCTGAAAGAGGGGAAAAAATTCTGACTATTAATATTGATAAAAGGAAAACATTTGCTTTAAGTATTTATATATAAGGATGACAATATGCCCTATTCATAACATTTCTCCATCTATGATCAAGCAGCATTCACGAACTGAGTCTACCAGTTCACTTGTAATACTGACAATTGGGTTTCCCCCAAAAGTTGGCTCTCAAAGTTCTCAGGATTCTCAAGGTTGGTGCTGAGTATATTTCTTTGTTGGTGTTGGGAATAGAGGTGGACTGAAGCCTTCAGGCTTGGAATGGGACATACATATATTACTTTAGATGGATGTCAACTCTTTGTAGGTACTCTACTCAATTCTTAAATGTATAAGAAATGTGATATATAAAAATGGATAGGTGAATCTCAAACATGAGAAATTAAAAGGAATGACCTAATAATAACACTTGGTATTGTTACAGCTCTTTAAGATTTGCTAAGCATCGGGGCAGCTATGTGGTGCAGTGGATAGAGCACCGGCCCCTGAGTCAGGAGGACCTGAGTTTAAATCTGACCTCAGACTCATAACACTTACTAGCTGTGTGACCCTGGGCAAGTCATTTAACCCCTTTGCCTAGCCAAAAACAAACAAACAAACAACAAGATTTGCAAAGCATTTTACATAATTTCATTTGATTCTCATAACAACCTACCAGGTATGTTATTATTATCCCTACTGTTAGAGAGCAGGAAACTGAGGCTCAGAGATGTGAAGTCACTTGCCCAGGGTCTCACAGCGAAGGGATTTGAACCCAGGTCTTTCTAACTCCTGGGCAAATGCTATATACACTACCCTCATTCAACCACTGGTTCCAGAGGCATTTAATGACAGTGGGGCATATAAGCTGGTGAAGATGAATTTGGTAAAGTTCTAGACATTTCTTTCCAACAGTGATTAACTGTAGGAAGGATTAGGTGCAGATAACGTAAGGGCTATAAATGGAAAAACATAGGACTAGAGTCCAGGATTTAAGAAGAGAAACAAGACTTGTTAGAAAATATCACACTTTGTCTTTCTATATGAGCCCAGAAAAGCACATTTTAGGCAGGTTGCTTCTACAGGACAGAATATTCAGGCTAGAAATATAAACGAGGATGTACAGAGCATTCTGTAAAGAGTACTGTACTTAGGATCAGGAAACCTGGTTTTTAAGTCCCTTTTCTTCAGCTTATCAGTTGTATTACTTTGGCTAACCTACTTCTTCCTGGGACTTAGTTTCCTCATTTGTAAATTGAAGGGATCGGACTAGATGATCTAAGAGGTCTAACATTCTGTGAGTCTATAAATATAGGATTGGGCTAAGAGGCTGAGGATGAACAGTCTTCAAAAAGCTCAGGGAAAGTTCAACACTACAGTGAGTAAAAATGAATGGAATGGCTCTATATTCTGGAAGAAGAGCTTCTATGGAAGGTTATTATTCATAGAAATCATCACACAGTATATGTGCATGGCAGGCTAGCAACTAAAGAGGAAACAGCTCTTTCATAACACCTATGTACTTGAAACTCAACTCACAAAGTTCTGCTAATGGAGTTTTCTGTCTGTCCAATAGCTTTGAGTCAGATGCTTCCAGGAACTGCTGCTTTCTAGGTCAGTGTAAACTAAAGGCAAGACTTTATACCCAAACTGTGCTAATCTGGTAGGCTTCCAAAGAGCCTTTGATTTCTATAGAACAACCTGTTCCTATTTAAAAAAAAGAATGCAGATTCCAGCGCCAAAAATAAGACTGTCTTAGCTATTACAAATTGCTGGGGTGTGCATGGAGGGAGGAGCAGCAAGAACCAAAGACGATTTCTAAGGTAATTAAACCTCGAAAAAGAATTTATAGACTGAATCTACATGTTGAAATAGAAGAAGCAGCAATTTATATATGTCCCTCTGGCTATGTGCATTTTGTCTCTGCTGAAGCTGTCAGGTATGGCACATGACAGCCCTGTGGGTTGAGACTGACAGTAGTGAAGTCAATCTAGAGGTAATGCCTCCCAAGGTTGTTGTGAGGATTAAAGGAAAGAACATTTGTAAAGCATCCAGCACAGTGCCTGGCACACAGTAGGTGCTATATAAATGTCATCATCATCATCATCATCATCATCATTATCATCATAATTGTGACCTGAGAAAACTCAATCAGCAAATCAATTACTTAGCATTTGTTAAGCACATACCTTATGCACTAGGTGCTGGGGATAACAAAGACAAAAGTGAAAGAAACCCTTGAGGAATTTAAAGTTCAGCAGAGGAAATCAACTGTACACAATGTAGATCTATATAAAAAAGATACAGAGTGATTTTGGAGGGAAGATACAAGCAGCCAAGGGGAGGGAGAAGGTCAGGACAGGCTTCAAGTAGAAAGCAGAGAAGGAGCTGAGTCTTTAAGGAAACTAAGAATTCTATGAGGTGGAGGTGAGGAGGGAGTGAATAAGGAGAGGAGAAATGAGAGACAGCCACAGCAAAGGCTTTGAGGCAGGAGATGGAGAACTGTGAACGAAGAACACTGAGGTCAATCTGGTTGAACCAGAAGGTGCCTAAAAGGGAATAATGAATGTATAAGGCTGGAAAGAGATGTTGGGACTAGGATGTGAAGGGTTTTAAATTCCAAACAGAGGAGTCTGGAAGAAACAGCGATTACTAAGCAGTGGCAACTAGGGAATAAAAAGGGAATTTTGTTCATGAACACCTCTGTGTCTAAGAGTTGCGGAAATAACAGGGCCGCTGGCCACTGGCCCTGCCTCAAGCCAAGCCCCTGCCACCATCATCTAAGATGCAAACCTTATCAAACCTGGGGATTGCTTCTGCAAGTGCTGAGCTCTCCTAGCTTCCTTGCAGCCAGAGCCAAAGACCCTCAAAATAAGATTCTTGTCATCAAAGTCTCAAATGGCGTCAATGTCAGAAATGGATATGGTTTTATCAGTGGACACGACACTAAGGAAGCTGTATTACCTACCATTTGCCTTGCTACTCCATCCTAAGGTCCACTGAGCCTTTCCATTAGCTCTGCAGCACAATCCTCTTATGCTTGTAGTTTCTTCTTATTGGCGTGTGAGTTTCTTGGGCAGCTGGCAGTGCAGTGGATAGAATGTTGGACTTGGAGCCAGGAAGACCCGGGTTCAAGCTTTGCCTCACATATTTATTACCTGTGTGACCCTGGGGCAAATCACTTAACCTCTGAGGTCTCAGTTTCCTCATTTGTAGAAGGGGGATAATAGTAGCATTTACCTCCCAGGGTTATTGTGAGGATCAAAATGAGATAACATTTCAAGCACTTTGTGAACCATAACGTGTTATGAAAATGTCAGCTCCAGGTGCTTTTTAAAAAAAATTTCATTCAGATACTGTACAGTCATTTGATTATAGATGAATGAATAGTCAAGAAAATGACTGACCATACTATTATCACCCTAGCAAAACTTTGGTCAAGTTAAAATAGATGAAATGTAGACTCATGCCTCAACCGTCAAGCTCCTGACTCAAAACTCAACTCAGGCTCTTAGATAACTATTTCTTCCCTTTGCACTCTTCCTTGCCCCTTAGTATTTTTAGGCTTGTTAATGGCTAATGGTTATATAAGTTTTCTTTCTTTGTTTCTTCCTTCCTTTCTTTCTTTCTTCCTTCCTTTTTGGAAGCAGTCAGGGTTAAGTGACTTGCCCAGGGTCACACAACTAGTAAGTGTATGAGGCCAGATTTTAACTCCAGTCCTCCTGACTCTAGGCCCAGCACTTTATCCACTGTGCCACTTACCTACCCCATGGCTATATAATTTCAATGATTCCCCCCGATTATATGAAAAAGTCCAAATTCCTTAGACTAGCACTCAAGACTCTCTAATACTGGCTTTAGCTTATCTCTTTCACCTTGCCTTTCATAATTTCCCTCCATGAATGTTTCCCTCCATGTATAACTTACTGTCACCCAGACACACCTTGTACTTTTCTCCTTCCTTCCTTTTGTCCAAGCTATTTGTTGTTCTATTCTCTATTTACTGGAATCTTACTTATTCTTCAAGCCCTATCTGTGAAGCCTTCACTGATAACCCCAGACTACACTGACCTCTCCCTGCTTTGAAATCTCACAGCATTTATTGTCTTTATCACTTGCCTCTGTCCCGTCCTTTCAATTCTCACTACCACTGCCTTGGAGTAAGTCATCATCCGTCTACCTATCTAGCCTCATACCATGTGAGAATCTTAGCATCTGCCTTGCTAATGTCTGTGTGTCCTCCCTTACTGGGGGATGACGTGGGATTCCCTTCTTGTGAGGAACCAATGGGCTATTTAAATTAATTATATTTTGCATCTGTATTTGTTCATGAGTTCCCAAGAGTCATTAATTAGCATCTTGTGCATTTTCTGTGATGTGAAGTAAAGGCTTCCCATATCCAATTACCATATTGTCTTAAGAGGATTTGGGACTCTTCCCCTCACATTTGGGATGCCCTGGAACCCTAGTATACTTAAGCTTGATTTTGGAAGTTTCCTGGATTAATCCAGGTGAGGATAATAAGACAAAGGAAGAAAAACTGACCATTTTGGGGGTCAAGATCCCAGAGTCCTCTGGGAACACTAGGCCATAGACTACATTTTGCCTTTTACATGGGAACAATAATCAAAACAATATTAACACTGCCACTATGAGGGCATGACAATCTACTGACCTATGGCTCTACTCACAATCGTTATGACTGCCTACCAATGCTTTCTTCCCTGATATGTGTTGTAGTCCCATATGGGTTGCATCCCTGCACTGGTAGAATGCAAGGACATTGAGAGCAGGGTCTATGCTACTTTTGTATCTGTAGCCCCAGTGCTTAGAACAGAGTCTGACACATAGTAGATACTTAAAACATGTTTGTTAACTAATATGTTATTTATTTCTTTATTTCTTATAATAGTCTCCTTACCAGTCTCACTACCCTTTTATTTATTCCCATTACATATATTCTACATGCTACTTCTTAATTATTCTTCCTTCCTTTTTTTTTTTGAGGTAATCCCAGTTATGTGACTTGCTAGTGAGTGTCTGAAGCTGGGTTTGAACTCGGGTCCTCCTGACTCCAGAGCCAGTGCTCTATCCACTGTGCCACCTACTTGCCCCCAATCTTTCTTCTTTATGCATAGATTTGATCGTGCTACTTCAATGTTAAAAATTTTTCTGTGGCTTTCTATTGCCTACTGAATAAAGTTCAAACTCCTTTATAGGACTTTTCACAATTTGCTGCCAACCTACCTGTACCACTTTCTTTCATACTATTTCACTCCAGATACCTTACACTCCAGCCAAACTGAACTTATCACTCTTTCATGAACCTGTCCTGTACTTTTCCACCTCTGTAATCACGCACTGTGTACTTAGAGAAAGTTCTCCCCTCCCAGTTCAGATTGTTGATGTCCCATCCCCTTTAAAAATCATATCAGATAGTGCTTTTTCAGGATTCCATAAGCTGGAAACATTCTCTCCTTCCTTGGAATGATGATTACATTTTGTACCTCTTTTATGCCCTTATTTGTATACTTCAATGAGTGCATGTTCTCATCAATATGGGTATCCCCTCTGGTGAAACAACCCATCAATGTCTTCTTATCCATGTCTTTCCGTATATCCTCCACAAAAGTTCTACTTAAAGTGCTGAAGGTCTTCATTTGTGTCTCTTAACATTTCATAGGTACCAGTGTGGCATATAAGCTGCTCATTTCTTTCCCCCTTTCTCATTTCATAACTTCCTTTGCTCATCATACATTTCCTGGATGACACTTCTTTTCAAGTCATTATTAGCACATGTGGTACCCTGTGTATGCCACCATGTTTCTCTCTATTGTCCTATGTATGGGTGAATCAAAATTTTGATTCTTTGGAGATTGTGGTTTTCCATGATTTGTAGCCATCTACCATCATCAAGAGACTAATGGTATTTTTTAAATGGTTTTGTGTGCCAGTGAGATATTTGAGACTATTGAAAATACTGTAAAATTTCCCAAATATAATCTGACCTGCTTTTTTTCTGCTTTCTTCAATACTGGGCCCAGTACACTGTCTATCTGCAGGGTGCATATAAAATAAATAGGCTTTCCATTCGATTTGCACGCCATACTCTGAGAGAGAGGCATTCTTTATCCATTTTGTCCTTCCTATGTTAAGCTAATTTCTTTTGAATGGTTATGGATTCCCCTGAAGAAGTCTTATAATACTCGGGAAATTGGTGCAATTGGCATAATACCATCTGCAAACAGCAGCATTTAAAGGGCCTCTCCAAAACCCAATTGGAATTATTTTTAATTTTTTTTTTTTTTGCAAAGGACATCTTTTACTCATTTTTGAGTACACATCTCCCTGTTACATGCCTCACTTGATATTAATAGAGTGTTGTTGAGTAGCTATTTCTGTGCTTGTATCTATTAAGGAATCTTATATGCTCTTAACTTGTACATAGGAGACATCCTGTTAGAGGGGATCACACAAGGCTGCCTTTCAGTCTGAGTCAAATGTTTTTTAAAGATAATCAACAAACCGTAAATGCAGTAGGCCCTTGTATTCTCTATACCTTTTAGTTGATTCCTATTTGTATTCCTTATTTATCTTCATATTTCTTAGTATCTTTTGTTTGTAATCCTCATATTATTCTTTTTTTCCCTCATATTATTCTTCATATTTCCCTTAGTATTCATGTTCTCTAGGTACAAAGAGAGCCCTTAATAAATTTTTGTTGTCGTTTCTAGCACTCATTCAGCATTCGTATGCTATCTTGAATTACTTGTTAACTTTTTATGCCTTCAAAATAGCTAGCATTTATATAGTTCCTAAAAGTTTATAAGAGCACTTTATAAATATAAATATATATGTATATATATATATAAAACTATAAATATTAACTTCTTTAGCCTAACAACAACCCTGGGAGGTAAGTGTATTATTATTTCCATTTTACAGATGAAGAAACTGAGAATGGCAAGTTAAATGACTTGCCCAGGGTCACACAGCTAGCAAGTATCTAAGGCTACATTTGAACTCAGGTCTTTCTGACTTCAGGTCCTGTGTTCTATTCATTATGCCACCTAATTGCAATCTTTTAAATGTTAATGGACTCTAATTATATAATAAGGCCTTTGAGGGTACAGACAGCATCTTCTTTGTATTTCTACAGCACAGTGTACAGAGTCAGACATTAAGAATGAAGCTGACTTTTGTGAATTTTGGGGGTAACCTCTACATCCAGATGAATTATTCTGATTTCAAGGTGATGGGAACTATTCTGTTTACCTGTTTGTTTTTCCTTGTTTGTCCTGGGTTGGGAGTGGGGTGAAAATAGATATGTAATTAATTAATGGAGTATATAATACCATAGGCCAACCGTCCTAGCACCACTATCATCATCATCATCATCATCACCACCACCAACACCATCACCATCATCATCACTGACATATATCACTTTAAGGTTTAAAAAGTGTTTCACATATATTATCTCATTTGATCCTTGCAACAATTCTGTGGGCTAGGGTCCTATTATTGTATCCATTTTAAAGATGAGGAAACAATCTCGGATGGGTTAAGGGACTTATCCTGGAATATAGTCCTCAGTGTGTGAAGTTGGCAGTAGGATAGAAAAGAAAGAGGAGCTAGAAAATTCATCAAGGGTATTCTGGAATTCTGGAAATGGTGGCAGCAGAAGAGGAGTAGTAATTACATGTAGACTGTATTTTTGTGTCTAGGTCTTCCTATTTTGCCCAGGCTAGAAGTGCGGCAGCCACTCATGGGTCCCATTCCACTGCTAATCATCAGCAAAGAATCTTTGATCTGATTTGTTTCCAAACTAAGCCAGTTTACTCTACCTTAGGCAGCCTGGTGTCTCCCCATTCCTGGGGGCTTGCTGGACTTAGCTGTAGATGTATTATTGGCTTCAGCCCTCCTGAAGCTCAGAACTCCAGAGCTCAAGCAGTCTATCATGATCAGTGTTGCCTAGTAGCAGAGGTGTGTACCACCAAACTCGTTACAGAAGTAGATGAAGTCAGCTACAACAAACCCATGCACAACAAACCTGCTACAGAAGTAGATGAAGTTAGCTAAAGTGGCTCATGGGCCAGGATGGTCCAGGAGAATTGGAGTTCCAAGGATCAGGGAAGTTTCAGTAGGAATTTGAGATGATAAAAGAGTCCTATAGCTGAATCCCTAGAAAACTGACTATAGGTTCAAGACCTAATAACTAAGGTTTGAGCCTTGGCAATCTTTGTCTTAGGCAATAAATATATGATGCATTGATTGCTGTTTATCTCCTTTGGAATCTTACACTGGCTGCTATAGTTTGGGATCAGAGAGCTTGTATAGCCAATGGTTACCCTAGGGCCATCTGTTCTAAGATTTGAACTAACTTGGAAAGCTGAGGGGTGAGGGAAATTGATTCAGAAGTCCCTTTGGTGGTTCTGATGCACTCCTGGGGGATCTAGATCAAATGATGTTTCTTCAGGATGTTCTGAGAGCCCTAGTCAAGCCCTGGAATATCAAACCTTCCTAGACTGGGAGCCAACAAAGACTTGGAATGGAATCTCTGGGCCCCACTCCAGTTCCAGCTTGACCATTTGGGACCCTGGAAAATTCGGAGTTATCCCAGAGAGGGAGGATGCCATTTTAATGTGCCTGTGGGACAACTTTAGTAATTCTGGTTGTGTCAGCAGAGATAAATGAGTAGAAATATGTTCTGCCAATGAATGGCATGCAGAAACTGCCTTGAGGAGGTTGGTTCTTTAAGGAGAAGGAATTTATCTTCTTCAAGTCAAAGAAGGTTAAGAACTTGCTGGACTTTTGGGGCAATACAAAGTGCAGTGAGTATTCACCTGAGACTTGTGCCTGTGGCAGAACCTGAAGTACCACTTTGATCTTTATCAAGTGACTCAACTGTTTCTTGCACCACCTTCTCTATGCCTGGATCACTGGGAAAGGGTGGGGTATCAAAGGAATTAGAGAAATTAGAGACAGAAAGGACCTATTATATCATCTAGTCTTGGGACTAGATGCTAGGACAAGGGCTAGCCTCTTAAGAGAAGAGAGCTTCATGGTTCTAGCAGTCAGTTACTTGGGGTCCAATTAAATTTCTTCTTCTTTCTTTTAAAAGCAGAGGCTGTTAGACACTGGCTGACTTCTTCTCTGAGGGTTGTACAAAATTATTGTGTGTGCTAGTGCCCTAGTCCATATCCAAGGAATCTGGGATAACTCTAAGTGGTTAAGTTGGGACCAGAGTGGGACCCAAAGATTCCATTCAAAGTTTTTAGTGGTTCCCAATCCAGGGAGGTTTTGTGTTCTAAGGGTTGCCTAAAGATCTTTCAATTTTCTCAGGTCATCCAGAACAAACTCCATCTGATCGAGATTCCCCTCAGAGTGCGTAAAAACCCCTAGAGTCCTCTTGACTATTTCCCTGCCCAAAATTTCTCCAAACTTTTCAGCCTGGCTCAAATCTTATTACAGAGGACCCTGGGGAGATTGGTGATTCTTCATTGTAAAGATCCTCAGGACTGAAATTATGTCTGACTATCCTAAGATTCCAGGGTATATAAGCAGTCAATACATAAAATATTTATTGCCTATTGTGAAAGTTGCCAAGGCTCCAACCCTGTGCTTTAGGTCTCACTGATTTGAAGGCAGCAGTTTCCTGGGCTCCAGTTGGCCTTCTTTGATCTGGTCTAGAGGGAGGGGACAGGAGAGGATTATTTTTGCAATCAATATACCTTTACATTCTTTTTATCCCTGCCCCAAGTCATGAAGTCCTTCAGCACTCTTTTGGGGAAATTTTTCCTTCATTTACTTGCTTGAGAAGTGTAAAATCATTGTGCTTCAGGATATATCCCATTTACCATCTTTTCTCTCTGGAGCCTCCTTTCAGCATCAGAAAGAAGTCCCTTCTCTGATGACAATCACATTCTTCAGATGTCTGATTACACATATACTCTTTTAAAATGGCTTCTTTCTTTAAGGGTCAATTCTTCCAATCTTTTAATAGACATTTTGGTTCTTCTGTGAATTCTCTTCCATTTTTTTAAACATCTTTTTGGAGAGCATACAGGTCTATGACTCATTCTTGGTGTGTTACTAGAGTCTTACACTGCAATTTCTTATTTTGTTGATTCTCATTCAAACTGCTCAATAATTTTTTGGCCTTGAAATTATTGGACTTACGCATGTCATGGAGGTAGAAGGCAGTAGCCACATCATGACAGAGTCAAAGAACCATACGACATTAGATAAACCCAAATGGGAACTTAGAAATCATGTGGTCAATTTTTATTTTGTAGATGAGAAAATTGAGGGTGAGAAAGCTATGTCCTATACTCCAGAGTTCCTGACTCCCAAATTAATCCTTTCCCCCCCAAAAACATTAATATCCTATGAAGAAGAATTTATTATTGCTTAGGTAGGGAGGGAAATTTTTTCTCACCATGTGAACCCTTGGGATATTTCCTTTCTATGGTTTATACTGGCCTAGCCTTTGACTTTTAGGCTGTAGAATTAGACTGAAACATATCCAAAACTTTGACATATGTGAGGCACAATTGAATACCTATCTCTCTGGTGATCTAGATATATTGCCATCCAGATTGTAATGTTTTCTTTTTTAATCTTTCATTTCATTTTATCTTTCAGTTCATAAGCATATAATTTCTCTCCTTCCCACCCTCTCATTTAAAGAAAAAATAAAATAAAACCCCTCTATCAAGCTAAATTCCCACATTGTCCATGTTCAAAAATGTATGTCTCATTCTACCTCTTGAAAATTGACTATTCACATCCTTGACTACTTATTAGCTGGGGAATGGCTCTTCTTTTTACATATTCATAGTGTAATATTTTCCATTCATGAATCTTGCTTTCATTATCATTTGAACATTCTTGTGAAAAAGGTAGGTAGCATATATTATCAACCCTATTTTGCCGGTGGAGAAAACAGGGCATTTTGAATTTAAATTACTTGTCTGAGTAAAGCAATGAGTCAGTGGCAGACCAGAATTTAAACTCAGGTCTCCTCTAATCCTCTAGTGATACACTAGCCAGAGAGTATAGAAGTCCAAGTATCAGAATCATTTCCACGCTTCTGTTCTTACATATTTCCTTTGTCTCTTTTTGAGAAGAAATTAAAAAAAAATCTTGCTTAATGTTTCTGGCCTCTATCTCCCCCTACTTCTCCTCTGGAATGGAAACCATGGCTGCCTGGAAAGTCTCCAGGGGCCTCTGCATATGCAGCAACCTGGAGAAAACAGCTGGATACCTGCCACTAGCTAGAACTGAAGGAGGAAAGGACAAGTTATCAGTTTTTTCAGTTCTTGCCCAATTACCTTTCTCCTGATTTCTTCCTTATCCTTGCCTCTCTCAAAATTACACTGAGTTGGGACTGACTTGGCAATGGGGGCATCCATCGGAAGTTCCAAATGATCTTCATGAAACCCCAAAGGGAAAGGTGCCTTGAATAAGAACACCAACCTTTTAGTCACTCTGCAAATGTCTTCAAACTCTAACTCGATCTTCCTCCCATAGCCTCAAGGACACCTTTCTACACGTGTCGTGGTAAATCACTCCTGATTTCCAAAGCTGGTTTTTCCATCTGTGCTCTTGATGCTCACCTCTTCCTGTCTCCTGTGAGGTCTTGCTTCTGACTGATAACATCCATTTTTCTCCTTCTCTCCCAAAAAATCCCTCACCTTTACAGAATGCTTTGTAATTTACAAAGTGCTTTCTTCACAACTACTCCAAGGGGCTATTATTATTTCCATCTCACAATGAAGAAACTGAGGACTTCCTGAAGAAATTATGTGATTTGCCCTTAAGTGACCAAGACGGGCTCAAAAGCCTTTTCTTTTGACTCAGTGACCAGGGCTTTTCCTTCTCTACCTCACTGCCTCTCTAACTTCTTCTTAACTGACCCGGGACTAAGGTGCTGAAATCATTCTTTCTGAATTCCCTAAATATTTTAGAGAGAAAATGCTGGGGGAAAGGGCAGGAAGGAATTCCATAACTATGACAGCCAGTCCAATTTATTGTTTTTGTCCCTATCTCCTTTTCAGGGAAATCCTTTGTTTTTCTTGAACTGATGATATTAACGGTATACTTACTTTAGATGGACAAGTATTAAGATAATTTGGATAGAATTATGTATCTTACATATCAGAACATTTTATCAAATACTGTCATCTAGGGGAAAATGTCTTTCTGCTATTTTCCAATTTCCTATGTGGCTACTTATGTGAAACTGCTATATTCAGTAAGGTAGCATATTCTGATAGGCAATTTTTACAAAGTGGTAGTGGGGTAGATAAAGAACTATCCTGAAGATAGGTGATAGGCCTGTCTCTGATACCCTGGGTAAGTCACTGAACTTCTCGGTGCTCTAGGCCACCCTTCTAAGACTCTAAAATAGTAGAGAAGGTGTTGACTAACATTGGTTCAGAGAGTTTTCTTCATGCAGGAATTCCCTATACCATTGAAATTGGAGGTCCTGTTCAAGTTTGCTATATAAGGTCTAGATTAATTTCATGACTGGTTCTTTAATACTCCTATACCAATGTGAAGCAGCATAGCATAGTAAAGCAGAGAAACAGCATGGGAAGTAGAGAGTTAACCCTGAAGGCAGGAAAACCTGGCTGGGTTCAAGTCCCACCTCTGACACATTATTAGCTGTGGTACCCTGGAAAAGTCACTTTACTTCTCATTAATTTAGGTAGCTGTCAGTTTCAGAGAAGGTGCTGAGCTGCATTGGTAGAATGAAATCATGAATTCAGGCCCTCTCCCTTTGCCTATAACCCATGGGACTGAAGCGTACTACAATCACCTGTTTGGTCAAACTCTTACTCTCTGCTATTAGTTCCAATTTCTGCATTAAAATTTTAATACAACTTCAAGTATACAATTTTTTTTTCTCCAAACCAGGAAAGCTTGGATAGGCCTCCCCTTTTTTTTGTATGCCTTTATAAAAATAAAACATCATTTTGCATATAGAGAACTACCATTGTGTTAGTTTCACCATACTTGCCTAAAATTTAATCTACAGATAAAACCACAAGTCAACTGTTACACCCAAATCTCTCAGCACCACACGTACTGGCAATCTCAAATTAAGTCATTTAGTAAAATAGATATATTTTATTACTTAACTGGATATAATAATAGTGTAGTTATCCCTGGCCTCCTGCCTTGGTGTTCATAATTTTTTTGCTAGCCACTGAAGAAGCCTTGATGATAAGTGACTTGGAAAAATAAATTGGCTTGTCTCTGGACCTTTCATTTGTGTTTTATTATTGTAAGTTTCTAGAGATAATGGTTGTAAAGCCAACTACTAAGCAAGAAGAATAGTATTAGATGCCTGAATCTCTCTAAGGCAAAACTTTCTGGTTAAGCAATGTTAACAGAAACCTGTTATGTTATTGCTTTTGAAAGGAGCAACCTGCAATTATTATTTCCACAATAATACTCATAAGACAGTTTACTGGCAGTGCCCAAATCAGTCATACCCTGGTGGTAAGGCAAATACTTACTGGGAGCATGTTATTCCTTGCAGTTCAGTAAGGTACGCTACACTCAGGGGGTGACTTAGATATTAAGAAGAGATTCGTGTGTGTGTGTGTGTGTGTGTATGTATGTGGGTGTGTGTGCACGCAGTCTTTCATGTGAAAATCCTAAAGTATTTCAAAAACCAATATTATGAATCCCATTTAACAGAAAGGAAATTAAAGGAGAAGCCAACCCAGGGTGGTCAATGACAAAATTTCTATCCTTCACAAACAAGGTGCAAGTTCAGAATCCAAGTCTGTTCCTTAGTCTACTTTCACCAAATTCTGAGCACATTTTATTCTGATACCAAACAAAATTAATAATGCATACACAGGATCCCCAAAACACACAGTGAAAATTCCAGATGTCTTACTTTTCAATAACAGCCTTATAAATAACATTTTCAAGGAACAAAACCCTTTATCATTCCTCTTCGCAATATGAAAGTATGTTATGCAAGATTGAAATGCAATAGTTCAAAATGTTCTTGTTCTACTTGCTAAATCTCTTCTACGTCCAGGCTAAAGGTCATTATGTAGGCTATTTTCTAACATGTTTCCAGACAAATCACAGTTTCTCATAGGTCTATAACTCTAAATATTTTTTTTTCTTTCTGGAAGAATATTTGGATCATCTTTCCAATGATGGAATCATGCCAACACTTTAATAATACTCTTCAATTTCATGATCATAACTGTTCTATGAGACATCAATTGTAAGAGGTCATGTTCTTTTAGGCATCTAAATTGTTTCTGGTTTCACACAATTTTCTAAGGTGGTATTATTCAAAGCAATAAAATGAATTTGCTTTTTAAAGAATGGCATCTCTTCAGATATGGTTCTGTAGTTAAGAAGTCTTTAGATTGCTTTCTTAAAAAGATAAGAGGGTGAATATAGTCATCAGATTGCGTGACTCACAAGTTGTATGACCTTGGTCAAGTGACTTAAGCTTTTGGTGTCTCAGGTTTTTCTCTGGAGAAATAAAGGACTCTAGACAGCTCTTCAAAAGTCCAATGGCTTACTTTTTGACTGCACTTTCCCTTTATTTATTTAACTGACACTGGGTTCAAGGACTTCAGTATCACCACAGAAAGCTTTAATCTAAATGAGGCAGGAATCTATAAATCTGGCAAAGGTCAAAAGAATGAATTTTTATTATAATTCTAGCATCTCACCTGAAGCATTCCAGGGAAACCAGTAAAATAAAGATGAATAATTATTATTCAATTTATTTATTTAACACCTAGAAGAAGCTTCTTTTGATGTGGTGAGACTTTTTAAAAAATGTCCCAATAAGAGGGTTTATTAGAGCAGGATACATTTAAGACCCAAATATAAAAAAACCATAGCCCATGGAAACCTAATAGAACCAGAATTTCCAAACCAATAGTTTCCTATACAATTTTAATTCCTTTAAAATCAATCAAACAACAAGTATTTATTAAGTAGCTACCCTCTGCCAGGAAAGTGGATAGAGTACAACAACAGCTTACATTCATATGGTATTTGACAGTATGCGAAGTACTTTGCTCTTAACCAGGTAAGGTAGGCAGTAGAAGGAATATTATTCCCATTTTATGGAGGATAAAAATGTAAGTGACTTGTGCGAATGTGACACTGTGGTGAAAGAGAACTCAAACTCAGCTTTCTGATTTTAAATCTAGTCTTATACAATGTTGCAGGTAGCAAGGAAGGGGAAGGGGGAAACCTCTAAACTGTATAATAGTATTCAGATTAAATTTTTCAAAAAATGATGCCAACTTGTTAAGATTGAAAAACAAATGGATGAAAGAAAGAAAAAGACTTTGCCAGCACCACTGTGTTCACTGTTAGTCCAACTCTGAAAGAACCTCCCGGAACCTGGAGGAATGTGAAGGGAAATGTCATGCGAGGACTAGAGGCCTTATTCAGATCGCTAAGAAGAGGCTTAGCATTGAAGTGGATTACTTATCTAAATAATTACAGGTATCATGTGTTTCATTAACATCAAACATACACACACATGCAGGAGTCAGAGTCACAGTCACAGTCATATGCTAGAAGCCCAGATCTAATCAGATACTGAATCACTTCAGTTCTGCAGCCCTGTGCCTGATCCAGCACAGAGGTAGGAGATGATGCTTTGGACACTTCCATGGTTCATTTTCAGCACTCCTTTAGATCTTACCTGTCACACAGGTTACAAAAACATTTTTCAACTAACAAAGTAGGATGCAGCCAAGGGGAGTTCCTCCCTAACTCACACTAGATTTCTGCCCTCCCTTTCTTTAGGCAACTTTTCCTCTATATGTGTACTTGCAAGTTGTTTCAAGTTAAAAAAAAAAAAAGATAGGGGAAAGAGGGGAAAAATGATTAGGTCTGAAATGCAAAGGCTTGAAGGTGGTGATTTAAATGTCTATGAGCCACGGCTGTTGGCTCCTGAGTCAGAGCCGTTTCTCTGACCTCCTAATAAAAAGGGGTGATCTCCCCAGAACAAACATTTTGAAGACTCTTTGTTTGTGGTCAGGACTTAGAGAAGAAGTAATTACTTTTGCTCATGAGATCTGTAGGTATCCATCTAGCTCTCAGTGGGGTTTTGTCTTCTGATTTTTTCCACCTCACATCAACATCTATCTCTCACTTCAACCCACAAGGGCTGGTTTGAGTCTTATTCTATTCACCTGACCTATGAGAGCTGTTTTTTGGTCATTTTCTTTCTACATGTAGAATTAGTTGTACTTGCAGC
The DNA here is from genome assembly GCF_900497805.2 of Vombatus ursinus. Lineage (NCBI taxonomy): Eukaryota > Metazoa > Chordata > Mammalia > Diprotodontia > Vombatidae > Vombatus > Vombatus ursinus. Next base: position 26,543,483 of record NW_020940355.1, read on the forward strand.
CAGTATCAGAAGACTCTAGCTTTTCTTTTTTTAATGTTCCTAAGATAAGAGATATGTGATTTAAAAGTACAATATAAGCAATTGCCTTATTTTCAAATTTTATTAGAAAAAGTCATATCAGATTTTATCAATCTAACACATATGACTGGTGGCAGCATAATATACATTACTGATCATTAAAATGCCTGTTGTTCCATACTCCATTCTGCTCTATCTCGCAAATTCCTGTTCAGGTGTACAAGTTTATTATTAGGTATCTTCTGACTTTTTTCTTTTTTAAACCTTTCATTATTTAGCTTCTTTTCATAAAATTTCTAAATCATTCCAGTTCCTTAAGCTTCTCACCTTTGTGCCTTTGCTAATTCCATTTTCCCCATCATTCTGCCTATTAAAATTCTACTCATCATTCAAGGTTTCATATTCCAGCTGGATAGGATCTTGCCCTTTTCTGAACTTCTTTAGTGCTTACTCTCTGTGTCACATTGTGTTGTTTTATGTTGTAGTTATCTATGCAATGGGTCATTGCACAGATACCAACTAGATGGTAGGCTTTTTGAAGACAGGTACCATGCTTTATACTCCTTTCTATTCCCTCAACACCTAACAGTGTATTTTTTGGAAGAAGAGCTAAAGGACAAGGTATTTGTTGGATGCATGAATGTATGAATGATCTTTTCCTTTCTTGAATTCCTACTGTGAGTCACCTAACTTCTTATAGTCAAATATGTTCCATTAAGTACTTAACATAGAAATATATTTTTTCATTTAAGCCTGTTGTTGTCTCACTTGCATAGAATATAAATTCCTTAAAGGTAGCAATTGTGTCTTTTATGCCACATATCTTCATATTATACAACATTCAATAAATAACAAGTGACTTGAATTGAATCTCTTGAATCTTACTATTCAAACATATTAAATGAAACAAAAAAGGGGGAAGGGGAAGAAAAATAAATGTTTTTAAGATTTATTACTTTCTTTTCATTTGTTTATGGTCTTGAAAATGTTACTAATATAAACCTCCACAGGTTTGATTTTTCTTATATATCTGTGCCTTAACTGAAGGTGTGTTAAAGCCCATATAGCCAGAGTACAATGAATCTACACATATGTACAAACTCAGAAATAAAAATGATTACTTAAAAAGTAAATTCTAATGCAGGCTGAGAAATCGGATCCAGATTTACCTACTTTTAGATAGCATAGATAGAACTGCTCAGTTCGAAGAGACTATTCATGTTGTTTTCTCTCCCTTGGGTCACTCTTATGGTTTCAGAAATTCTAAATCATAACTTGAAGATTAAATGAAATAATAGATGTGAGATTACTTTGTAAGTGATAAAACAACATTCAAATATGAGGTCAACTGAAATTCACAATAGTAATAGAAAACATGGATTTAAGACTTAAATCTTTAAATGGAAGAAATATATAAATCCTGAAGTTGACTGAAAATAATGAGTTTAATCAATACCCCATTATCATCTTCTTCACCACCTGATACATTTGCAAAGTGCTTTGAACTTTCTAAAGTAGTTCTTTCAAAGGAAATAACTGTTATATTTATTTCCACTTTACAAATGGGGAGACTAAAGCATTTCAAAGTGTCTTAAAGTAGAAGCAGAATTATAGGGTGGCTTTAACAAGGCAATTTTCTTTGTCCATTGAGAAGTGTTACTTTTTAGCCATTCACATTAACGGAAGGCAATGTTAACAGCCATATATTAAAATAAGAATCTGAGAGAAGGAAATTTTTTTGTTGGTTTACAGCTTGGCTTTATTCCTATTGATACTATGAAGAGTTTGTTCCCAAGGGCTTGTGAATCACAATAGTTCCAGGTTGTGACACTGTGATGATGTGAGCCAGTCCTCTGAACGCTGCTTTCCTGAAGGGAAAAACCATTCTCTAGTAATGGAACACTTGGAAGTAGCTCATAAATGGAGATGTTAATCATAGAACCACAGCAATGATTCTCTAGTGACATGGGACACCTGAGAGTGTTTGTTCTACCATATAAGTGGTATTAACTCCCTGGAAGCTTCAATGACTGATTCATGGATGGTCTGACAAGGGGCCACTGGAATTAATATCTTTGATGGCAGCAGATACCTGAGGAAGATGCATTTGGTAATGATACACCCCAATGGACATGCTGGGGACTTCACTTCATGGATGATTTTCCACAGATAAAACTACTCAAAAGATATGGAAGGGAGGATGAGGAGTATGTATAAACAAATAAACTGGTGAATCTGAATATCAGAGTGGAAGAGAAACAGGTCTGTGGATAACTTCTATTCGTTTCAGTCCTGCAAGGAGTATTTATATACTTAGGCAGGTGCTGAAATGAGAGACGCTGAGCTTGGGAAAGGCTAATCTAGTCCCGATATGACAGCTACATTTCTCATTGTGGATCATAAAAATCAGATGATTCACTAAGATAGCTACTATATGGCAACACATGTCACAATAAAAACGTCAGTTTTCTGTATTATTTTACAACATTGGCTAACTTAGGAATGCTTTCAAGCATGATACCAATATTCTCTGTTGCTAAAAAAAAGAAAAAAAACAAAAACCAGACCTAGGCATTTATTAACTGGGACTCACAGTTATTTCTATAACCAAGTTTGTGAGTCAAGACCAGATTTTTTAAACTGAGTATTCCTTTAGGAACAGCAACATCTTTAATGGCATGAAATATTTCTATCACAACTGACAGCAAAGATCAAGAACATTATAGTCATTTCTTTCTTTTTTTCCCCTCACTTACTAATTTCTAACCCTTTCTCCTCCTCCTCCTCCTCCTCCTTTTTCTTCTTCTTCTTCTTCTCCTCCTCCTCTCTCTCTCTCTCTCTCTCCTACTCTCTCTCCCTCCCCTCTTCCCCAATCTCTATGTTGAATTCTCTTTTACTTATTTGATGCTTCAGTCATTACCAATTCTCATATTTTAAAATAGTGGAAGAATGATGAAGAGAATTTGGATGAATGTAAGATGTGAATGTGAAACAAAATGGTACTGTTGTGGGAACTTACTAAAGACTGCCCAGTCAAATAGAAGCTATGGATCATGCTTTCCTAACAGCACAGAACTACTGCACAAGCAAGATACAGAAGTAGGGGAGGTGGGATATTTGAACTATCTAAATATCTGCTGGAAATCTTAGCCTACTGAAAGACAACAACAACAACAACAACAACAACCACCACCACCAAAAAAAACAGAAAACCAGAGAATAAGATAAATTCTTGGCTTGTATTTCTGACAATATCATCTCTGTAGGGAGAGGAAGCAGTAAACAGAACTTACACTTTGGATTTAATTCTGACATACAAAAACTGGTGGTTGAAGTGGCAATCATGGAACTTTGGAAGAAACTGCCTATGTTATCTGGGAAGTTGCAACAGTCAATATGCTGGGCGTAGTTACAGTTACTCTAGACTTTGACTTTTTTTTTTTTTTTGGTGAGGCAATTGGGTTAAGTGACTTGTCCAGGGTCACACAGCTAGTAAGTGTCAAGTGTCTGAGAACATATTTGAACTCAGGTCCCCCTGACTCCAAGGCCAGGGCTCTAACCACTGCGCTAGCTAGCTGTCCCTGCTTCTAGACTTTGGGAAAATGTATATTAAATGTTCAAATGGAAAGCGAATTTCCTACTGACAGATTATGCAGAGTACACTGGACTCCAGAATATTACAGGACTTTCTCAGTGAGATTCCGGATCATTTGAGACATAATGATCTTAGTCATTCACACAAGAAAAACAAACTGGATGATGAATATATATTGCTCAAATTAAGAAATGCAGTCAGGCAAACCACTGAGTTAGTTCATCGATGTATCTTGCACAGGTGCTACAAATGGACAACAAGTTGCGTGTAAAACTGAATAGGAAGAAGAGATAGGACTGTATGACATTTCAGAAACTGTGAAATGTTTTTACTGATCCTAAGTTGTATACTTCCACAAAAGCCCACTAAACACCCATGTACTCTCTATAATGCCAAATGGCTGTGAATTTCAGAAGAATAATTGTAAATAACACAAAAGGCAATGGAAATATGAATGATGGATGTAAATGATTTCAGTATATTCGTAATAATGATTATATTCAAGAAATAGCATGCAGGGACTGGAAGAGGAAGTAGGTTGGTTATGTAACAAAAATAAATTATAACAGGTAGATGGCCTGAGTATTTCATGTACTGGTAGTATACATATTAAAAGAAACACAGGAAGCCTTCTAGTACATTTGGTAGAATTCGTTTTTTGAAGACTTAAAGACATGGACAAGAATAATATAGATTAGAAGAAATGGATGAGTTGTGAGCAACGTGGAAGTGATTTACTGATGAGCTCATGGATCTACTGTACTCTCAAGTAACGGAGAAATAGAAGACCCAGTTCCATTTCTTTATTTAAAGAACGTATGTTTTAGGATCTATTCCATTGTGGACCTATTCCACATGCTCAATAACATCATCAAGTATTCTGATTATGAAGAAAAATGAACTATTTTAAATAATTTTCCTAAATGATATTAGTCAGATTTAAAATAAAATATACATTTATGTGCAATAATAAATATATTATTAAATATTATATTACACATAAATATATAAATAAATATTATAATTAAATAATAAACATTATATAAATAATAAAATATACAGATCTTAAACATAGATCATAGCAGATTCCTCATTTCAGAGGTGAATAATTGCTAAAGGTCATATAGTAAATTTAATTTAAGATAGAAAATATTACATTTCAAAAGTAAACTCTGTCATATTAGGAACAGTTGAGGGAACTGGGGATATCTGGGCTGGAGAAGAGGAACTAAACAAAATGGCTCACAACAACTGAATTGGAAATAAAGAAAATTATCAGAAACTTATTTGCTCAATCATATAATTATAAAACTGACAATTTAGAGGAAATGGACAAATATCTAAAAAGAAAACAAACATTATTTATGAATCCCGAAAGGGGGAAAACTCTATGACCTGATGTATTTTCAAGTGAAGTTTATCAAATATTCAAAGAAAAAGTCCAATATTATTATGTAAATGGTTTGCAATAATAAGAAAGCATCCTTCCAGTTTCTTCTTATGACATAAATATAGTACTGATACTTAAACCAGGAAAGACAAAACAGGGAAATAAAACCATTGACCAATATCACTAATGAACACTGACACAAAAATTTTAAATAAAATGCTAGCAAGTAGGCTTTAACAACATATTAGAAAGATTATGGGAGGATGTGGAAAAATTGGCACCCTAAAAAACTGTTGGTGGAACTGTGAACTGATCCAACCATTCTGGAGAGCAATCTGGAATTATGTCCAAAGAGTTATTAAACTGTCTATACCTTTGACCAGCAATACCACTATTAGGTCTGTTTCCCAAGGTGATCAAGGAAGAAGGAAAAGAACCTTTATGTTCTACCTATAGTAGCTCTCTTTGTTGTAGCAAAGAACTGGAAATTACAGGATAACCATCAATTGAAGGATGGTTGAATAAGTTGTGGTATATAACTGTGATGGAATACTACTGTGCTGTCAGAAATGATGATCAGATTGATTTTAGGAAAACATGGAAAGACTCAAATGAAATAATGAAGAGTGAAATGAACAGAACCAAGAGAGAATATTGTATATACTAACAGCAATGTTGTTTAAAGAGTAAATGTGAGTGATTAAGTTATTCTGAGTTATGTGAATATTCAAAGCAACTATAAAGGACCTATGAAGGAAGATGCTATTTACCTACGAGAAAGAACTGATATATGGAAGTATGTATTTTATGGTTTCACATATATATCTGTGTCAAATGCTAGCCTTTTCTAGTGTGGGGTTAGGAGGGAGGGAGGGAGGGAAATAGCTTGGAATTAAATGTAACAAAAAATAAAATAAACATTAAAAAAGAAAGATTATGCACTATGACCAGAATGTAGAATTGGTTAAACATAAGGAAGACCACATATATAATAAATCATGTTAATAATATACATAAAAAACAATATGATTATATCAATAGATTACAAAAAGACTTCTGGAAAAAACCTAGCACCTGTTTCTATTAAAAACTCTAGAAATCATATGAATAAATGGATCTTCACTTATTGTAATAAATGATATCCATCTAAATCCATGAGTAAACATTATATACAATGGAGAAAAGGTAGAGGCCTTTCCAATAGGATCAAAGGTAAAGCAAGGACGCCCATTGTCACCACTAATATTTAATGTAGTGCTAGAAATGCTAGTTATAATGATAAGACAAGAAAGGGAAATTGAGGGATTATCACTTTTTGCAGATCATATAATAACTTACTTAGAAATCTCTAAAAAGTAAAACAAAATTAAGTGAAACAACTAATATAGTTAGCAAAATTAATAAATTTATCCATATACAACATCATCATTCTTGATGTGAATTCTTGTTGAGGAATCCATTCTACATTAAGAATATTCAACAGAATAAACTAGAAAGAGAAATTCTATATAAATACATAGAAACTATAAAATATTTGGGAGTATATCTGCCAAGATGCACCCAGAAACTATATATATTCAACTATAAAACACTCTGTACAGAAATAAAGACAGACCTAAATAACTGGAGAAACATTATTTGTTCATAAGTAGTTCTAGCCAATATAATAAAAAGTGACAATATCTAAATTAATTTACTTATTTAGTGAAGTGCCAATCAAATTATCAACAGAATATTTCATAGAGCTTAGATAAAAGAAATTCATATTGAGGAACAAAAGACCAAGAATCTTAAGAGTAATAATAAGAAGTATGAAGGAAAGGGGTCTATTAGTACCAGATTTCAAACTCTAGTATAAAATATTTATCAATAAAATTATTTGGTACTGGTTAAAAATAGAGAGGTTGATCAGTGGAAAAGACGAAGTACATGATACATAGAAGCAAATACAGTAACATGGTCTTTGATTACACCTAAAAGTTCCAATTATTGGGAGAAGGACTCAGTATTTGACAAAAATCACAGGGAAAAGTGGATAGCTGTCGGCAGAAATTAGATTTGGATCAGTACTTTACATCAAATGTATACATGAATTGATATAAAAGGTTACATTGCCAAAAAGGACAAAATTACTTTTCATTTCAGATGGGAAAAGAATTCATGACTAAATAAGTGCTAAAGAGGATCATGCAAGACAAAAGAGACAGTTTAGGTTATGCAAAATTAAAGTGTTGGCATGAACAAATCTAATAGTCAAAATTAGAAAGGAAAAGAAATGGGGAAAAAATTTTTTGCAGCGAATTTCTCTGCTAAAGGTCTCATATCCAAGCTATATAAGGAACTGATTCAAATTTACGAAACTGAGTCATTCTCCAATAGATAAATGGTCAAAAGCTAGGAACAAATTTCTAAGTAAGAAATCGAAACTATCAACAACTATATACGATGCCATAAATTACTAGTAATTAGAGAAATGAAAATTCAAGAAACTTTGAAGGTCCACTTTATACTCATAAGACTAGCAAAGGTGACAAAAACAGAATATGACAAATGACAGAGGGGCTATGAGAAAATGGGTAAACTATTGTGTTGTTTGGGTAGCTGTGATTTGGTCCAGCTGCTGTGAAGAGTGATTTGGAATTATACCCCCCAAAGTTACTAAACTGTATGTACCCTTTGATCCAGTTATACCACCATATATCCCAAAGAGATCAAAGAAAGAGGAAAATGATCTAGTCATACAAAAATATTTATAGCAGCTTTTTTTTGGTAGTAGCTAAAATAGGAAACTAAGGGACTTTCCTTCATTTAGGGAATGGCTAAACAAATTATGGCACATGAATATAATAGGATATTATTATGCTACATGAAATGGACAGTTTCAGAGAAAAGACCTCTACATACAGATGAAGTGCCAAGTGAGCTGGATTAAAAGAACAATTCATACAATCACAACATTATATAGAAAACAACTTTGAAAGACTTTAGAATTCTGATTAATGCAACCATAAACCATGAGTCCAGAAGACTGAAGATGACACTGCCACTCACCGCTAGTCACAGAGGTGGTGACCTTAATAAGCAGAGGGAGAAATACATTTTGGGCATGACTAATGTAGAAATTTGTTTTGTTGAACAATTTATGTTTATGATGAAGGTTTTCTTATCTTTTTTTTCTTTTCATTATTCATTGGGGAGAGGAGGGAGCATGGAGAGGGTAGACTATAATTAAGATAAATTATAAGATTAAGATAAATAAATAACAATTGAAAATTATGAATGCCAGAACTAGGGTGGAGTTTGCATGAGTAGAGAGAAAGGGACTGATGTCATAGATGTTATGGAGGTGTGATTGACAGGGTTTGGCAACTGATAGGATAAAGAGGGGCATAAAAGAGAGTGACTTCAAGGGGGCCAGGTGACTAGAAGGATGATTCCTAATAATATTCCTTCTGGTTCTCTTCTGTCATGTATGATTCTTTGATTCCATAAGTCCAATAAGAGGTTTGAAAGCTTCCTGGTGTGGACATGGGTCACCAGTTGGTCTAGGCCTTGGAGACTGGACTAAGAAGGGAGAGAAGGGAAAGATAGCAGAAAAATGTTAATTCCAAAACAAAAAAGGTTTTATAAATCACAAGGTCAGAAAAGACCAAATGTGAAATCTAATCTTCCCTGATAGCAGATTAAAATTGATTTGTCTTAGGGGCAGCTAGGTGGTGCAGTGGATAAAGTACCGGCCCTGGATTCAAGAGGACCTGAGTTCAAATCCGGCCTTAGACACATAACACTTACTAGCTGTATGACCCTGGGCAAGTCACTTAACCCCATTGCCTAACCAAAAAAAAAAAAAAATCGATTCGTCTTCATGCAAAGTCACAGAATCATAGGTTTTCCCCTTTCCTATAGCTCCTTATACTTTAAGGCTGGTAAAGAATTCAGTCCAATTCAATGTAATCAGCATTTATTATTCTTCCACCCTGTAGGGGGCTAGACTTTCAGGCGAGCCAAAAGAAATGAAAAGATGACTGTCTTCAAAGACCTCACAGTTTAGGTGGAGAGACAAAATATGTATTCTAAGATCTTTTCTAGCTCTAAATCCATGATCTTAAGATCCTGTGAACACGAATGGGCTGGAGAACTATTTATTTTTGTTGTTTAGTCATTTTAGTCATGTTTGACTCTTCATGACTCCACTTGGGGTTTTCTTCTCTTTCTTTTTTTTGGGGGGGGAGGCAATTGGGGTTAAGTGACTTGCCCAGAGTCCCACAGCTAGTGTTATGTGTCTGAGGTCAAATTTGAACTCAGGTCCTCCTAACTAAAGGTACGGTGCTCTATTCACTGCACCACCTAGCTGCCCCCTGGGTTTTCTTAGAAGAGATACTGAAGTGCTTTGCCATTCCTTCTCTAGCTCATATTTACAGATGAGGAAACTGAGGCAAACTGGGTTGAGTGATTTGCCCAGGGTCACACAGTAAATGTCTGAGGCCAAATTTGAACTCAGGTCTTCCTCACTCCAGGCCTGATGCTCTATACACTGTGCCACCTAGGAGAACTAATTATGGCATAGTGCAAAGAGCCCTGAACCTGAGCATCAGAAAACCTCAGCTCTGTCACCTAATAGGTGTATGATCTTGGATAAATCATTTAACCTTTAAGGACCTCAAATTCTTCCACAATTAAAATAAAGGAATTCAACTAGAGGATTTTTAAGGGTTCTTCCATCTCTGTCATTTTGTGTTTTTGAATCTATTCCCAAGCAATAGATATTGATTTGTGAGATAGTATAGCACACAGCAGAAACATAAATGCTAAGAGATTTAAAGTCTAGACAATCTGGGCAAAGGTACAGATGCAGGAGATGGGATAGATTGCCCAGGGACAACCTAGTAAGCCAGACAAAGTCTAAATAAGACACCAAGCCTAGCAGCCCCTATATAACCAGCCTTGTGCTGGAGCCTGTAAGAAGCAAAAGAGACAGGAGAAAACAGAATTTTGGCTCTTAGAGACTCTTATCTAAGACACGTGACATCTGACATAATCTGAGAACGATGCAAAATAGAATGTGCAATCTGATGTAGTCTTTTTTTTCCTTAATAGTATTTTATTTTTTTTCCAATTACACGTAAAGATAGTTTTCAACATTCTTTTTTGTAAAATTTTGAGTTCCAAATTTTTTTCCCTCACTTCCTTCCCTCCCCCCTCCCCAAGACAGCAAGCAATCTGATACAGGTTATACATGAACAATCACACGTACAATTATATTTCCACATTAGTCATGTTGTGAAAGAAGAATCAGAACAAAAGGGAAAAACCATGAGAAAGGAAAAAAAAAAACAAAAAAAAGTGAAAATAATATGCTTTGATCTATGTTCAGACTCCATAGCTCTTTCTCTGAATGTGGATTGCATTTTTCATCACGAGTCTTTTGGAATTGTCTTGGATCATTGTATTGCTAAGAAGAGCTAAGTCTATCATGTGTAATCATCATACAACGTTACTGCTGCGGTGCACAATGTTCTCCTGGTTCCGCTCACTTCATTCAGTATCAGTTCATGTAAGTCTTTCTGATGTAGTCTATATGTAGCATATATTATAGTCAGTACCTAGGTATTAGTATTTACTGTATTAGCATATTCTCTAGAGTCTATTCTATGTGTAGTACTATATACTACAGTATATATACACATATATGTGTATTTGTATACACATATGCTACAAGTTTATACTATCCATGGGTGTAGAATGCACTATGTGCTATTTGGGATATGTACTATGTATAGCACATGATAAAGATAAAATATTTAATATTTTCTCTTGACAACTTTGAATATGTGAGATAGAGCTAAATTATTACAAGGTATTTTAATATTTTAGATGTATCTATATAGCACATATGTGGCATATATATATTATGGATAGCAGTTACATAGCATATATACTATGAATGTATGGAGTGCATGTTAGCTTCATATACACAATATATACCTACATGTAATATGTGCATAGTATGTTGATGATATATACTGTATACAAAGTCAATGTATACAATTATACTTATTATCTATGTAGTATTTGTTGTATTAATACATATATGTATTATATGTACAGTACTATATCCCATTATACTATGGAGTATATACTAAACTCATATGTAACCTTAATATAATTTATGTATTTATTATGTATATGTGTTATGCATATGTGTAGAATACTTTAGAAATCTCCAATATAATTTCCTTTTAGAAATCATTATGTTACAGACTGAAACAAACTTTATTTGAAAAAGCCTTAATAGCTACAAGAGCTCAACATTTTTATTATTCTGACTATACCAAGAATTACTACTAAGCAACAGCGTTACTACTAAGAGTAAAATAGATGATCTGGTCACAATCTTTGCATGGATAAGTAGTTTTTTAAAATAAAGTTTCTTTTACAAGCAATTAAAAAAGATGGATGGAAGTTGGAAAAGGGCAGGATTTGGCTCAATAGAAGAAATAACTTCCCAATAACTAAAGCTGTACAACAAGGTGCTCATTTTCCATTCTCATGCGGCACTGAAAGAGGCTGCACCGCTTTTGTATTTCTGGAGCCCGAGCACAATTCTTTACTGAATGGTTGGTTTGGGAGCTGGTGAGCTTCACACTTCACATGTGTTTGGTTTGTGAATGCCCCTTCACTGATGGGGATCTCAAGCAGAAGACAAATGAATATGGTCCTTTATATTCCATCCCTCCATCCATCCATCCATCCATCCATCCATCCATCCATCCATCCATCCACCCATCCATTGAGGCCATCTTGTGGTCTGCCCAGCTATTTCCACTGCCTTGCTTCTCCCCATCTGGACCATTCGCACTGGATGTCTAGCATTCATGTGCTGGGAAATGTAATCATTCACCTTTGAAACTCTGGCCTTAGGGTAGAGGCATTCTTGACTGGTGATTGAGGGCAAACTTCCCTAGCCCACTATATCCAGCTGGTCCCAGACTAGATGAGACCATACTTCACAATCCAGCTAGATTGAAACCTGGCCATCTTGCTGTCTGCTCAGCTAGTTACAAGTATTTTTCCCCCTGTCTCCTTTCCACTTCTTGCTTTGGGCATAGATATTAGAACCTAATTTCCTTGACGGATGGACTGTGTCACTACTTATACCATTAGCATTTATCACAATACCTGGCACAAAGTCCAGTTTTAATCAGTGCTTTTTCATTCATTCATTTATTCATTCATTCTTCAGAGATTGTGTAGAAACAATTTTAAAACTGAGTGGCAGACTAGACCACATGATCTCTGAGATCTCTTCCAATAACAAGGTTTATGATTCTTTACACATATCTTTTGTGTTGATGTGGACTTGGGTGGAAAATTTGGAAGTTGTATTCTGGGGTGTTCTTCGGCTGGCCTGTGCCCAATGGTGCAGGCTATATTATGCCCCCATAGCCCATGGCTCTGTGTTGTATAATCTCCATGCTGAGATCATGAGGCAATCAATTGTTATAGTAACTACAGACACCTACTCATTCACATATATACTCACACAGAATGATTTGGATATATATATGGAGGTCTATCAATCCTAAACATTTAAAGTGTACCTAATTTTACTTGGCATTAGGTACTATTTTAAAAGAAGAATTGTTTGGAACTAGGTCCCATTTTTTAAGGGCAAACTTATGCTTGAATGAATGAATATAGGCAGGAAGCTGGGTGGGAGAGAATGGGTTAGTATTTGGTTGATAGAAAATATATATGTAAACGAGAAGGCAGTGGCTACAGTGCAATACCTGGAATCAGAAATACTTGGGTTAAAATTCTGCCTCTGAAACTTACTAGTTATGTTACCCAGGGCAAGTTTCTTGATCTTTCTGAGTCTCAGTTTTCTCACCAATATAATGGGGGAGTTGAACTAGTTAGCCTTTAAGGTACCTTACAACTTTCAATCTATGATCTTATTATCTCCTGCCCCCTTCTCTAGCCTCCACAGGTGATACCAGAGACTAAAGATCTATTACTTGTCTAATACAGTTAACACTCATAGCTGTGAGTCTGTATTGACTAGCCTATAGGACTTTAAGTATGACAGTGGTCAGTGATTTGAAACATTTCATGCATGTCACTCAGGAAACTGAAGCTAACCTCTAGTAAAAAGATAATTTTTACTGAAGCATTTAACATGTTAAAACCAGCACCTATTCTCCTGAGTTAGCACATGTTAACTCGGAAGGGGAGATTTCATTTAAACTGTAGCTGTAATGTGTCACTGCTGAAACATTGGACAGTCTATGTAAAACTCACAAGACAGTATGCTTTATTGCATACCACAGATGTACCTCACATCGAGCCTTCCTTGCCAAAAGTGCCTGCCTATGTAATCTTGTGGATGTAGGTATTTAAATAACACACTTAAGCAAATTACTTGTTTGCTGTTTTATGTGCACAGCTCAAACTTCCTGGCTTAGGCTTGCCTGGGGAGCTACTACTAATCATTTCTGGTGAAATCATGAGCCATGTGAAAGGTAGAGAGATGATGCCAATGTTCCAAATGCCATCTGAGTTGCAAGGGAACATGAAATAGGCATTCTAAATATAGTCAGTGGGCACCAAACCCCACACAACTGGACAGGTTCTTTAAAAAAAAAATCTTGTGTTTTGATAGCACCTTCACTTTCAAATACATTTCTCTTTCACCTTCCCAGAGAGTTATCTTTTGTAAACAATAAAAATGTGGCAGGGGGGGAGTTGAGGGGGGGACAGAGAGATAGACACACAGCAACACAGAGAAAAGAGGGAAGAGAGGGAGGGAGGAAGAGGGAGAACGAGGGACAGGAAGGAAGGAGGGAGAGAGTAGTTCATAAATATTAACCAACACATAGCAACTGAATCTGAAAGAATGTGCAATATTAATTGGATAAGATGTTAAAGGAAAGCCAAGTATTTAGGCAGCAAGATTACTACAATGATCTCACTTGATGTATGGTGAAGATTCCAAAGCATAGAGCTACACTAACATTTGCTAAAACTAGTACACCTGGTTTCTTACTTGCAGTAACATTAAAACAAAATTGGAGCAAAAAAAGACAACTAAGATGATAAGGGAACCTGAATTTTCTGAAAGTCTTTCTTTTGAAAATATTGAGTGTATCAGCATTGGTCTTGAGCAGGGTTTCTTAACGATTTTTGTCCCATGGACAATTCAGGTGGTCTGATGAAGACCATGGACCCCTTCTCAGAGTAATTTTTTTAATGAATATAATAATTAGGATTACAAAGGAAACCAATTATGTTGAAACAGTTATCATTATATCTAAAACAATTTCATGGACCACCAGGTTAAGAACTCCTAGTCTGGCAGACTGGCTTAAGGAAGCTTGTGAATGGTACTTCCATTCTACTGGAAGAAAGGAATGTATAAAGCAAAATACTGAATACTCAGAGCATCTAAATCAGTAGAAACTAGCAGTGGGAATCACAACTACTGTTGCAGTTGTGTGTAAATACAGAGAGTACAGATTGTGATCTAAGAAGTCAAATGTTGTGATATACTTGATTTCTGTTTCACTTTCCAGGTCAGTGGAACAAGCATGGAACCTAAAGTCAGGCTTGTGAAAGTCCCCCTTTCCTTCCTCTTACGCTGCTGAAAGTTGGTGCACTGGTTTTAAGGGCTTAGAGCCTAGGCACAACCTACATAATTACTTTGTGGAGCTCCAAAGAGGTGGAGTAATTTGTGAATATTAGAAAGATAGTAAGATAAGCATCGTGCAGTAGGCAAAGTGTGGGACTTTAAAGGCAGTAGACTTGGTTATGAATCCTGATTCAGTCACGTAATTAGCTATGTGACTATGGTAACCTCTCAGAGCCTCAGTTTCCTCATCTGTAAAGGGGAGATAATTCTTATATTATCTATCTCCCCCAGTCACTATGAGCAAAGTGCTTTGCAAAAGTTAAGCACTGTAGAAACATTGATTATTCTTATGAATGTAATAAGAAAACAGCAAGTCTCAATGAAGATCATTAATGGCAAACTCAAATGTCCTCTGTCCAAGGCTAACATCGTAATTTGTCATTGTTCCTTTGTACTGCAGATGAAGAGAAGCAAAATATTCTCTAGGCTGTTATATAGTTGGACTACTTATTTGTGGCCTACATTTTTCTTTGCCCAATAAAATACTTTTGCATTGTACTTTGCAGCATCTTGCTTACTACTACAGAGAAAGTTATGAATTCAGAGGGTATCTAATAAATGTCAGCTAGGGTTACAAAGATGAAAACATCAATCCTTCTATGGACTATTGGATAATAATACCAGATTAAAGTAATATTTCTATCTGGCTCTTATTTCATGACTTAAAAATGCATTGTCATGGAAATAAAGAGAGTTATGAATGTAGTATTTTTTATATATTCTCAAATGAAGATATTATGTATGAGTATATGAGTTAGAAAACAATGGAAGGTATTCGCCAAAATAATGCCAGTGACTTTTGCGGGCATAACTTTTTACTTGCAAGTAATTATTTTGAAAGAGTAGTGGCTTTGAAGTTAGAAAACCAGGGTCCAAATTGCAGTACTTGGTTGAGTTTGGATGAAGTCACTTTCTTATTTTCATCTCTATTAAAAAAAAAGAGTGGGGTGGGGTGGGGAGGGGTTGAAACTAGACATTCTCTAAGGCCCCTTCCACTTCCAAATCCTGTGATCTGATTCCATTTTCCCAAGTATGATCATATTATTTTGCTACAACAGGTAACAATTTCATTTTTATGTCAGATTCAACCAGGAAGCTATGGCAATGCTGTGGCAATCTGTGTGCCTCTTTGATTTCTGATTAGGCCAGTAACGACTTAAAAGCCTTTTAAGAGTTGCAACTGAGAAGGTAGGGTGAGGCTGAAAGAATCCAGATGCTGCACAGGGATAGTCTAAGAAATGACTAAAAGATAGGGATTTGGGGAACAATTGATTCTTTTCTGCACAGCAAATTGAATATGCATGTAAATCAGAGGTGGTCATCACATATGGCTCCCATTTTCTCCCATCTTGACTCTGAGATCAGGCCTGAAGAGACCACAAGTCCCTCACAGCAGTTTGCAACTCCTATCTGAGCTGCCCTATGTTGAAAAGGAAGGCAGTTATATCATGATCTTTTTGAAGAAAATAAAAGCCCATTCCTTAAAGTTCCTGACAAGTAGCCACAATGTCCCTAACTTGCTCTAAAGCAGGGGTTCTTAACTCCCTTTCTTGTCAGGGACCCCTTGACCTGCCTGGTGAAGCCTATGCACCCTTTTTCATTATCACATTTTTAAATTCTTGAGACAAATAAGATTACAAAGGAAGCTGATGATATTTAAATACAGTTCTCAAAATTTTTAAAAAACAATAAACATGTTCATAGAACCTATGTTAAGAAGCCCTAAAATTCGGAAACAGGACACTCTGACCTTTTTTTCTAAGCATAAATCAGTGGAGGCTAAATTAGCTGAGAGGTAGCCATAGCATATGCAAATAAGCCTGTGAAGCAGGTGCAATCAGGGAAGCTCTGGGGGAGCCTCTAGTCATGATTCACAGAAAATTAACACTTACGCACCTAGAGATCTTCAAATCTCTTTGCAAACTTAAATTAATTAATGTACACTACACCCTTGTGTCATTATCTTTGTTTTACATATAAGGAAGCAGGCAGGTTAAGTGGCTTGATGAAGGCCATTCAAGAAGTCAGGAGCGGGGCTGGGAAATTAGAAGCACCTGGTCAGACAGACGGCTGTGCTGAATGGGCTACGGGATGTGTGCAATTGGTTCAGCAGCCCAGGAGGGAGGAGGGGACTCAGACAACTGACGCTCTTGCTACCCTGGAGCAGAGAAGCTACTGAGTCAGAGGGACCTCATTTGCCAGTGACTTGCTGACAAGGAGGCCAGAGGGGCTAAGCACTCTAGTTGTCAGACACATTCCACAGGGGTGATGTCTCCTCTTCTGGCAATGGGTTAGTACTTGACTGCTCTATCCCTTTTGATGGGCTATTATTTAGCGTTAGTAAAATGGCAGCACTTCTGGCATCTGTATGCCCAGCACCACTCAGAGGAGGATCCAGAGGGATCTTCTTTCTCAAAATTCTATTTTAAGTTTAATGCTCTCTCCTCACACCTAAGGTTAAAGCTGTGGGGAATAAATCACTGGCCTTCGAACTCCTGGCCAGTCAGCCTCCTGACTCAAATGCTGGGTTGCTTTGATCCCAAGACAACTGGCAAAAATGAGAAAGATGGAAAAGCCAAAGGAGAAAATAGTAAATGGAGGGGAAGAGAGAGAAGTTCCTGGCAAAGAAGATGCCATCTTAGGGCATCTTAGTAAGAAGCTCAAAGTGAGAAGAAGGAAGAAACGATTGAGAAGCAGAAATCGGGGGCATCCAGAGAGATGAGAGAATGGTTGAGAAAGAGGTGAATGCCATAGGAAGATAAAGGAGAAAGAGGAAGTTAAAGAGGTTAGGCCCCAGAAGGAGTATAGATTTAGACATCTGGGGAATTTAAAAATAAGGGCTAGCAAAAAAATTATGGGGAGAGGCAAGTGGATAAAGTAGAAATTCAGAATGATTATAGGTTACAGAGAGGGCAGTGGCAAAGCCATCCAGGTGATGAGGCTCCTTCTTGGAGCACAGTGGCATAGATAGAATGGAAAAGCCAGGTGATACGAGGAAAGAAGTGCAGGAAAATGAGAGGAAAGAGAGGACTTGGAGGCCAGAAGAGGGTTGGTAGGTCAAATAGGTGGAGAAGAAGAGAAGTAGAGATATAAGAAACATTTAGGAGAAATTTTAGGTGGTACAGGGAAGAGGGGAAGCAGATTTTCATGACTACCATGGGATAAGAGGGTATCAAAAGCTGCTGGTAGCCAAGAAATACCTAATGATTTAATTTGATTAGCCATCTGTGGTCTTTTTCCTTCAACAGAAAGGCATCTACCTGTGTAGTGAATTGTGCTTGAATACATAATATTTATAAGAATATGCCTATGGAGTGAATAGAAGTGGGCAAAGAAGGAAGGTATGTTTTTCAGTCTTCCCTTCTCTGACCAACCCCTTCAAACACACAGAACAAGAAGGCTAAAGCCAGGCATAGCAGTGAGGTCAGGATGACAGCTACAGAAATAAGGTCAGGGACACGGGATTTCATTGGTATAGGGAACTTCCAAATGAAGAAACTTCCTTCTCCATTGGAGGTCACAGTCTTTGAAGGGTGGGCTCAAGTGGAGGCTGAGTGCTTGGAAGATAGTCATTAACCTAGATCCTCAATAAGGTATCCCTGTTAGAAGGGTTCTTAGATTGGCCAATGAACCTCATGTAAGTGTTAAGCATAATGACTGTCCTTTGAGTCTGGACCTTCAACCAGTTCCAAAATCAATCCAATACCATGTAGCTCAGATCTTTCTTTCTTCTCTATAGGGGGGTGTATGAGAGATGTCAAATTCTTTGCTCAAATCCAGGTATTCTATGTGTAGAGCATTCCCTGATCTAGCTATCTAATAACCCTGTCCAAAAAAAAAAATGAAGTTAATTTGACAAGAAAAGCTAGAGGAAGCTAGATGGCACACTGCAGTGGTTAGAATGATGAACTTGGAGTCAAAAGGATCTGAGGTCAAATCTGACCTCAGATACTCATTGTCTTTATGACCCCTGGGCAAGTCACTTAATCTTCTGTGCCTCATTTTCCTCATGTGTAAAATAGGAATAATAAGAGCAACCACATCTCAGGGATGCTGTGAGGAAAAATGAGATAATATTTATAAAGCATTTTGCAAATCTTAAAGTGTTATCATCAATGCTAGCTACTATTAAATCCTATTAAGAAAATTGTTAGTTTGACAGTCTCTTCATACACATTACCTTTTATTCTGTCCTATGTATCAAAACAACAAGAAATTTGTTAGGGAGTAATTTTAACTAAAATCTGTAATTTACCAGAAAAGGTAAATTACTTAAAATGTCATAGACTATTGACTATCTCAAAAAATTCAAGTTAATGCTCCTTTAGTTTGAAAATAATTATGTTGGAAAATCTTTTAAGAAAATGGCTTTGAAATTTTACTTATTCTTATACTCAGACTCACTTGAACTTGATTCTGTTTTTGATATCCCTATCAAATTATTTTAAAGATCTCAATTTACTCTTCATTCAAAGTTCTATGATTTTCTATGATTTTTTTGGCCAAAACAATAAAGTTCTGCTCTAACTTACTGGCACAGATAAAGTTTTTGGATTTTTTGTGGATTTTATTTATTCAGGTTATTTCAATCTTATTCTCATATCTCATTAGCATGGATGATCAAGAATGAGTTTTAGTAACCTACATTCCACATGCCTATTCAGTCATACCTACATAATTTAGAAGAGTAGAAATTCCATTCCCTTGTCCAATGGAAGTCGCAAGTATTAGGTCTGGGATGGGTCACAGATTTAAAAAAGAAAAGTATCTTCTCTAGAGGATTCTGAATCTAGTCCATTTGACTCATTGATTGGACCTAACCAAGCACAAACCATCAGATATTATTTGGGTTTAGGTTACAAGTGGTCTCTTACAAATGATGGCCAGCATCATGGAGTCAAAGATTTAGAGATGTAAGTAATCTTCAAGGTTATCTATTCTAACTCCTTCAATTTATAGTTGTGAAAATGGAGGCCCAGAAAGTTTAAGTGACATGTAGGTAGTGACTGACAGAATTAGGATTTAAACCCAGGTCCTTTGACTCCATATCTAGCATTCTTTCCAAAGTACTGTATTGTGGTCCAACCTCATCATTTGTGGTAAAGTCCCATAAAGTCACCATAGACACTGAATTAACAAATACTGAACCACTACTCTCAGGGGGAAATGCAGGGTTAGGTTTCCGTGAGCTTCTGGTCACATTTATTTTAGCACTTACTGGAGCACCCTCACATTCAAACCAGTGAATTTCCTCTTCCTTTTTCTAAATGTTCTGTATTGTTGATTCATTAACACTGAACTGACATCCAGCGTGTAACTCATGCCTGAACAAAGCTTATCTAACACATATTGTCTCCCTATGGCACATCACAGCCCTCTTGCACCCAAAACACTGGACAGCACTTCAGCACTATATTTGGGGGCATTTTAAACAAAAAAAAAATCACCAACATAAAGCACCAAAATGTGAAAAAAATCACATTAAATAGACCAAGAAAAGGACACCTGTTTACAGTTTAAGAGCTAAAATAAAAAGGCAGGGATAAATAAAAAAAATGTAAACGTCTTGTTTGACCTTAGCTGGGAAGGTATATATCAGACTCAAATTTTTCATTTTCTGCACACGTCCACAAATGATTGCAAAAGTGCTGTAAATATTGACTTTGGGGTTACAAATAAATTTTAGGGAATAGACAAATTCACAGATTTAGAATATGCAAAGAAGACTGACTGTATCACCCTCAAAGTAATCTAATTCGTGACACTGTCAGCCCTAAAATGTTGGAGGCTGATGTAAATTGGTTCCTAGTCTGCTTTAGTGCCCAGGTAGACAACTCATCATTTCCCACCTGGTTGCTCCACTGGACTTCTCCATTTTCTCCAGAAACTCATCTTCCCGCAAGATCAAATAGCTCTGAAACTCATACCTCCTCAATACTCCTTGCTCTTGGGGTCCCTCTCTCCTTCTGATCGGAGGGGGGAGATGGTAGACATTGGTGAACACTTCCCAGATTCTCTAAGAAGGCAATTGGCTGCAGGAATTCATCACATCCCAAGCTGGATATCCAATAAACTTTTCAGCTTCTTTTCATGTGTTATCTTTCCTATTAGAGGTAAGCTCCTTGAGGGTAGGGACTGTCTTTTGCCTTTCTTATTCCTAGCGCTTACCAGACTGCCTGGCATATAGTAGGTACTTAATAAATGTTTACTGACTCTCTGACTAGTGCTGGCATAACAATTAGAAGAAAAATGTTAATGTTTAATATTTTAGCATAATGATTAATTAGAATATCCCATTTACTATATCCTACTTAATATCCTACATTTAAGAGTACAGATTCCTTTATCTCACTGCCATCCAAATTACTACATAGTAAGATGCTTCAAGAATGAGATTAAAATAGCTCTAATTATAGTAGTAATAAAATTCACTTCACTTTACTGAAAAGCTATATAAAACTTAGTCCATTAAATACAGATACTTAACGATGATGGTGATAATGAATTAAATAGCTACAGTATGACCGGAGATAATTATTATTTATACATTATATATATGATATATATGTATGTGTATGTATATATATATATAGTTTGATTTCCATATATGTATATGTCAATAATCACTGTTATCAAGAGTATGATTCATTAAAATAGCAATTGGTGGCTTGGTTTATCTTTGACAGTATATTCAAAGGTAGTTTATTCTTTTAAGATTACTGGTATAGCCACATATTGACTTAGAAAACCACAAACTGATATTATCTATGTTGTACTTCATTTTTATCTATTCTGCTAAACACCTTCCAATTACATTTTAATCTGGTTCAGGGTTTGCTCTGGTCGATTGGTGATAAGTCCAGAGTCTGATACCTCTGACGTAAATAATCATAATTACTTCCATGTACAAAGGAAAAAATGGATTTTTCTAGGAACTGAAAGTGACAAATGAAGCCTTAAAGTAAAAATGAAATGTAGTCACACATACTTTTGACTTTTAAAGAAGGAAATAATAAGGATCTAAAATCTTATTGTTTCTATTTTTGTAACATCTCTGTTAACATCTATCCCCTTCTCTCCACTCACATGGCTACCACCTTAGTTTAGGTTCCCATCATCTCTCACCTGGATTGTTGCAATAGTCTCCCTGTCTCTGGTCTCTCTCCAATCCAATCCATCCTCCACACAGCTGCTAAAGAGACGTTTCTGAAGTGTAGGTCAGGCTCCGTATCCTCTAGGACTAAATATAAGCTCTTCTGCTTGGCATTCAGAACTCTTCACAACTTCGCCTGCATATGCCTTATCAGCGGCCCTTTCATGTACTCCAGGATCCACCTAAACTGGTAATATTGACTCTTCATGCCCAGTACTCTATCTCCCATCTCTGTCCTCCATGATTCTTGCAATCCCTAGTTTCCGTCAGAGCCCAGCTCAGTTTCTACCTTCCTCATGAAACCTTTCCTGATCATTCTAGCTCCCAGCTCCCCATCCCCATTGATCAAATTACCTTGTATTTAGTTTCTATACTACTGTCTTCCCCAAGAGACTGTAGGCTCCTTTGGGGCAGGAGAGGTTTCATTTTTCTCTTTGTATTCCTGGGATTTAACACTGTGTCTAGAACACGGTAGGTACTTAATAAATGTTTGTTGATTGTCTGATCTCACCTTAGATTCTTTTTATGTATTTTTTCTGTCCAGTTACTGTGTTGAGGAAAAAGTGTCATGGTAAGAATATTGGTCTTGAAATGTGAAGCCCTGGATTTGTTTATTGGGTTTGAAATAGTTGCTAGCTGTGTGACCATAGACAAGTGACAATAAGTAACTTCTGAGGCTAAGTATCCTCATCCATGAAATGGGGCTAATAGTATTGTACTTTTTTTTTTTAAAGGCAATTGGGGTTAAGTGACTTGCCCAGGGTCACACAGCTAGTAAGTGTCAAGTGTTTGGTCTGAGGCCAGATTTGAACTCAGGTTCTCCTGACTTCAGGGCTGGTGCTCTATCCACTGAGCCACCTAGTTGCCCCGGTATTGCACTTTCACTACCAACATCACAGGCCTGTTATGAGGAAAGAGCTTTGTAAACCTGAAAATGCTATATAAATGTGAGGAATTAGACTGGGGAAGACACTATTTTTGGGGGGGGCATCAAGAATGAGTATCTGGTTAGGATTTATAATAATAATAGTAATGATGGCTACCATTTATAAAATGGCTTGAGGTTTATATTTGATCCTCATAACAACCTTTAAAGTAAATGTTATCCCCATTTTACAGATGAGGAAAACTGAGAGGTTACATGGTCACCAAAAGTGAGTGAAGGACAGATCTCTCCTGACTCCCAGTCTAGTGCTCATTCTGGTGCATCATGCTGTCTTCTATAAACCTAAGTGAGATTTTCTTTTTGTCTCCATTAACACACACACACACACACACACACACACACACACACACACAGGAGATAAGAACAGATGACCTTTTTTTCTTTTACCTTTTGTTCTACAGGCTTCTTGAGAGCAAAGATTGTACTTGTTTTCATCTTTATATCCCTAGCTTTGAATGTGGTAGATGTTTAATACATGTCTGGTGAGTTTAATTAATTTCTTCATGACATTTTAGTTTTACTTAGTACTAGCTGTTACATGAACAGTGCTCCTTCAATGGTTAGGGGAAAAGGACAAGATAGCAAAATTTTTTGGGCACAAGAAAAAAGAAAGGCAATGGTACAATGAGAAATAATGAGCTTTTTAATTCTCATAGTAGGACTGTTTATTGAAAAACAGGTACAGGGGCAGGTAGGTTGCACAGTGGATAGAGCACCAGCCCTGAAGTCAGGAGAACCTGAGTTCAAATCCGGCCTCAGACCAAACACTTGACACTTACTAGCTGTGTGACCCTGGGTAAGTCACTTAACCCCAATTGCCAAAAAAAAAAAAAAAAAAGAAAAAGAAAAATAGGTACAGAAGAATACTAGTACACTATTATATGTGTGATGCATTGGAGAGAGCACCCATGCCTGGAGTCAGCAGAACTCATTTTCCTAAGTTCAAAGCTGGTCTCAGACACTTACTAGCTATGTGACCCCGGGCAAGTCACTTAACCCTATTTACCTCAGTTTTCATTTGTTAAATGAGCTGGAGAAGGAAATGGTAAACTACTCCAGTATCTTTGCCAAGAAAAACCAAATGGGCTCATGAAGAGTCTGACATGACTGAAAAATGACTGACCAACATGATATGTGTTCCGGGATAAACAGGATGTTCATAAGCACAATCACATCCTAAAGACATTGGGTCAGCTTGTCTACAGAAAGTCAAATAATTCATTTGAAAAGTGAGGAATCTTTTTGTAAAGCAAATAATAATTTTTAATTTGTGTTTTGTAATTCTGCATTTTTGTTTATTAAGATAACACATACTTGTAACATAATGTATGTAAGACATAGCTGTATTCATTAATAATTAGGTCATCAATAAATGCTGGTAAAATATAATTTTATTTCATTTTACACTCTAGAGCCTTCTGGGATAAACTTTTCCCTGACCATATTGAAATAATCCATTCCATTCTCACCACCATCATTAAATATCTTTACTTAATGGGCTAGGTTCCATACAGCCTTCCAGTAACATAAATGGTACTGTCTCCTATTATCCTAGTACTTCAGGTCTAAAATATACATTGATATAAAAGGAAAACAAATCCTAGTCATTGTCTTCCTATTGGACTAATTACTTTAGACTATTTTCAAAATCATGTGGACACCAGTAAATCACAAGTATTACTGGTGGGCCTTCAAGTCCTAATATGAAAATATATTTAAGTATTTAACTATACAGCATTATATCACTATCATTAGCCCAAATTTATTGAAGTTCCACAGGGTACAGGTTATTACGGGATTGCAAAATATTATTTAAATGGTCCCTAGCCCTCAAGGAACTGTGTAACAGTTAGGAGTAATTCTTGTAATTTATGAGGCTTTTTAAATTTTTTGGTCCTCAAAGTTCCCAGTGTCCTTGTATCCTCAGGACGAAGAAAACCAAGTGGAATGATGCTGCAGATCAGGATCTTACTTTTCAATTACTTTTCTTTGACAACAGTGAACTCAGCCTGAGCCCCACGCCATTTATTCTCCTCATGCATTTCTTCTGCATTCCGCTTAGACGTCTGTTGTTCATCATGTCAACCGACAAACTCGTCAGTAAGCATTTACAGAGAACCCATTGGGTGAAGGGCACTGCACTGTGCACTGTGGGAGATTGCTGAGGACGTGTTCTCCGTCTTCAGAACGCCTTACACATTACAAATTTCATGAGGCTCTGCTAAACAAGCAACACCAAAGAGACAATCCTTGAGTGAGGAAAACCTTGGCCTAGACTTGGCTTTGCCTACACTGTGCCCTTGCAACTGAACTGCCTTCTCCATCTCAACAAGGCCATCTGTTGAAGGGTTTGTGGGAGCAAGGCTCTTCAACAAACAGCTTGATAGTGGGCTGAGATTGATCAAAGTCTAACCATTCTGCCTTATCTATCTAGAATCATAATTCAGGAATGAAGTCGCCCCTAGGTTTGCTCCTCCCCACCATTAAATTCCATTCAATCACAGCACACAAAATGCAGTCCATGCTTAGGCAGCCAGATGTTATCATTACAGGCCTTTCCTTATAAACTGATGCTGAAACCTGAGTGGTTGATGAGACTAGCTAAGCAGTTGTACCTTTGACCTGATTGCATTAAACTTGCCCTATCAATTTAAGCTTAGTATAAACACCATTTCCCAGAGTCCCTCATGGCTTCAGTGGTGAGAAGAAGCTGACTAAGCCTAAACATTTTTTAACAGCAATCTTGTCTTACAACACCAAGGGGATTTGCTATGTATCTGGGGCTTTATAAAACCATATGAACATGCTGAAAGAATTAAAGTCCTTTAAAAACGAAAAATTGATTGTGACAGTCCTTTCTGAAAACCAGTTTGTGTAATGACAGCACAAGATGAGTTGGAAAGTAGTCTCAAGCAGCTTTTTACATGTATTTTTTTAAGTGACAGATTTTTATTAGATTCAAATAGTGTTTTTCTCTTCCTAAATGGAAAATATGCCCTAAATTTCAGTAAGTTGGACTTTAACATCTTCACCTTCCCAGCTGAGTGTCTTTCAAATGAAAATTGGGACCCTCTCTGCTTCTCAGTTTCTTGGGCAGTGCCATTGTAATTCTTTCCATATTAGCGAGCAGGTGACATCTTAACAAAGAAATCCCAGCTGCATGCTACATGAAATTACATCAGCGTGTTGTTTATTTACTCATTGTATTTCAAATCAATAGCCCAGAGAGATCCATAAAGCACTGAGATACTACTTTGGAATTTATATGAAAATACTGAAACAAGGATACTTCAGAAGATGATACGTGGAGAGAATACTCAGCTTAGAGATTTTGAGGTTTTTTTTTTTCCCCTAATGGCAAAATCTGCTTTCTGATGACTGATCATTTCAAAAAAGATGGACAGGAGAGGGTTAAATGGTTCCTTTCTGCAAAGATGAGAAAATAGCTGCTCAAACTATTGCTAGCACTATGGAGAGCAAGTGACCTCTGTCAGATTTATAAACTATTATAAAAGTAGTGCTGATCTCCCCAAATCTAAGTTATCATTCTGTGGCTAGGTGATTCTTTGGACAAATGTGCACAAAAAGATGAAGGTTTAATGCGTTTTAACAAAAATCCTAAAACATCAGAATAAAACACTATTTTTTGGGGGGGGGGGCTAGGCAATGGGGTTAAGTGACTTGCTCAAGGTCACACAGCTAATAAGTGTTATGTGTCTGAGGTCGGATTTGAACTCAGGTCCTCCTGAATCCAGGGCTGGTGTTCTATCCATTGTGACACCTAGCTGCCTCTAAAATACTCACTATTAAGGAAAAATCACAAAGTGAAGAAAGACATAGTTTCGAAATTAGGTTGCCTGGCACACTCCCTCAGTTACTCCTAGTAGCTCTGTCATCTGATGTTGTTAAACCCATGCTTGTGGGCTAATCTAGGAAAATGACGCCATTTGGAAATTAACAGATCAATTTACTACAACAGATTAAATTGGTATGATCTAGATTTAGTAAGGAATCCAAAATTCAAAAATGAAAATGAATACACTTATTGACTCAAATGAAAATCCAGTACTTAATGTTAGTGAATGAAGGAAGACTGTTCTGAAACTTTGAAAGCTAAAATTGAAGTCTATAGGAATACTATTTTTTTTTCTTTTCTACAGATAGTGGGTAAGAAAGGCAGAACAGGTATTTCATTTTATGGAGTGGCAGAAAGAGTTCTCAATAAGGAGTCAAGAAACATGGTCCATAATCCTTACTTTGCCAGTAACCAGTTGTGTGAACTTGGCACATCATAACCTCTCTGAGCCTCCAATCTCCTCATCTATAAAATAAGTGGGTTGGATAGATCTTCCAGTTCTGTCAGTCTCTGAATATACAGAATATCTGTTAAGGGAAAAATGATAAGAGGTAAAAGACTCTGAATGTCAGATCAAGTCTGTACTCCCCAGGGACTTTACTATGTAGGATAAGAATCTTGATCAGTGCTATTTAATTTATAAGGAATCAGGCAAAGATCTACTAGGAAACTCATCTATACTATATAGCTTTACCTTTTCTCTCACTCTACTAGGAGTTCTTAAATTGGGGCCCATGAATTTGTTTAAAAAAAATTTTGTTAAATATATTCTAATAGAATTGGTTTCCTTTGTAATCCTATGTGCTTGATCTTATGCACTTAAGAATATCATTCTGGGAAGGAACCTGCAGGCTTCACCAAACTGTCAAAGGACCCAGGACATAAAAAACAGTTTAAGAATCCCATAACCAGGTTCTGGAGGAAAAAAGGATAAAGCGGAGACTGATAAAATGGTGTTGCGTGGAATCTGAACTCTAACCCTGATCCTTCAGTCCTCTGATATTATGGGAAGGTAGATCATGAGGTCAGAAATATAAAACTTATTTAATTCCTGACAGGAGGAGCAGAGTCAAGAAAAGTAGTTATCATTCAGTGCCCCTTTGAATCTGAGTTTGCAGTTCCCAGAATTATTAAATGGGCACAGATATGTCTGATTTGGGAAGAACAGATCACATATGAATTGTGACTAGCAACGTGGAAAGATAATTGCTGTTCTTGACCCCATTGCTCTTTAAGTTAGCACCCTCTCTTCAATCTGGAGATTTTTTTTTCTCTTTTGTTCTTATCTATTGTTCCTTCTCATTTGCCCAAGTTCTTACCATGATGCTTCTCTCAGGAAAACTTCAATTCACCATTCATTTAATTATGGTTAATAACAAGAACATTATGATTCATGTAATTGGAAGAGAATACTTTGGGAGGAAATTGACACTAATTAGCCAAACTTAATTTAAAATAAAATAATAGAATTTGACCATTTATTTTTATGGGAAGTCATCTACCCCAACACCAGCCAGTCTGGCAGCTTGAGCTGGTGCTGATATAGAAAGACTTCTGGATTTGAAACCAAAAGAACTGGGTTCAAACCTTACTTTGGTCACTTACTACCTATGTGTTCTTGGTCAAGTAATTTTTTTCTGCGATCCAGTTTCCTCATTTATAAAATGAGGAGCTTGGACTAGCTGACCTCTGCATCCCTTGTAGCTCTAAATCTACAATCCTACAATGCTACCTGGACTCCTTTTTCTTAACTGTAAGCTATGTTTAATTCGTTTAATTAGAAACAACAACAGGGCAGCTAGGTGGCACAGTGGGAGGACCTGAGTTCAAATCTGGCCTCAGAGACATAATACTCACTAGCTGTGTGACCCTGGGCAAGTCATTTAACCCCATTGCCTGGCAAAAAAAAAAAAAAAGAAAAAAAAAAGAAACAACAATTAGTCTTTACATACTGCTTTTAGGTTTGCAAAGCACTTTACATATATTATCACACTTAATCCTCGAAACAGTTTCCTGAAGGAAGTGCTCGTACTATTCTCATTGTACAGATAAGAGAAGCGAGGTGGACAGAGATGAGGTTGACATGCCCAAGGTCACACAGCTACTAAGTGTCTAAGGTAGGATTTGAACTCCAAATCCAATGCTCTCTCTCCTACGCCACCTGGTCGGCACCTTCCTACTGAGATGAGACAGAAGGCGTCCCATTTTTATATTCAACTACACAGTGTTTTTGTTATAAATCATTGACATTAAGCAACTTTCTAATGCTCCTAAGAAATCAACCCAGGGAGATGGTGGCTCTGTAGTAACAAGATGATAATCTTGCCAGTATATTTTACTCTTTATTCTGCATTCCATTCTTCCAAAAGCTGGAGTCATCTACAGGTCAAACTACGGCCCGAGGTGCCGCCTAAACTACGTAAGGAAAAAAAAACTTCTTGGTTCTGAATACATGAAAACTCTTGCTGTGAGGCTGAACGTCTATGAGCCACACCTCCTGTGTGCTGCTCATCTCAGCCTCCCCTCTAGCCAGAGGATTTCTGCAGTTTGACAGTCACCACTCAGCCGCAGGGCTTTCGGAAATTCTAGACAAGGCAGCTCATTTCCACGTAGTGCTCACCTCCCAACAAATGCAAAAGGCTTTCAGGACCTCATTCTACTGACCCAATGAAAAAACCTGAAGGACGCTTCCTTGCAAACCACCGAGTGTGAACCAGGGAATGCAAGGCCCCCCAGAACAATATAACCACTCTAAAGCGTCAATCAGCAGACCCAAACTTATCCTTCTAAAAGCAACCTATGACCTAAAAAGACTTCAGGCTGTTTGAGCCTGGTGGCAGGTTTATCGCTTTCATTTATGAATGCATAGACAAGTTTACGTATGTGTGTAAGTCTGTGTTTAAAGCAAATAACTAACTCTAAACTCCTGCCCAGGGGAAGAGAGACGTAGAACAGAATTCATACTGAGTTGCTTTCCTGTGTCACAATGAAAAACTGTGATGAAATCAGTCATGCTGATGGGAAAATTATTATTTTGCTACCAATATTAGTCCCTTAAATCGGTAGAAAAAGTCTAAAGATGCAAATATTTTATATGCTTATGTGCCTCTCCCCCCTCTCCCCAACTGTCCATAAGCTTATGTACATACACAATGCAAGCTAATATGTCAGTATATCTGTGACCTCACGGATGTAGATGCATTCTCTCCAGGGATTCACATCCCTACCCAGCCATATTCTGTGTGATTCTCATTTGTGGTTTCCAAGTCCACTCAGACATTCCATCCAGCATGTTGGGATATATATACTGTAGACATCCCTAAGAAATGTATCTGAAACTTCAGAGAAGTGAAAATGTGGTATAACAGAAATAAGTCTACTAAAGTAAGTAAAAGCCAAGAATTTTTGCATGTTCCCAAATAAATGTGCAACTAGGTGGCACAGTGGAGAGGGTACCCAGGCTTGAGTCAGGAAGACCTGAGTTCAGATCTGGCCTCAGACTTAACTATGAAGTTTTCTCATCTATAAAACGACCTGGAGAAGGGAATGGCAAACCACTTTAGTATCTTTGCCAAGAAAACCTCAAATGGGATCATGAAGAGTTAGACAAAACTGAAATGACTGAACAACAGCAAAATAAATGTAAAAAAATAAGAAATATACATGTTATTCATAAATCATAATGCCACATAGAAATAAGTGAAGGATAAGTGATTTTGTCAGTGTAAGGAACTACCAGGTTGGAAACTCCCTCTACCATAGCAGATTGCAACCTGTCCATAACTTAGTAGATAAATCTTAGGGGGTTATCTGAGGCACACACAAGTTATACGCCTTGCCCAGGATCACACAAGTAGTATAGGAAGTGAGATTTGAACCCACAGCCTCTCGATCCCCAGGCTAGCCCTCTGTCCACTTTACTAACAAGCTGTTTTTCTTGCGATGCAGTACTATTTTCTATTTCAGGGGCAGCTTGGAGGCCATTGCCAACTGGTCCCATGTGGCAAGGTGATTTTGAACATGGGGAGCTGTGAGGGAGAAAGAGACAGAAAGAGAGAGAGAGAATGAGCAACTAGATGGTGAGCAAGTAGTTGCCAGGTGGGTGGGACAAAGTCAGAAGAGAGTGGGTAGTAAGTGGGAAAGCAGGTGGGTGGTCAGTGAAATGAGTACAGGATACCTGTATATGTGTGTGTGTATACAGTTTGGTACACATATGCATATAAACATATACCCAATTCTCATAGTAAGTTTCTCTGAGATTTCCAGTTCTACATTTAACCTACTGCAATTATTTGAGATTTTCAGGTTGACATAGAAAAATCTAAAAATGTCTTGAATTCCTCAAAACCAGGTGTAGGGCTGTTAACAGTATGTTTGTTGGATTTAAGTTACTGAAAGCAAATTCTAAGACCAGTTAAAAAAAAATTCCCAGGGACACGTGACTGAAAGAAGTTTCACGTGGGCAGTATAATGAATGGACATATTACAACACTAGGGCACCAAACTTCTTTCCAGGTAGGAAAAAAGCCAAAGACAGGGCACCAAACATTATCAGTTGACAAACTGGAGATAAAGATTTCTGAAACTGATTTCAATACAGTTTCCCTGTCCTGCCTCACTTCATATCCTTCTGCCTCTTCCCTAGGAAATCACCTTGGACTTCTGCCCACTACTCTTCTTAAGAATCCTCAGCCCTTCCCACCACCATTCTTTTGTGCCCTTGTTATATCTGCTCAGATCAGGGATGACAACTTATCACTCTTCTGTGATCCATTACTAGTCTCATGTCAACATATCAGTGGGGATTCCAAGGGCATTAGCCAATTTCTAATTCCATATTTTGAAACAGAGCATAAGACAGCCCAGCAGATCAGCTTCTGGCAGCTGGCAGTGGGGTCCATCCCTTTCCCCACTATCATACTGTACTTCTGGCTAAAATAAATGAGGTTTAGGATTTCACAGACCTCCTCCAATTTCAGTCCATAAACCTTAAAACCACACTCCACGTCTCCCCCTCACATCTCATGTTGTTCAATCTGTTCAACTTTTGGAGATTGATGACCTTACAAGTTCATGGGCTGATTAGCTTCCAGAAATTATGGGGGCTGACTAGTAAGCAAGATGGCCCCACCCTACCTTCCACACCCAGTTTTGCCAGCATGAGGATGTTAACTTCCCAACTGCTCCCTTTCCTGAACAGTGTTCTCCACAGGTGTTTATTTTCATCTTGTGATTAACCAGAAACAAAAAGTCTGGGACTTTCATTAGGCCAAACTATTTAAAGTTGGTAATGATTCTGGGCAAGGAGAGGAGGCAGAGACAAGACTGAATGGTGTGTGGGATGCTTTTACATGAGAGAGTCTGGTATTGCAACTAAAGGAAATTCTACTTGGAAGATTAAAATTCATTTCATCATTTGCTTTTCCCACTGACACATTTACAGAGACTCCTGAGGAGGAATTTTCTTAGGGTAATTCATTTAAAATACTTCTCAGCACCACCAACAAAAAGAAAAAAAAAAACTTTAACCCATTCCTATTACCACAAACACTGA
Source organism: Vombatus ursinus (assembly GCF_900497805.2). Taxonomy (NCBI): domain Eukaryota; kingdom Metazoa; phylum Chordata; class Mammalia; order Diprotodontia; family Vombatidae; genus Vombatus; species Vombatus ursinus. The sequence continues at coordinate 26,575,683 of NW_020940355.1, forward strand.
TTTAGGCAGTGAAAAATACAGTTCAGCCATCTGAGTAGTATTTGGCTTTATTTTGTTATTAAAGTTTACACTCATCACCATGCTTCCAGCTCCCTGGACCACAATGCTTCTCAGAGTAATAACACATTGTCTTGAGGGGAATCCCATAAAAACAACAATAACAAAAAATTCCATCTCAGAACATGGTTGTATTCGTAATGTAACATACAAAAACCAGGCAAAAGAGGAAGATTCTACATGCATTGTCATTCCTGTGTCAAGTGAAGACAGTGGTTATCAGATACTTCTGAGCTAAAAGCCCAAGATCCAGTGATGTCTCAAAGGACAGGTAACCTTTTTAAAGTCTAATTTTGGCTTTGGCTCAAAACTTATGCAAAAAACCCTGCACCTTTTTTGCTTGGGCATATGGATTGTTCTAGCCAGTGGGAGTGGGTGGGAAAGCTGCTTTAAAAATATAAATAGAGACAAGGATAATGACTATATTTATTTACAGGTGACAATGGCATTAAATAATTGAGGTCAGCTGATGCAATGGTTGAGTGACCGAACCTTCATAGTGACTTTCATGTTGCTCTGTCTGAATGTCAGCTCAGGCAAACATGCCACTAATTAAAATAGAAATTCTATTCAAATCTGTTTGCTGATTTCCTTTTTTTTTTTTTTCTGGCAACCAATGAGCATATGCATTTTGTGATCCATTAAATGCATATCCAGGAATGAAAGTACAGTAAAACTATTTACATCTGTGTGAGGGTAGAGCACTCGCTGGCTTTAGATTCAGAAGGTCTGAGTAAAAATCCCTGTTTGGCCCCTTTTTAGCCAAGGGTCCCTTGGGGAAGTCACTTACTTTTCTAAGTGTTAATTTCCTTATATGGAGAACGAGAGGGTTGGGTCTAGATGGTGTCCAAGGTCTCAGTCCTGTGATCGCTCTGTGACGCATGCTACAGTCATGCATGATATTACTAACCTTGGCCCACTGCAAGTTGCTACATTTCAGTGTGCAACATATTTTGATCATGTAGAGAGAATGTTTTATTGGAGCCAAATGAGATCTTGAGATCTCCTGACAGCAAAGCACAGGAGCTTCAAAGGGATTCCAGCTCAATTGGAATCGTCATTACAAAACAGATTTTAGTTCTATTGTTAGCCAGACCACAATGGAGGCAGAGACTGCCAAGATAAATGCTCTTGAAATCTCCTCCATATATTACCTTTGAACAATTAATTGGTCTTATGGAAAAAAAAAAGAAAGAAAACAGAATGAAAGATTGACAATGGAATACATTGTTCTTTGCTGTTAGAGTGAACAAATCAGTCACATTGCGCAAATATCTGCCAAATTGATAATTAAACACTTTATCCTGAATGTCATAAGCACCAGCATATGCTCAGCCTGTAGATTATCCACTGTGACTAAACAGAGAAGAAGAAATTTAACTGCCTGAGAAAACATCAGACCTTAACCTAGGCTCAGCGCTGACCAACTGGGTTGAAGTATTTCTGGGTTGCTGTGCAAGCTCTCACCATATGGGTCTGACTGATGGTGAAATTCACCTACCTGATGTGCTTCCAAGATCATCAAAATCAATCACCCTGATGGGAATATTGATAGGCAGCTTGGTATCTAAGTTGGGAGGGAGTGCTCTGCAATGGTCAAATCCAGAACTGGGAGTTGGCATCGTTTTCATCTCTTGGTATATTTTCCCTCACAAAAACCAATGCAGTTTAACAATCATTTCCCAAGTGCCCACCATGTGCCAGGGCCTGAATTAGATGTTCAAAGACAAAAATGAAACAGTTCCTGCCCTCAAAGAGCTTTCGTTCTACTGGGGTGGGAGGGAGGGAGGAGACCAATATGTAAACGACTAAATAAAGAAGTGATTTCCGGAGGGAGAGAGAGCTCTAACAACGGGAAAGATCAGAAGCTTCAGGTCAGAGGTGGCCCGGAAGCAAGCGGTCCTGGAAGCACATGGGACGGCCTGTGTAAAGGCCCAGGGAACAGCTTGCAGGGCAGGTGGCTGGAACTAGGAAGGAGCATGTGAAGGGGTTAATATGAAAAACATCTGCAAAGGTAAGTAGGAGCCAGACTGTGGAGGGCTTTAAATGTCGGGCTGAGAAGTTAGTATTTGACATTGGGGGCAGAAGGGGGCCACTACAGATTTTTGAGTTGGTGAGTGACATGGGCCTACAAAAGTATCAGATCCTGCTCTTGCTGCGACTCTCCATTACACACCTGCCCCTAAAAGACACTGTTCAGATTAAGCCATGGAAGTCACACTTGTAGTTAGAGTTCCGCTCTCACCCCTGAACTGCTGTGGAGTCTTAGGAAAATTTCCCTGTGCCTCCCCTAAGTGAAACCAGTTATCAGGTTCCCTCCATTGGGATGTTGGGTGAGAAGGTATATGGTGATATTGAGAAGATGCTTTGAGATCTTCAGACAACAAGGGCTTACAGAGGCAAAGCACTAATAGCATGATTTCCTAAAGATACGTCATTTTAGGTAAGCTAGGTGGTGCAGAGGAGAGAGCACCTGGAGTCAGGAAGACTTGAGTTCAAATCCAACCTCAGAGACTTGTTAGCTGTGTATCACACCTTGGGCAAGTCATTTAACTCTGCCACAGTTTGCTCATCTGTAAAATGAGCAGGAGGAGGAAATGGTAAACCACTCCAGTATCTTTGCCAAGAAAGCCCCAACTGGGGTCATGAAGGGTCAGACACGACTGAACCACCACCACCACCACCACCACCACCACCAATGTCTCTCTAACTGTGGTCAAAGCTGTAGAACTGTAGCCTTTTATAAATATGGCAGCTAGGTGACGCAATGGTTAGCATTCTGGGCCTGGAGTTGAGAAGACCTGAGTTCAAATGTGACCTCAGACACTTAATGGCTACGTGACCCTGAACAAGCCACTTAACCTCTGTCAGTTTCCTTACCTGTAAAATGGGAATGATAATAATAGCATTCATCTACCGGGATTGTTATGAGGATCAAAGAAGATAAAAATTATAAACCACTTAACCAGTGCCTAGCACTTTCTAAATGCCATATAAATGTTGGTAGTGGTAGTAGTTGTTGTTATTGTTATTGTTATTATTTAGGCAGAGTCATCTTTCTGAGTTCCTCAGACACTATCTGTGTGACCCTGGGCAAGTCACTTAACCCTGTTTGCCTCAGCTTCCTCATCTGTAAAATAAGCTAGAGAAGGAAATGGCAAACTGCTCCAGTATCTTTGCCAACGAAACCCCAAATGAGGTCACCAAGGGTCAGACATGACTGAAACGACTAAACAACAAATTCATGACTCAGAGTTTACTGAGATATCATAATTTCTTGCCTTTCCCAAGTAATCCAAAAACTTATTTTGGGACAGAGTACCCTGAATGATGGTTCCTAAAGAAAAGGCACATGAATGGGCCAGATATAATTTAACTCTTGCTCTGGCCTCTCTGACAGGTCCCATTTTCTGGTGCCTAGGGGGTAAGGCAGTTAAAGAAAATCTGAGAGAGGGGTGGCATTTGATGGTGCATAACGTGCATGTCAATGAAGTGAGAGGCATGCAGTCACACATCTGCCTTTTGGCAGCATCCTGCTGCCCAGGCATGCTGTTACTAGTCTCAGTGTGACAAAAGCTTTCACTCTGCTGACATGCATGACATCACACTGCAACCCCTGTCACACTGTGGGATAAGCCACTTAACAATTTCCATTTGGCTGTGCTCTGTCATGCACAGTACTCCAAAGTGACTGAAAGAAGAACTAACTGGTCTTGTTTTGCTCACAACCAGAAGTTGAGAGATATAATAAATGGTTTCCCACTAAAAAACAAAGCCTAAAACCAAACCAAAACAAAAACACAACAGTGTGACTTTAAGCCAATTGAAAGAAGTGCTTCAGAAGAGGTGGCAGCCTGTCGCCAAAAGAAAAATAGACCTAAATAGAAAATGGGGACCCCCCCTCCTCATAAATCAGTGTGGGGAGGGGGGACTGGATTGCTATACTCAAGCCATCTTGGCTACCCGGCTTTCTGGCTCAAGTTTAAAAGTGAAAATGTGTAACTTTCCAAAGAGGCTGAATGCTTCTGGTTTTGGCAGAACTCATTAGAAGAAAACAATTGGATGGATGCTCGATCCCTCAAACTTCACGAGCCTCTGAGTTTTCTTTTAGATATGAAATACATATGAAAGGGTGATTATAATGGCATTTCTGGGTCATTGTTATGCAACCTAAGCACTTATTATGGGCTAGTTCTCTGTACTTCTCTTTCCAAAGCCTTAAATTAAGTTCTTTGGACTCGGTCGAAAAGCCTGCCTATCATCAGTTCCTAACTGGGTACAATTATGATCTAAGCACATATAACTATGAAAAGGTTGATGGGGAAGCATTTCTTTTGTTTGATAATACTATCAAAGACAAAAAAAAATATCCAGGTAGGGAATAAATCATTCATCTTAAAGCCCAAACTGATTCTACCCCCTTCTTTCTCTCCCTCCTTCCCCTACTCTCCCCAACACACACACCCCTCCTAATTGATAGTCAGTGAATGAGTCACTCTTGGTCAGGTTCACAGACAAAAGCCTCTGGATTGCTTGTCACTGAGTCAGGTTTGTACGGCTGCCTTATCTGAGGCACCTTATCCAATCAGGCTGACAGAGAAGACAGAAGGGAAAGAAAACGAATGGGGCCCCATGTTTGGAAATGACTGTTCGTTAATTTGATTGGTTTCCTTCTAATGCAGGATGATTTCCCACATAGTAATTTTAAATGTTTTAGGAGGTGAGTTTCAACTACTTTGGGAAATGAGTTTTTGCCCTCTACGATCTCAGAAAGCAGGAATCTTTTGAAGAAATGAGCTGAGGCCTAGGACACAGAATTTGAAGTTCTAGCCTGACCTCTTACTGAATTTGACTTTACATGTGTCTTTTTGCTATCTCATCCTTGCAATTGAAAAGCAATACTACACTGATCCAAAAAGAGGCCACACTTTCTCCCCCAAATTGGTTTGTAAAATGGACTTAGAATTATCTTTCTGTGTCTATACCGATTTTTTTTTTCTTTCAAAGACATCTCATTTGGGCAGGCAGTATATTCTCAAGGGAGGCCAATATTCAGACTAATATGGTATAATACCTCACATTATTGTTACTCCTCATAACAATCCTGGAAGGTAGATAGTGTAGAGATTACTATTCCCATTTTACTAATTTGATGAGAGACATGAGGCCCAGAAAATGTGAGTGACTTGCTTATGGTCATTCAACTTAGTAAGTGGCTAAGCTGGCACTTGACTCAAAACTTTCTGATTCCAAGATTCCTACTATAATACTGTGCTTGCTTTGGGAAGAAAGGTGTAAGACAGATAATGCAAAAAGAATTGGCATTATTTCACTCACTGCTATTTCTCTTTTTCTTCTTCCAGTTAATACAAAAGAAAATATTTGAAAAAAGAAGATAAAATCACAGACTTCCAACTTTTTATTTCCACCTCGGGAGATGCAACAGTCATGCAAGGCTACCATAGAATGTGCCAGTTTCCAGAAAAGAAAGTATAGTTTTAAAGAGACTTTGCATGTTTCCTGTGTTCCTATTTTGGTTCAGAAAATATTTTCACTGAAGGAGGTCACTAGGCTGCTGGACTAAAGCTAGCTTTCAGCATAAAGAATAGATGGGGAGCAACAAAACAGAAAAGGAAATGGCAAGAATGGGGACATAATAAAGTTTAGGGTTGAAGAGGTCACTGTCCATGTTCTCAAATCCTATGTCCCATCACTCTAGGGGTTTTTACCACAAAGCATGGTAACTCCCTACTTTGAGCTATAAAATTGCATCCACACATGACTACTCACTTGAGGTGCCACTGAAGCCACATGGGAAAAGAACTCTTGATCTCTGGCTACAGGATTTCATTTCTCATAAAGTACTTTGACATGAGGAAATATGCGGAAACTTCCCTCTTTTTTACTATTTACCTGCCTCAAAGAAAGACGGTGAAACTTAGTTAATGTTTGTAAAGTACCTTTAGATGCTTGGATAAAAAATGATACAGGAGTGCCAAGTATTATTATTTTCTGTTTCAACTATCATAATAGAACAGTTCTTTGTTTTCTAAGTGACATTAATAATAAAATAAAAAATCTAAAATGTAATTAAAAGCTACTTGACTCTATATATCTTCTCTGTCTTTATGCTGACAGATCACTAATGCTAAAGCTTCCAGTGCTAGGCTGATGGGCTTTTAAGATCTGAGAGGAACAGGAAAGGAAGCCAATGACAGAATGATTTGGCATTCCCAGCTTTCACCATAAAGTACAGCAGGTGAGCAATGAAGAAGAGTTGGAAAGGGCAGGGATGGGGGCAGACAAGTTCAACAGGAGGAGGAAGAAGAGGAGAGTGAAGTTTAAAAAGGAATGGGGAAGACATCAATGTGGAGCTCTTAGGCTTCCAAAGAAAAAATGTTTGGCAGCTCAATTAATAACATTTCTTGGCCAAGTACAGATCTACCTTAATCTGAATGTAACTGGTACCTATTAAATTTATTTTCAATCCAACTTTTTTTTTCACTCTTGTAGTAGGTCCTGTTTTCCAATCACAAAAAAACTGCAATCTTTTCATTTTATCATTCCGTAGACTTCATTCATGCAACAAATATTTATTAAGTACCTGCTGTTCAGTTGTGTCTGACGCTTTATAATCTAAGGGATTTTCTTGGCAAAGACACTGGAGTGGTTTGCCATTTCCTTCTCCAGTTCATTTTACAGAGGAGGAGATTGAGGCAAACAGGGTTATGTGACTTGTCCAGGATCACCCAAGCTAGTAAGTGTCTGAGGCTAGATTTGAACTCAGGAAGATGAATCTTCCTGACTCCAGGTCTAGCATTCTATCTACTGTGCCACTTAGCTGCCCCTTATTAAGTACCTACTATCTGCCAGTTCTTGGGCTAGGGTCTGGGCAACAGAGACTCAAAGAGCTTATCTTCTATTGGGGGGGACCAACATATAAGTTGGTACATTGTGTACATATAAGTAAATATAAACTATGCAAATTAAACTAATTTTTTTTGGGGGGAGAGGGAACTAACAACAGGGGGAATCAAGAAAGATGCAACCTGGGAGTATCTTCCTGGCATGGGGGACAGCCTGTGCAAAGACAGAAGATGGGACAGTAAGCAGGTCAGTCTGGCTAAAATGTTACATTGGTGGAGACTTTTTCAGGTAGGAGGAGCCCAGGTTTAGGAGCAGAGCTGAAGTTATTCTCTTGTGCCACGCACTCGGTTGACAAGTAGTTTTTGTGGATGGAAATGCCCTAAAAATTGCTGCTTTTTTTTTTTTTTTTTGCTGCTCAATACTGTCTAGAGTGTTCAGTTTGTGTTATGACTTGTCTGGTTCCCACAGAAGAAGGAATCTGGCCAAATATTTGTAAATTTGTCCTTGAGAATGTAATCAGGAAAACCACACCCAGATACAAGTGTATGGCTGCTGCATAGTTCAGATAATCTACTTTTACCTTAAACATCACGTCAACAGGCAAGACTTGAAGACCAGTTGGGGGAACCAATGAATGGTTCAAGCAGATGATGAAAGCAAAACGAATGAATGACAATTTGTCTGTAATGCCCTGAAGAGATTTTCTTTTTCATCATTGATTGATATGCATCTTTCTCTATGAGCCTATGAATCCCTATTATATATTCCAAATCATTTTTAACTTTTGCATTTATGGTGATCTCTGAGTTCTTGATGTTTTAAAACTACCTGAATGAAGAGATTTTCCAAGTTGCTCCGATTATCAACAGTGTAAAGACTCTCTCCTTGCCTCTAACAGTCAAGTATATGAAGATACTTTCTATGTGGATGTGATGTGGGGGGGAATGTATTTTAATTTGGGCAATTCTTGAGAATTGATCCTTTTCATGTAGGGCAGCCACAATCATATGCTTCTTTTATAAAAAATAATTAAAGCAAAGGTTCTTATTCTTTTTTTTGTGTGTCACAGACCTCTCTGGGAGTCTGCTGAAGTCTATGGATCCTTTCTCAGAATGATGCTTTTAAATATATAAAACAAAATATGTAGGATTATAAAAGAAACCAATTTTATTGAAATATAACTATTTAAATATAAAAAAAAGTTCACTGACCCAGGCTAAGAACTCCTGATTTAAAGAGTTATTCTCTTATGTATCAGTAGAAGAAATCAGATTAAAAGTGTCTGCCTTTGACACAAATAGCACTCATAAACAAGATGTGATTGAATGAATTTCACAGAATCACGCAGCTACAAAAGACCACTTAGGTTACTCCTCATTTAAGAAATGAGGTTCAGAAGGGTGAAGGGATTTGTCTAAAGTCATGCAGAGCTGGTAGATTTCCCATTAACTGATTTTGTGATCTTGGGCAAATCACTTCAACTCCCTTGGCCTCTGTTTACCCATCTAAAAATTGAGCAGGTTGAACTAGAAGATTTCTAAGGTCACTTCCAGCTCCATAATTCTTTGCCCAAATGTTGTTGAAATGAGGAAAGCCTAAATTTAGGTCTCATTATGAGTCAGACAACGGGTAACAGCAGCGCCATCTATTGAAAATTTCCAAAAACTTCATTTTATAAAGTCCTCAGAAAATTACTATAATAAAGAAAAAAACTTGAATTGCAGGATCATTAGATGCGGAGAGCAAAAGAGACATTTGAAATGGCCTAATTCAATCGCTTCACTTATAAAAAAGGAAAATGAGAGGTGTGAAGAGGTCAAGGTCTAATGAGAGTGGACTAGGTTGGATTTTTTGGGGGGGGGGGTGCAATGAAATGAGGTGGAATGGTGGGAGAAACAGAATGGGACCTAAATGTTATTCTGTCTTCTTTGGACATTTTAATGACATCAAAGAGGGAAAACAACCCTGAGTGGTTTGTGCTACAGTCCCAACCCACTAGTGGTTTTCTATCACTCTCTGGATAAAATGCGACCTCCTGACCCAGTCTTCAACGTCCTCTACCAGTTACCAATCTCATGTTCTACCACTTTGCTCTCACCTACCATTTTCCCAGCTGTGCTATCATCTTGTTAACCCCGATGATAAGTCTTTTTTTCCCCCTGCTTCATAGTCATTGCCCATATGTTTATAGTCATCTTTCTCTCTCATACCAGATGGCATCTCTACCATTTGTTTTATTTTAACATATATAATAAATTCCACATGTTACTTTCAAAACTGCCTTGCTGGTCTGTGCTTCTCTCTAGTTTCTTCTGTGTATTAAAAAAAAGTTTCAATATCCCTCTTTTTTTTTGCCATTACTATTGCTACCCTGCTATCCCCCAACTCCCAAAACAAAAATGGAGGAAAAAAGAACCCTTAGAACAAACAAAAATAGATTGGCAAGATGTGTACCTCATTGGAGGTACTCTGGAGATGTTTTGGTTATTGCTTTGATTAGGGCTCTTAAATCTCTCAGAGTTATTGATATTTACAATGTTGTCCTTGTATAAATGTCCTCCTGGTTCTTCTCATTTTGCTTTGTTCCTACTTCCTAGGATTGATTCTCTAAAATTCCCTCTGAGCTCTGGAGGTTATGCCAATGAGATTTGATAGAGTTCAGTGATGGACTGTCTGGGTTCTGTTGTCCAACAATCAACCTCACTCACTTCAGAAAGACTCATGAACAGGAAGATAGCTACTGAGTGATTACTTCTTTTTTTTTGTCCAAAGCCACTCATGAAAATTGTCTACTGATGCACAGAAGGACTTCAGTCTGAATCAATGGAGTGGGTACTACCAATGATGAAATCATGGATCTTTTGATATACAGAAGTAAAGTTCTGGGCTACAAATGATCAAGAATATGTATTCAGAGAAGGGGTATTAGAAAGCACCTAGTGCACCATTCTCATTTTTTAGGGGAGGAAATGAAAGTTTAGAAAAGTTAAAGGATTTGCCCAAGTTCACATAACTAGCCAGTCACAGAGGTCAGGTGAAAAGGCCAGGGGTTCTGGCTGTTGGACCGTGAATGCTCTTTCCACTATACTTTACCAGTTCTTGTAAACCAATTGACCCAAAGAACACTTTCCTGTGGAACAGGCTCCTTATATAGGTTTTCTGTATATTGATTTTGAAAAAAATGCTTTCTTCTCAACTTGATAGCACTTATGTTAGTAGCTTTACTAGGTGGAGAGAAAAAGTTGGCATTTTGGACTAAAATGAATTGATAGCATGGGCAGATGTGTTATTTTACAACTTAAGAGAGTCAAGAGGATTGTAGTGCTAGTGTATAATTTGCTGGTGAGGCAGTATGGTGAATTGAAAGGAGCATGGGATTTGGAGTCAGAACATCTGGCTTCAAACATCCAGTCCTTTTATTGGTGATATCATGTCACCTCCCTAATCCTCAGTTTCCTCATTTGTGAAATGAAGGAATTGTCTCCAATTGGGAGTTCCCAACCTAAGTTCTATAATCTTGTTTTTATTTTTTTAATATTTTGGTGAGCTATATTTCAGTATAAGTGGCTTCCTAGGCATCTAGGTTGCACAGTGGATAGAGCACTTGGCCTGGAGTTGGGAAGGCTTGAGTTCAAATCTGGCCTAAGAAACTTACTAGCTGTGTGCCCTGGGAAAGTCACTTACCTTCTATTTATCTCAGTTTTCTCAACTACAAAATGAAGATAATAACAGCACCTACCTCACAAAGGCTGTTGTGAGGATCAAAAAAGATTATATTTATAAAAAGTGCTTAGCACAGTGGCTGGCATGTAGTAGATGCTATATAAATGTTTTCTCTCCCCCCACCCTTACCCCTGTTGTAATCCTCTATATTTTATTGTATGTATTAAAATGCATGATTCTGAGAAGGGGTCCATAGGTCCACAGACTGCCAAAGAGGTCCATGACACAAAAAAAAAAGGTTAAAGATCTCACCTTAGATGACAGATAATATACTTCTTGGCTTGAAATCCTATGATCTTAGGAGAGCCATAAGAGGGAAAGCCTCACTCTCTTACTTTATTGTAAGATTTCCAACATTACTCTTCCTTAACAAGCAAGGAAAAATAGAAAGTCCCATAAAATTAGTTAAATGTAGGCCTCTAGTTCTGCAATGAATGCAATAAATGCTTTAAAGCCTTTCACTGATATTATAAATTAACTTTTTAGTCTATGAATGGTGATTTATGACTGTTACCTAACAATGTAGCAATACAGATACTATACCCCTGAGTCGCAGCTAATGTGGAACTGAGATTACAGTAAGCACAATTTAAAAAATGACACCCTCATCTTTTAATCAGATATGCCCATATCACCTGATGTTTTTCATGACCATGGTACAGAAGTATGTGTGTGTATATGTGGGTACACACACACACACACACACACACACACACACACACACTGCCAACCCCAGCCAAATTAAACTTGACACTTGTGACTTCATTCTCACTCAACTGCCTCACAAATCATCTGACCCCTTTCTTGTTTCACCTCCAAGATCCTGAATTCTGAAATATTCTCTTTGACCCCAACATCCTAGCTTTTAACTTACATACCTCTTTCACTCACAGTGAGCCTGCTGTTTACCCTCATCAAGACTTCCAGTCCCTCAATTGATCTCTACTCTTCTACTCCGTCACCAGGAGAATTGGCCTTATTTGCCTCTCTGTCCAATTCTGACCTCATAAGTTGTCCATTTCAACTAGGTTCTCAATGGTACCTAAGAAGATTGAGAGATAATGAGATGAAAAATGGTTGGGAAATTTGTACTGCAGTTAACTTTGCAGTATTTCCTGTGTAATTTGGGTAAATAACTGTTGGGGGGGACAACACTCTCAAAGCTTAGAAGAGATTATAATGAACAAAGATACACAATTTTCTGCTTGTTTCCCAACTATTTTAGAGACAAGTATCAGCTAGGTGGTACAATGGATAAAGTGCCTGTCCCGGAATCAGGAAGACCTGAGTTCAAATTTGACCTCAGACACTTACTAACCATGTGACTCTGCGCAAGTCACTTAACCCTGTCTGCCTTAGTTTCCTCATCTGTCAAATGAACTGGAGAAGGAAACGGTGAACCATTCCATTATCTTTGCCAAGAAATTCCTAAATGGGGTCCCAAAGAGTTGGGTACCACTGAAATGATTCAACAACAACAAATCAAGAAAAGAAGAACAAATTACATAACTATGATGTTGTTCACTTTATTGTTTCTGTCCCTTTGACATTTCTGAATTTTTCTTTTGTTTTTGCCTTTTAAGCTAATTTATGAACCACAGAACATCACTTTACAGTAATTTATGATTAAAACCAGGATTGCTCAGCTTAATTAATTATAGACCCCATTCATCAGATTTGACTATGAGTATCTTTTGTCTACTTCCAAAAATGACACCCAGTCTCAAAGGAGGAAGATTTGCCACCACTGAAGGTATTAAAAAGAATGTGCTACAGTCTCTGAAGCAAATTTCAGAGCCTTTTGAGCAATAGCAGTATTGGTGGCCTAACTGTACAGCTTGCAGAGGAGATTTACTTTGAAAAAGACAATACTCATTTTGTTACATGAGTTCTAGCATGCCTGTTTAAAACCAAACCAAACCAGAACAAACCATAACAAACTCAGCACAGTATCTTTTTTTCTTTTTTTTTTTAACATACGTAGCTATTAACTTCCTTACTTAGGCTGCCTGTGTGAATGTCTTTTTCAATTAATCAGCAAGCACTGGTTAAGCTCTTTCTAAGTGCCAGGTATTATGATAAGCACAGAAGACATAAAGAAAAAACAAAAACAATCCCTGCCCTCAAGGAGCTTACATTCGAATAGAGGAAAAAGCATCTATATAAGTAGTTACTTAACAGATAGTCAGTCAGCCAACTGGTATTTATTAAACGTTAGCTTAATTTATTAAGTGCCAGCTGCTATGCTACATGAAGATACATTTACAGGAGTTGGCAGGTAACCTTAGCAGTTGGGAGGACTGGGAAAGGCCTCCTACAGAAGAGGTTGTTGGAGCTCAGACTTGAAAGAAGCAGGGATTCTAAGAGATGGAAATGAGGACGGAGAGCAGCGTAGGCTTAGGGCACAGCCAGTCCAAAGGAACAGAGACAGAAGACGGATTGTTATATGTAAAGAATAGCAAGTGGGCCAGTATAGCTGGACCACAGGGGAGTAATATTTAAGAAGACAGGAAAGATACGACAGGGCCAGGTTGGGAATGGCTTTAAATGTCAAAATGAGGAGTTTATATTTGATGCTACTGGTAATATGGAGACATTGTAGTTTATCGGGGTGTGTGTGTGTGCGTGTGTGTGTGTGTGTGAGAGAGAGAGAGAGAAAGAAAGAGGGAGAGAGAGACAGACAGACAGACAAACACATGGTCAGACCTATGCTTTAGGAAAATCATATTGGCAGCTGTGTGGAGGATGAATTGGAGTGGACAGAAACTTCAGTTGGGAAAATCAATTAGAAAGCTATAATCTGACTAGCCTGGTTCTGACAATGCTCTACATCCAGCATTTCCAAAACTTTGTTCTAAAGAACAAATATCTATGTCCCATAATATGAATAGGGGTTTCTATGAGCAAATTTCAGTGCTAGTGATGTTTTCCCCTCTGAAATATTAAATATGAATTTATGTATGTAGTAAAGAAGACTTATCATGTAAGGCTTTTTTTTTTTTAAATTACCAATATAAAAAAAGGCTTACTCTACTCCAAAATTTCCCTTTCTTTTATCCAAGGGATCATGGCCCCTTGTACCTCTATTTATGGATTCTGTTTATATATTCTAAGCTCTCAAATATTCTATGACCAAACTAGTTTGAAAAAAGCTGACCTATATACACACACACACATATACATACACACATACATGTATATATTATATATAGCCATCTTTCTATTTGACTAACAGCTATGCTTGCTCTTTATTTCTGCTTAAGAGAGCTGACTAGTTAGGCACACAGATTGTTTCTTTTTAGTTTTTCCATGGAGGAATAGAAAGCCTATAACCAAAGAAAGGAGTAATGAGCTTGAATACTCATAACTTTATAAACAACCAGTTCTTAAGCCTAATGGCTCAGCTCTTGTCCTGGGGGCTCTAACCTACCAACTCCTGGGCCGTGTGGCAGTGCCAAGTTCTGATCTCCAGGTCTCTCATCCCAATTTTTGGTGTATGTGCCAGAGCACCTGGACTTATTCTCAATTCCCTGTAGTCTAAAAGATGTTTGGGCAAGAGTTCATTAGATGGGGGTCAAGTAGGGAACAATCCATGGACATCTCTATGCACCTTAACAATGACTAGTTGAGTAATGCTAGGTTATTGTTTTGAGATACTGAAAAGATTTGACTTTTGGATGAAGAAAGAGCTAGCGAAATCTTCCAAATAAATGGATTTGGGAGCCTTCTGCAAAATTCCTCTATTAGTACCCTCTGCTACCCTTAAAAAAACCAAAACCTACCTTTTATTTATCTTTATATGCTTATATATGCATATGTTGTTTCCCCTAAGAGAATGTAAGCTCCACGAGGTCAGGAACTGTTCATTTTTGTCTTTGTATCCCCAGCACCAGAAGTTGACACATAGGAGGCATTTAATAAATGCTTGTTGATTGGTTGGTAAACTAATGAACAAAGGGTTGACTTTAGAAAAGTAAAGTGAAACGGAAATTCCTCGTGGGGGTCACACTAATATGTTTATGCAAATCACAGGTGGCAATAATAATAATAATAGTAATAATCACTAGCATTTATATATCACTTTAAGGTTTGCAAAGCACTTTTCTACACGTTTTCTCATAATCATGAAGAGGTTGCTGTAAACCTGGCCCAACAAGGTAAGATTTTCACCATAAATGGTCTACATTTTCACCTGGGGTGACAGTGAAATAAAGTGAAATGAAATTGCCACATAAGATATGACCTATTAGAGAGAAGAATCTGATCTGCAGTGAGTGGTGAGGCAGTTCGAGCTGCTAGCCCTTCCTCGTTACGAATATACAGACACTGACACAGCTGGCCATGACCATTAGGAGACTGAATTTGGAAAGAGTTGCTGGCAGAAACTCGCAAAGCATAAGCAACAGATGTGTGCTTTTCCCCATAAGGACACTGTGCTGTGGGACCTTGCTATGTCACTCTGCAGTCTGCCACCTCCTCCTCTCAGTTCCCATGTGACATTTTCCTGGCTGATGTTCAATGGTCAGAACCCAGCAACTCAGTCTTGAGAACAGACAGTGTCCAGGCAAAACCTGGGGTTCTATAAGCACTCCAAGCCTAAAATAATAAGAAAAATTTTCATGATTTTTTTTGGGGGGGGGGAGACTGAGTTTGGTGAGAAAAACAAGTCTAGTTGTTCATCAGAGAGTAGCTGCTAACCCATGTTTATCAGTTCAAAAGATTAAGATAGGAGAGCCATATATACACGCATAGGAAGAAACAGACACAGTAGTGGAGTGAGGAGAAGGAAAGATACTGATACTATATTATATTTCAAAATATACCAACAGGTTTGATGATATTCACGCTTCTATGGTTTTTATTACTTTAAAACTGTATTACCAGTACCAACTAAAAATACAGACAATAAGCAAAAACGAAATCCATTTGAACAAAGCTCATTGTGAATTTTAATATATGGCATGGTTTGTTGCTAAGGAAATGATGGAGGACACTCAAATGGTTCCTTTTTAAAATGCAGATGCCTGAATTTTATTTAGATTTGGATAATACATTTAAATCCAGACAGTGTAGGACTTTAGTCCTACTCTGATCCTCCTATTCATGATGTTACTCCTCTTTGTAACTTAAAGGTGACATGACTCCTAGGAGGCTATTTACGAGTAGGTCCTCCCAATCTGGAAAGTCTTCAAGGACAAGCCTGGTGATAGCTAATGGCAGCAATAACAGTATCTAGCATTTACAGAACATGAAAGATACCAAAGCCTTTTACCTATGCTAGGTCATTTGCTCCTCACAACTATCCTCGGACGCAAGTGTTATTATTATCCTTATTTTATGGATGAGGAAATTGATGATGAGGGAAGTTAAGTGACTTGCTCAGGGTCCAAAAGCTAATAAGTGCTGAGGCGGAATTTGAACTCACTCCAAGTCCGACACTATGTCACCTCACTGGGCTATATATGTCTTTCATCTAAGTATCACTCTTCTTAAGGTTCTTGTATGGTTTGTTTTGTAAATTCTGAACTTGACAAACACTAAATAAAACATGCACTTCCGTAGATAAAGCAGAACTGAAAAAAAAAGGACTGTATATTAAACTGCGAATCCCTATTACATCTAGCTTGTTTAGTCTTGTTCAATTTAGAAAAGCCTATCCTTAGGTTGGTGGGGGGGAGGGGGGGCGGTGAGTTTTTCTACCATGGCAACTCTCTGAGATCATCTGTGAAATGAGAGCAGGACTGTGACATGCATAGGTGGGAAGAATCCACAGTGATGAAGTGATAGACCTCTGAAGAAGTGAAGTGTGCCATTATTGTCTTAACTGTAAAAGATGATCCAGGATCTATTCTGACAGATCCCTCAATATTTCAAATGGCTAGAAAACACTAAGAAAATGGGAAACTGGGTTATTAAATGAAAAGGCTATTATAAAATAGACCCCATAACAGGTTGATTGGAATGGGTTGATTCCCAAAGACAACCTTCTTTGATTTTGCACATATTTCTCCATATTTAATTGTTTTCCATTCTTATTTATTTCTCATCCAGGTTAGAATCTGGATGTTCAGCAAGGCTATGGCTAAAAATCATTCCTTTGAGTCACAGGTTTAATAGAGAAAAAATTTAGTAAGATAAGGTCTCATCTGTATAGTATTTTACAAAAGTGTTTTCACATGCAGTATTTAATTCAAAATTTACAACAATCTTGTGAGTCAAGGCAGGTACTACTATCTACTATCTCTGTTTTACAAAAGAGCATCCCAAGTTCAGAGAGATGAAAGAGACTCTGTCAAATCATAGGGTCACAGATCTAAGGCTGGTTATACATTTGGGATTAGAGCCCAGGTCTAGTGACTATTAATCTTGTGATATTTCCTTCACACTGGTTCTAACAAGAAAAAAAAAAAAGAATGTGGTCTAGTGAGTAGCACGTCGCTCTATAAGACAAGTTTTAGTAGCTGCCTTGCTGTGTCTCCATGCCATAAGCATGCCATGTCTATGATGAGAATAATTCCCACCTACATCTCATGAGATTTAATTAGTATTTGTGAAGCCCTTTGGTATCCTTTGATGAAGGATGCTACTGAAGTTCTATGTACCATGATGTATACACTATCTCACCTCAGTGGGTACCTGTTCAAAGCTTTTTTATTTTCTTTTTTAAAAGAGGACCTATATTAGGTGTCTCATTTATACAACTACTGTTAATAGAAAGAAAAACACCTAAATTAAGCATCCTCCACTACACTCGTCTGATATTATGGAAGACTGCAGGCAATAATAAGAGTCCAAATGCTGAGGACATTACTAGCACTGAAACAAAATAAAACCCCTGTTTTCTCACAAAACTTTTTTTTCACATATTCATTCTGTATATAGTTTGTACACATGTGTTTGCTTGCTGTCTCTGCCATTAGATTGTAAGTTCCTTAAGGACAGTGACTGTCTTTTGTCTCTTTTTGTGTCTTTAGTACTTAGCACAATACCTGGCTCATAATAGGTGCTTAATAAACGTTTGCTCAAATGTCTAATTGACAAACAATGCAAAACTGAATGCTTGAGGCCTAGACCACAGGTTAGAAGGTAGGTTACAGGACGAGCAGCCTTAAAGTAGAATAAATTTCTGAGAGAAAGGTAGCGTAGCATTGAGGATACAACATAGAACTTGGAATCATAAAGACCTGTGTTCAAATCCTGCTTCTGACACTTTCTAAGTGTACACTTGCAAGTCATATGATCTTCAGTTTCTTTATTTTTAAAGACTTACCTACTAAGATAAAGACAAGTTACTATTTGTTTTGGTGGGAGGAGTTCTCACCATGATGAAATTACAAATTTTTGATACAAACTTCTGAGGGAAAAAATTTTTGTACATGACAACTTACTTCCATTTTTATTATTCAAAGAGACCATAAAGCCCTCGTATTTTTTTTACTGTAAATAATTTATTAACAATAATTTACCATAATAACTTATTAATAACAACCTCCAAAAACAAACATACTGACAAGACAAGCATCTTTTAGAATAATACATATTACCTCATTTGTGGCTACATGTGAATGTTATTTATGTATGAGTTCTGAAAAGAAAAGGGGAGACAAAGAAATATTCCTCCCACACCCTGCACAGCAGAATCTAGTTTCCTATCCTCAGCTGGTGCTCAGGAGTCTGACTCCAGTAATAACAGTCTCCTGCTGAGATTAAAGCTCTGGCAAACATAGTTTATCTTGGTTAATGTATACTTCAGTTTTGTGTATATATACACATATACATACACACAGTATTTATATATAATATACATATGAAATATTACTGGAGATGAGGCTTGCAATGGGTGGGCAAAACCTATTGGAATTTGGGTCTCACAAATGCAAACTCCGATTTTCCAGGACCTGCCCCTCTGCCCGTATGTGGTAAGATGCATGTCCATATATTTGCAAGGATGCCCTGCCCATCTTTCCAGGCAAATTTAGGGGGTTCTTTTCTCTATGATTTAGACAAGATTACATTCTTTGGTGGTGGTTCCTTTTATCCCTGAAAGCTTTACTTTTGGAAAGCATACAACAAGTCTTTATAACAAATTCCAGGGGCCCAAGGGATTTTTAAAGTGAAACAGACAGAAGCAGGCTCTTCTGAAGATAAGGGGATTAAACAGACTCTAAAAGTTATTTCAGGTCAACTCAGCAAGGTAGAAAGTAAGTTACATGAGGGAAGACAGCATCTCATTTTTGTTTTTGAATTCCCTATGGCCTCATATGTAGTTAAATGCTTAATGTTTGATGAATTGAACAGAGTTTGAAATTGTAAATGGTACTTCCTAACCCCTCATGCGGTCTCTTCCCATCCTGCTCTTGCTGCCTCCCACTCTAGGACAAATAGTTTAGTAGAGAGACAGAGAGAGGTTGAAAGAGGGAAATGGCTGCATGCTGGTGATGCTGCTACGATGAGTTACATCCTTGGTGGGGATCCATTGGTATTCAGTCAGGACTGTTTCTGCATTAAATTATTCAAGTTTAACACTAACTTTGTTTAGGAGGGACACACTTCCTCAGGAGGAAGCAGATAAGTGTTTCTTACATTTCAGAATTATCTACCATTTTCTTTTTTGGCCAAATGGAATTGGGTTTCACGCATGAAAACTGCCTATGGCATTTTGATTAGGCAGACACTTAGAAGAATGCACACACATTTAAAATAATACTACAATTCACAGTCATGGAAAGGTCATATGGCTTCGTTTAAAGTTAAATTGGCACCTTCAAGTTAGGTCCTTAATAAACTTTGATCCCAATTGTTGCACAGGTGTCTATACATTCTGGCCAAAGCCTCTAGATCTATTAACCTTTACATATTATTTAAAATTATGTACCCAACTTATTTAAAGAACAGGGAAAAAAAATTCATTGCTACCATAAGTGCTACTGAAAAACATAGCAAAGAACCACCCTTGAACAAAGGAATCAGTCAGAGAAGAGATCACAGAGGGAAATGGGTCAGGAGAAAAGGAAGACTGTGTCATGGGTAGGGAAATCAATTTAAGGATTTAGTGTTTGAGAATGGAAAGAAAAGAACAACAATAAAAAAATAGTGAGGGTGGGGGGAAAGGATGGAGAAGCCAACTTAGAGTGGACTGACAGGAAGCAGGGCACTGGAAGGCAAAGGAGGAGGTCCTGGAAAGGGCAGAATTTCAGGAGAGATGTTGGAAAGGGCACAGAGAGGAAATGCTAGAGTGAGGTAGGTCATAAAGTAAAGATCTGCTTCACATAAACAAGTCCAACAAAAGAAAATTGTGGAATAAGTAGTAAGACTGTACAATATGTTATTAGACAGTCTCCTTTCTTTCTCTCTGCATATCTAGTATATATGTAGACATCCTTATATACATGCTGCCCATTTATTAAAAGACATAAGGATCTTTTATTTATAAAGCAAACACCTACACATGGACATGCAAGCTCTTTCAGTAGGAAGCAACCACCTAATTTGCAAGCATCTCATATATGATAATATTGTACAAATATTTCTGAGTATAGAAATAGAAGGAAGTAAGGTTTTCCTTTTGAAAAAAAAATCTTCATGCTTTGGCTATTTTATTTGCGCATGGTATATAAATTTGTGGCTTGAAATAAAATAGATGGCCATTTTTGTTCCCCAATCACTATTTATGGAAACTATCAGTTTTCGTTCTGACTTTTATTTTTTTGCTGGTAACAAAAAAAAAATCATCAAACCCTTAATTTTTCATATAATCATAAATGTTTCCTTTTTTGAAAACAAACATGACCAGAAAACCACGTTATCTACAGACCAGCTGGATTTTCCCCAATGTATAAAATGAAAATGCCAAGGGAAACACCTCAAATTCTACTACATTCAGAGGACAGTTACCTTGGTGCCCATTTAAAGTGCTACTGTATCTTCTGCAAACAATCATTAGTGTCCATTTTAAAGTCACAGAATCTTCAAAGTTGAGAGGGATCTTAGAAATCATCTGGTCCAACTCTGTCAAAGAGGAAACTGAGGCCCAGCGATTGGGCCCAAGGTGACTTGTCCATGGTCATAGAGCTTTCTGATTCCAGGGCATCACACTGACTATTAAGGCCTACAGTCTTGTGGTCCGCTAACAACTGCTCAGGTGCCCAGGCAATCAGAACAAGGTCAGAGATGGTGTAGAAAGGACTCTAGATCATATTTAAAATTCCCATGAGAGTCTGAGATGAGATAAATTATAAATTGTTTATATTTCAAGGACAGGATTTTGAGGAGGAGGTCAGTCTCGTTGGGCAGCACTATATCTTTCTGTGGCCTTGAAGATGATAAATATCCGTTACGATATGCTCCTTTAAAAATAATCCCTACCATTTACTTGACGGCACAGCTCTCCTTCTTGTCCCATGAGTGGCATCCTTAGCAGTTCAATGACAAACTGAAAACACCCCTTAAGCAGCAGCTCTCCATATTCTCACACTCAAACACACATGCCTTGTATTCAATCTATTTTAGCCTCACTCCGTGAAATCTGAGACTGTGACTGTACTTAAAAAGATAATTGGCCAAGAGCAGCAAGAGTGAAGTAAAAGGGACAGTGGGAACTTATTCTTTTCATAAATCAGAGTAACAGAATTCCAAAACTTAGAAACCAGCTCCAGCTGCCTTTAAAGAGAGTCCTTGCTAGAGGGCTCTGGGAAGTAGGCAGAGTGCTCTTGGGAAGGAGAGAAGCTTGGGCTAGGACAAGCCTGGGTTATCACCTCTGGGATGACTATGAATGAATTACCTCTCTCTATTTATTATCTCAACCTTTATTTGCTAATTCCCTCCTCTGGGTCTCAACTTCATCATCTTTAAAAGAGGGTTGCACTAAATGTTCTCTAAGGTCTGTTCCAGCTCCAAATCTTAGCCTCTTTCCCCAGGAAGTTAGGCAAACAGGGCAGTGAGTCTTGGAGTCTTGGAAAAGAGGGGTTCAAATGTTGGCTTTGCCACATAACTACCATTTGGCTGCAGACAAGGCATTTAAACCTTTTCAAGCCTAAGTTCGTACATCTGAAATGGGAGTAATACTTCTTTGCACTATTTATCTCACAGATAATTTTGTGAAGAAAGCATTTTGAAAATCTTAAAGAATTACTGATGTGAGCCATTACTAGAATTATTAAGCTAGACAAATCAGAGAAGAGAATGGCAATTTCAAAATATTAAAGAAATCTAAGGCTACAGTAAGAAAATAACCCTATTGCATTTCTTTCTACTCTTCTATCATTAGCTAAATTCACTGTCACTAAGTCTTTATTAAGTACAATTATTAATTTTAGTCCTTTCCTGACCTTCTTACATCTCTGTAAAACTACAAATAAATTCTTCAAAAGATACTGTTTCCATTTATTGATGATGGTTGAAATGAATAGCCACAGACCTAGGTTTGGAGTGAAATCTACTATAATGGAAAGAGAAATATTTCTTCTAAAATGGCTAAAAGCTGATTCACAGTTCAACATTTCGCCTCTCAAAGGCAGACATGATGTTATAAAATGTCAGATGTCCAAGATTTCTGAGATGGGGGTGTGAGAGATTCTTTAAAAATGACGCATCTGCTCCCTTGGGCATTGTCAAACACTGAACTGGACTGGAATGCTCCCTTCAAAACTAGATTGAGTCAAAAGGGAGGCAATTTTCATGAAAACACTACAATGCTACTTTGCCAAGACAGACTATTTTCTCGGAAAGAAAATGACACGTACAGTTTCCTTCTCTAAAAACAAGCAGTGATTTAGTTCTTTTTTTTTTTTTTTTTTTTTGGTTTAAGGAACAGAATAATTGATTTGAGCCCTATTAATGAAACTTTTATAGTCATAGAATTGGAGGGGTTGTAGACATAATCTAGACCAATCTCCTTATTATACAGAGGTGAAAAATGAGGCCTGGGGAGGTCACAAATTAGTGGTAGATCTGGGACAAGATACCAAGTCTTCTGACTTCTAATTCAGTGCCACTTACCACTGCCTGCAAAGGTCTGCTTTTATGGTACTAGGGTGCTTTGGCAGGAAGGGAAGATTCAGAGCAGCTTTCACTAAGTGAAAATAATAATAAAAAATCATATTATTTGATTTAGTGAGAGAGGCGATTGGGACTGGATCTGTGATTTCACCCATATGCAGAACTTCCAGGGTAACGAAATGTCCTCTGCTAATGCAGGTTAGCACGTTCTTTGCAACTTAGTCTTAGAGAGCTGCTTAGAGCATTGAGAGGTTAAGAGACACGCCAATAAGGAACTAGTATTCCTGATAATTTTCCAATCACAATGCAAATTGTAAATTTTCATTACTTTTTTGGACTGGGAAGGGGTACTAAGAAGAGTATAATCCATATTGTTTCGGTGAATCTTTTCCCTAAAGGAGAGGGGGTGAAAAATATAACAAAATGTGGGGGAAAAACAACAACAGACATACTGGGGAGGGGAGAAGAGTGGAAAGTGGGGGAAGAGTGTTTGTGCATTTTTAAAAGACACTTTCAATATTAATAATAATTCATTTCAACAAGCATTTCCTAAGTGCATACTAAGTGTAAGGTATTGTGCAAGGTACTGGGGATATTTAGGGGAAAAACAACATGGCCTCAGCTCTCAAAGTGCTTATAATTCAGTAAAGGCATCAAGTCATATACACAAATGAGTATGATATGTGAGTAGATGAGGATAAAGGCAAAGAAGGGCTATAGACAAAGTGCTGTTCAAAAAGGAGAAAGAAACATCATGGAAGAGGTGGCATCTGGACTAGGCCTTGAAAGAACATCCTCATCAATCACACTAGGATTAGCTTGAGGCAAAAATGCTGGAGGGAGAGGTTTAAATGCTTCTGTAAGTGGGTTTCTGCTTGTTGCCAGGCAGATGACTTGAGGAGTAAGTATTCTGAGTTCTTTTAACTCAAGAACCACAGGCTGTCAATAACCACACTTATTGCTCTTGTGGTGACTTTGATCTGAAGAAATACCTTTCCAGTGAAAGACAACTTAGTCTCCATGATAACTTAGCACCAAAGTCTGAGACTATCAATGATACTGACTTTTGACTGTTAATTACTTTATTCCAGATTACTACAGACTGAAGATTTTCTAATGTGGTTGGATTGTATGTAGCCCATGCATGCAAATAAAATGAATGCATTATTTCATCCACTGTAAGCAATATTCCTTTCTGTCAGGGAAACTGAAACCTTTCTTAACTGGAATGCAGCTAATTCATGTGTAGTGGGTGCTTTCATTACATCCTGTCTACAAGATAAGAATCCGAATCTCTGTTGCAAGACTGAAAAACACAAGTGGATACAAAGATTTCTGTTTACTTCATTTTGTGCCTCTCTTTTTTAAAGAGAGCAGATGTTTCCACAGATAGTGTGTAAGTATTTTCAAGGCAGGCACTGACTACCTGAGTTCACCTTTCTTATCTTTAGTTTTATCCTCCAGTGGATAAAGCAACCTATGTAGACATGTCCCATCACACCAAAATGAAACCCAAACCACATATATTTTATATACTTACTCACTATTGCTCATGCATGTCCAAGTACTAGTTCCATTAAGACATGGTCTTAGGCAATAATATAATACTTTCCTCCCCAAATTGTCAAAAGGGTAAACAAAATGCTATGATCAAGGTTCTCTTTTGTACATTCTCTGGCTTGATAAAGAAGAATAATAGCTATGGCTATTAAAGTTTATTTAAAGTTACGAAGAGTCAGTCTCCTTCATTCTCTTTATTCTTTCCCTTGGGTTTCTACAATTAGGAATTTAGGAATAGATGACTGGTATACTCCCTGGGTTCTTACCTGTTGGTTTGTGAACTTGTTTTAAAAAAAACGTTTTGACAAGTTATTTCAATATTTAATATAATTGGTTTCCTTTGCAATCCTATATATTTTATTTCATCCATTTAAAAACATTATCCTGAGAAGGGATCCATAGATATCACTAGCCTGCCAAAGGGGCCCATGACCTCCTAAGTGGTTAAGAATCCCTGCTGTATGTGATAGGTGGATTTATGAAGCATTGTAGTGAACACTGAATCTTTACATGTCAAACAATAAAAATTTATTGATCCTGGCATGTGCCTACCCCTGCCTGGCACAGTGTTCTTGAGCAGGAGACACACATGAGAAAAGAATGCTTTAGGAAGATAATCCAACAATAGTATGAAGGGGGTTAGGGGAAAGATCTGAAGCAGGAAGACCATTTTGGAAGGTAGGAATATTCAATTTAGTCCAAAAGACAGCTACTTAGCCCTAACAACACAGGAGACACTGTGCTAGGTTCTCACAGAAAGAAAAAAAGAAAGAAAGAAGGAAAGAAAGAAACAAACAAAGAAAGAAAGAGAAAAATCATCCCTGCCCTCGAAAAACTAAGACTCTACTGGTGTGAAATGAGGAAGGCCTGGACTAGAGTGCTGGCAGTGGGAATGGAGAGTAAGAGAGGACAACAAAAGACATTTACAAAGAAGAAATAATGGGGCTTGGTGACAGAGAGAATACAGCCAATGAAAGGGGGGGTCTGACTTAAAGGTTTCTAGATGAGAACACTGAGGGACCTACCAGAACCACCAAATGAAGAAGCTGGGAAGGGAAAGGGAGAAGTTTTAGAAAAGAGGATGATAAATAAAATGTCTTGTCTCAAATGGCCTAGGAAGTCTGAGATTCAAAGGAAAACCTGTGCAAAATCTTTTTTTGTAAAGGAAAAATACTTTGGTAATGCAGTTAGTTACCCCTGAATTTATCTGTTTTAGAAGTCCAAATTAATATATCTATATATCTATCTATATATATATATATAGCTCAGAGTAAACTTGTATATGTAAACAACACCATCCTCGATAATACTGCCATGAAAGAAGAAAATGTGTAGTTAATAACAAACATCTTCTAGTATATATAGACTTAATCCTTCTAAAATGTGGATTTTTTTTATTTCTGACAAAAGTAAAGAGGCTCTGGAATAAGAGAATAGACATCAAAGAATCATAGCAGACACAATGGAAGCCAGAAATTGGCCTTTGGATTTCTCTGAGAATAAAACAGTGACCTCAGTGTGTCTCAAGAACACATTTAGATCCATCTTATGTATTTTGAAAGAGGGCTAGCTAACCAAGCTGTTTCCAATGAATTAAAATAGCTAATAGTAACTAGCACTTATCTAGCCCTTTAAAGAGTGCAAACATCTCATTTGAGGCAGGTACTATTATTATTTTCATTTTACAGATGAGGAAACTGAGGCAAACAGAAGTTCAGTGACCTGCCCAGTGATGGAAGCTGGATTTGAGCTCAGGTTTTCCTGACTCCAGGCCCAATACTTTATCTACTCCACCACACATGTTTTATCTCCAAAAGTGTTCTTTGGAGAAAACATTCCTTTTGAATGCCAAAATCATTACCAGGAACAGGGATCTCTGTCAGATCTAGTCACTTAACATAGGGAATTGTTGAAACAATTTGAGCTACCTTCAAGGAGGCTGAAGTTCATAATTGCTACAAATAGGCAAGAATGAATGGATCTCTCAATAGAAATTTCATTCTTTCAGTGTTGTAGACCCAACAAGGGCTTTGTGTCATCTCTTCCTGGTTCCTACTCCCTACTTCATAAATTTCCAAACTGTTTTCTTATTGACTGTAGAAGGCAGTCAAGTATTTATCTGCAATTGTTGGTTTGTGGATAATGGAGTGTTGTTCAGTTGTTTCAGATTCTTCGTGGCCCTCATTTGGGGTTTTCTTGGCAAAGATACTAGAGTGGTTTGCCATTTCCTTCTCCATCTCCTTCTCCAGCGTACCAGAGTAGTGGTTTAATAGTTCAATGGACCTCAATTTTTAGAACCTCCAAGAGATTGTTTTAAATAGCAGAAAGAGACAAACATTATCACTGAGTGGGAGTAAGAGTCATTAAAATGACATCTCAGCCATCCCCACTTTAACTGGGGAAAATCCAAGCAGGCATAATTTCAGGCAGTGCCTTCAAGTTGCAGTGTTGAGGTTGAAAAAGATGCTAAATGTTTTCTTTCTGAAAATACTCCAAATTCTTTTGGCAGGGGGCGCAGCCATAGGGAACGGGAAGGACAATTGTGTAACCTTTCAAATTAAGTAAGGTTATGGAGAGAGTAGCTCTTCTTTGAAGACTACAGGAATCTCTTCACCTGAATCCCAAACTACTCCATTTATTCTTCTGGGCCTGTCTTGTCTTCATATATTCTTAATGAACGTAATAAGAACACTCAATTGGACTATGCCTTCACACCAGCAAAGATTCTGAGGATTTGGCAATCATTAGACTACAGGTGGTCTTCAGTTCATGAGGAACCACTTTGTGAATATCTCGAGTGTTAAATCTAATGGTCTTTTCTCAGTCATCATTGTGCTTGACATCTCTGCAGCTTTTGACACTGTCATCATCCCTTTCTCCTGGGCACTTTATTCTGTTCTGGCTTCTGTGACACTCTTGATTCTCCTCCTGACCTGCTTTTATAACTCCTCAGTCTCCTTTATAAGATCCTTTTCCTCCTCTTCCTTTCCTATCCTTCACCAAATGTGTGCATTTTCTCAAAATATGCCCTGGCTTTCTTCTCTTTCTATATTCTCTTTCTTGACAATCTCATCAGCTCCTATGGGTGCCATTATCTCTAAATAGATGATTCTCCCAACCACTTCTCTATTACTGCTGATGGTACCTTGCATTTCTTCTAATTCATCCAGTTTCTTGACCTTAGAATCATCCTTAAATCTCCCCACCCCTCAGTCCCCCTGAAAATAGTCTTGTCAATCCTACTCCATAACATCTTTTGTTTTCACCTCCTACTCTCCACTCACATAGCCTCTACTCTAGGTTGGATCCTTAATACTTCTTGACTAGATTACTATAATAGCCTTCTAAGTGGTCTCCCTGCTTCCAATCACCACTCTTTTCATTCCATCTTCCATATAGCTACTAAATTGGTATTTCTAAAACAAAGACCCTTGCTATCACCCTACTAAAAAATCTACTAGTGGACCTTCCTATGGCCTTTAGGACAAAATACAAATTCCTCAGCCTGGCATTTAAAATCTTCCATAATCTGGTTCTCAATTCCCTTTCCAGTCTTTATTAATATCCTTCCTTTTCATATACTCTCTATATTATTGTCAAACTGGTCTGGTAGCTATATAACAGGAGGGAGGAATAAAAGAACCTTTCCTCAAAAACAAAAACAAAGGGAAGAAAAGAGATAGAGACTGCGCAGGCATGACATTCCCTCTCCCAGCTCTGGGCCTTGGCACAAGCAGCTCCTCCTGGCTCAGGTGAATTCTCTCATGACCTCCACACGGCTGAGTCGCTGGCCTGTACATTCACCAGAGGTACCACTTCCGACCTTTTCTGAATACTCCAGTTTTGAGCATTTTCTTGCTCTTGCAATTATTTTGCATTTGCTTAATTTTATATATTCTTTGAGAAGCAGCATAATATAGTAGATTGGGAGCCTTAGACTCAGAAAAACTCAAGTTCAAATTCTGCCTCTGGCGTAGGCTAGGCAAGCTGCTTACCCTTTCGATGCCTCTCAAATACCTCTTTAAGTCTATAGGTTACAGAGCACATATCCTGCATTGGCAGAGGAGACTTCCTCCCTGGGAGTTCTCTATGTCAATGAAATCATAGGTCCACTCCTCACTACCCCCAATACAAATGGTATTTCCCCAGAAGGATATAAAGCTTTGTTGCTTTCACTGTATCCCCAGTGTCCAGCATACAGTTGGTGCTTAACAAATACTTGTTAAATTGAACCAGGGTGAATTGAACTCATACTTTTGAATAGATGTCAAGAGAATGAGTCACAGGACTCTAACCCAAGTTTTCTGGTTTCATTCCCAAGAGCTCTTTGTTCCCTAATTCAGAACCCATCAACTGGTAATTTCTCATACCTCTACCTTTGCCTTATACTCTTGCTGAGGGAAATACACTTTTGGGATCCAGAGTTAGAATTTGGAATGTATTTTCCCAAAGAATGTAATATATGGCAAGGTTATAGCACTGT
The DNA here is from genome assembly GCF_900497805.2 of Vombatus ursinus. Classification (NCBI taxonomy): domain Eukaryota; kingdom Metazoa; phylum Chordata; class Mammalia; order Diprotodontia; family Vombatidae; genus Vombatus; species Vombatus ursinus. The sequence continues at coordinate 26,604,370 of NW_020940355.1, forward strand.
ACATGAGGAGCTAGAGAAGGGCCTTAGATATTATTGTATAGATGATGAAACTGAGACCCATGGCAGTTAAAGGGCTTGCTGAAGTCACACAGGTAGAGAGAGGCACAGTCAGGTCTTCTGCCTCCAACTCCAGAATTCTTTCCTCTGTACTTTGGCTAGGAGTAACTGAAAGAATCTTATTAGTATTATATATTAGGTGTGTTATGTTAAATAAATTTTTTTGTGGACTGCCCATGGAACTTAACTATCATTGATAACATTTTTTTCCCTATAGAAAAATGTATTCTAAGTTCTAAACAACCAACTTTACAAATGAACTTTTGGAACACAACTCATTTGTCAATTGGGAAATGCCTATATAATTCTTTCTACTGAAATCTAGAATAAATTTGCCTTTGGAACAGTATAAGGAGAAAAAATTATTAGAGGTTTCAAGTGGGACAGTGTGCCCAGTCAAATCCTTTAGAGGGTTGGGGGCCCATAAAGATCTGGCCATTTGTCTGCCATAAAAAAAAAAAAAGTGTGTGAAACAAAACTTGGAAGTTTTATATATCTCTGCTCAAAGGCAGGAAACACCTAGAAAGCTGTAACTTTACAGACAGCCAGAACTTGAGCTCAAGAAGACAGCATTCCCCACAAGCAGTGAAGCATGATTGGAGGAGGTAAACAAATGATGAAGGGTGAGAGAAAGGGATTAGAGGAATGGGCATAATGACGGAACATGCCTCTGGGAAAGCTTTTAATACAGTAACACAGCGAAGGCTTAAATGCAGATCAAACAATGTGGTTTTGAATCTGAACTGCTCGATGATAAATAAGTGGCTAGGTGATGAGGGTGTGATGCATGTGAAGTCTGAGAAAGGTGGCTAGTAGAAAAGCAAATTACATCCTAAAGCAGAGGTCCTTAACCTGGGGCCGTGAACTTGGTTTTTTTTTTTTTAATGTTCTGATAACTATATTTCAATCTTTTGTAATCTTGTGTACTTTATGCATTTAAAAACATGACTCTGAGAAGGTGTTCCTGACTGTACCAGACTGCCAAAGGGGATCATGAAAAAAACAAACCAAACAAAAAAACAGGTTGAAATCTGCTGATCTAAAGTCTATTTTAGGAATAGGGATGCCTGATCTAGAAGGGATGAATAAATAATGATGCTTCTTGGGAAGATTATGTAAAGTTAACAATTCTCCCCATGTTTAGGCCTCCTGTGAACTTTCAAATACTTGTTTCCAGAAGTATCCCTCTTTAATAAAATCAGGCATTCAGGAGGCTATAAGAGAAAACAAAATAATGGTAAGGAAGACCTCAAATTTTGACAATAAAAAAATGCTAAGACCAAGAGAGTATGTATTGCTAACAATGATATAGTTTCAGCTCCAAATATTGCCTACCATAACTCTGTATGGGATTTTTTAAGCATTAAGTATAACACCACTCAAAAAAAATTTTTTTTTGGTAATAAAAATGTACACAAGTGACTGATGGGAAGGGTTAACATTGTTGTCACTTGCTGAAGTGATAGATACCCTGAGCTGGGCTGTGACCTTTCCCACCTCTTCAGTATCTCTTTAAAGACATGTCACTTTGTGCATGAACCATGGGGGAAGACAGCATAGCTGTCTAGACACTCTACTGACTGCATGAGAACTTACATAGCCTTTCATTTTGGAGGTAGACATGACAGGTTTATGTCCTGTGTCCTATCAGTCAGTCTTTGCCTGATGGGTTTATGGTTTCAGACCATTAAATAGGTACCAACGTATTCTTCAGTGAAAAAAAAAAAGACAATCTGGAGGGAAAGGAAAGAAAAAATCCTTACAGGAATAAAATGATTTTTAGCTTGGTACTTGACCTGAACTGGAGCCGAAGCAGGTGTCTCACAGAAAGAAGAAAAAGGCATACTCATTTTTCTTCCTTCTTTTGCTTCTAACCTGAGAAATCAAGGGTTTGTGGTTTCACAAGAAAGGGAAAATGACTTAATGGTACACACTAGACTGGAAACTACCTTGGCCAGTAACTTATATGACCCTGGTGAGGTTCAATTTTTTTTTTTTCTGTGTTCTGATTTCCTCAATTCTAAGAGATGCTGATAAGCTTCTCATGGCTGCAGGGAGTGGCGGCAAAACTCTTTCGAAGGAAGAGTGGAGAAATTATGAAAATGTATGCCAGTGAAATTCCACACCAGTGAAAAGGAAATAAAATGTGAAGGAAGGTACTTTGCTTCCTTGCCTATCCTTAACCAGGTCCAAGGTTCACACTGGTGTCCAGGAGTATCCCTCTTTAACTTTAAAGGTCACTAGTTACAGAACCAAGAATGACAAGCTTTCTTCTTCTCCTACTTCATCCTACAAGAAGTCTTTTTTTATATGAGATATCTAGGAGGCCAGTGGACTCCAAATACTGGACTTGGAGACAGGAAGAACTGAGCTCAAATTCTGCTTCAGACACTAACTTTGTGACCCTGGGCATGGGCAAGCCACTTAACCTCTCACAGACTCAATTTTCTCATCTGTAAAATGGGGATAACAATAGCACCTATTTTACCAGGTTGTTGTGAAGATCAAAAGAGATAACATACGTAAAGTATTCTAAAAACCTTAAAAGTGTTATGTAAATGCTATTATTATTATTGTTGTTGTCTCTATTACCCAATGCATTAATGTTACATGTGGGGCTACTGAAATAGATATTTACATCAATGGTTTCAAAGTTAAAGGATTAAGGTCTAGGTATCTATGAGGAAAAAAATACATTGGAATTAAATTCTGTCAAGAATTTGGAATTAGGGCTTATTGCTACTGTAGATATATCCAGATTTAAGATTCTAGAAAGAAAGAAAACATAATCTGATAGGCAATTCTTTCTTCCTTGAGAAGACAGGATCTATTGGGTATATACAAATAAAAGTAGTAAAGACATTCAATTAATGAATGGTAAATTGGGTTTCAGTACCTAAAAAATGATTAGAAATGATAGTTCCATATGTGGACTTTGGTTTAATCACAGAAGTATTTCTGGAAACATTTAATACATTTTTAAAAAATCCACACAAAATCCCCAATCCTAGAAGTGTAGCTGATGTAAACTACTTTGGGGTTTGAACAATTTTTAATTGTTTTTCTATTATCTAAATCAATGAAGTCAGTGACTACATTATAGCTGGAGGCTTCCCAAGACTCACTGCTTGTCAACACCCTTCCCACAGAAATAAGGCTGTTTACCTCTCCTGGTGTGATGTCAAGTGTCTTTGTAAGTGCTCTGCTTTAAATTAATGCCCTCCTCTAGGAAAGACAAACACTTTCTACATGGTTGGGTTTTTCTTGCTCACAATCTTTGTGGCCTTGTCGAAAATAGATTCAATACATCTTTATTCTTGAGAGATTTAATCACATGAATACCATATCAATGTGACAACGGTAACAAAATAGCCAAATAATATCATTCAGTGAAAACTAAAGCAATCACAGTGGTTATTTGGGGTCCCTAAGATAAAACTGCCTGAGATGTGCATTTTCCCCATTTTCAATCAATTTATGTAGACACAGATTGGGAAAAAATAATCACCTAGTCTGTGTTGTGTGGCCACTGTGTAGCACTGAACCCAATAGGTCTGCCTGGCTGAACTCACAGGAATATCAAAGCTATTAACACTCCAATTTGACTCACATCAGTAAGTAATCTCTAACGTTTTCAACTTCAGTTTGAAGGTTACATGAGAGTCCTGAGGACTACTTTGCTCAATTCAATCTAACAAACACTTAGTAATCCACTATGATGAGAAAGGCACTGTGGATAAATGAATGAAAACCATCAGTACTTGGGATATAAAGAAGAATGACAACTCCGTCCTAGACCTTAAGGGGCTTTACCATCTACTAGGGTAACTATGAAGGTAGAATGTGACAGGGACAAAAGGAGAGATCCAGTGAAAGTGTCCTAGGAACTTTTGGGAAGGGAGTGAATATTTTTATCTGGGGAGAGAAGGGGAGGTTTGATGAACAGATGACACTTTAGCTGAGCCTTAAAGGCAGAGAAGGACTTTGACAGGAGGATTTGAGGAGGGAATGCCATCCAGGCATGGGGGATGGATGGTCTACAGGGATGCATAAAGTCAAGAGAGTTTAGGGAATAGCTAGTAGTCCTTTTGGCTGAATGTCGTGTATGTGAAGGTTAGTAATGTGAAAGAAGGTGAGCAAGGGAGGCTGAAGCCAAGGAGTTGAGAATACTGAATACTGTATTTTATACCACAGGAGATAAGGAATCACTGAACTTGTTGAGCAGGGGAATGAAATGTACGTTAGGGAGATGAGTAAAGGATGAATTAGGAAGCGGGAGAGACTGAAGGCAGGAAGAACAGTCTATTTCAGCCTGAACTAGGGTAGAAAAAATGGGATGGACATATAGAGGCAGAGTTGATAGGATCTGACAATTTAATTGGCAATGGAGGGGTAAGAGGGAAAGACAGAAAAAGGAGTCAAAGATTTGACACCTAGATTTTGAGCCTAGATGACTCGAGGGAGTAGGGAAGATGATGTGCCTTTGACAAAAAGAGAAGCTGGAGAGAGGGCCAGGTTTATGGGAGAAGATGTTAAGTCCAGCTTTTGACGTGTTTAGTTTGGGACAGAGGTTTGACTAGGAACCGGTTCTGGTGCCCAGGGCAAAATGAATTGAGGGGGAAGAATAAGGAGAGTTTTGGTACACCTAATGCCTAGTGGGATACCACCCTGTAGGGGGAAGAGAAAGAGCCCAAGAAACCTCTGTGGTCTCGTAAATCTCAGTTGGGGTACCGGAAAGCCTTGGGCCAGAAAGTGGTGACCTTCACCTTGACTATGCTATAGGTGGCTTTCAGGGGAGGCTGTGACTTGTGGAATCTAACCCAGACAGGTGCATTCCTAGCTAGGTAGGGATAGGTCATCCCCCCAGAGGCTGAACTGTGCCCAAGATGTGCACTGATCATTATCACCAAGAGGAGAAGAGAGGTGAGTCGAAACTTCTGTCTAGCTGGTGGTGCCATCCCAAGCTGGTTGAGGGCATGGATTAGTCACATATATGGCTATAGTATGCTCTTTTACATTCTGACACCCTGGCACAAAGTCCTCTGTGGAACCACCCTACTTCTAATTCTGATTTGAGGCGCTGACAGGGTATCCAACTGGATGTACCCATCAGGCATCTAGAGAGTCAAGCAAGGAAATTCTCTGTGTTCTCCAACAACCACTTTGGGAAGCACAGGGAAAGCTTATACGCCTTTCCTCAAATCCCCTGCCTTGTGAATATGCAGGACTGACTACACATTCCCTTAAGTTCCCACAGGTAGAAGTCTGAATCACTTTGAGTGAACAGGTAGAAAATAAATGTCTAATTTAAGGGTCCTTACCCTGGGGCTCATGAACTTGTTTTTTAAAAAAATATTTTGATAACTGAATTTCAATATAATTAACTTCTTCTGTAATCGAATATATTTTATTATATGCATTTAAAAACATTATTCTGAGGTGTCCATCAGCGTCACCAGATTGTCAAAGAGGACCTTAAAACACAAACAAGTAAAGAATCCCTTTTCTAAATCCTGCAGGTGTTTTCTCTAGCCATGCTCAAAAAAATGTCACAAAGGCTAGAAAGTGACTAGATCCCTTAAACATCTGAGTTAGGCTTTAACTTGTGGGTGTTGGTAGGTAGTTGGTTGGACTTCATCCCTCCTACAGCTTTTAACTTAGGCAGGAGCAGTGTGGGGCACCTTGATGATGAAATGACACTCATGTGACAAGGGCACTTAATTGGAAATCTAGGGACAAACAGAGCTGGAGATGCGCTAAGAAACATGGCAGCAATCCTGTGAAAGTCAGGATCATTTATATAATGCAAAAGGAGCACTAGTTATGGATTTAATTGGATTTGGAAGCTTTCACGTATGATGCTTATGCTGGCTAATGGCTAAGTGATGTTGCCAAATGGCTGAAAATCCTGTAGCTATGTAGGATTGGGTCAGGGATGAGAAGAATCAGTGGGGTCTCACAGGCAAACCTACTCTGTGACTTTTTACATTAAACAAAAAAGATTCTGTATCTCTGTAGTAGGAAATTGTAGACTTCAGTTTCCTGTGTTCATCTTGTCCAGCAGTTCTTACCCTTTTCCCCCCCATTTTTACCCCTTTGGCAGTAAAACCAATGAACTCCTCAGAATAAAGTTTTTAAATAATTGAGGGAAATGCTAAATTTTAGTGAGAGGTTAATGAAAATTGAGATGTATTTTTTTTCCCATTCAAATTTACATCCCCCATGAAATTTACTTATGGATCCCTTTGGGAATCTTGAAGACCCCAGGTAACTCAGTAAAGATCCAGTTATGGCTTTTTAATTTCTGCTTTGCTTATTACTACAATTGTCCTGAAGCCAATAATGCATTTTGTCTTCTATAGTGTAGCTTGGTTTGGGAAACCCATGAAAGACTATCTCTGCCACTTAACGAAGCATAAGATAAAAGGTCTTGATAACCATATGGAATTAGCTCAGCTGCAGAACTGTTTTGATGAAGTGGTAAATGCCACAATAAGCCCTCAGTGCTGACATGACCATGTTACAAAATGAAGGTCTGAAGGAACTTTGTTGCCTAGTAACTCATCGAGCATACAGGGAAAACCTGGTCAAATCACTCACCTGGGCACCTACTAATACGTTACACATTTCTTTGGTTTATAATTCCATGACCATAATCAAATTTTAAATACCCACTGACACGTGGAAACAGAATCCAGGGTCAAGGGAGAATATGATTTTATATAAGAGGTTTGGAGATTTGCAGCACAACCCTGAAGAAAAACTATAATGTACTCTTACCACTTCAGTCTGAGGGCCTACTTGTTTTGTGAGTTGTTTTGATAATAATCACAATACTCTGCACTACTGCACCTTTCATCACAAGATCTCAGTGTTTCCCAAACATTAATTAGTCCTCCCACTACTTCCGTCAAGCAGGTATTATCTTCCTTCATTTGGCAGATGGGGAAACCGAGGCAGCTATTTTTTTTATTGTAGGTTTTAACTACTTTGACATTAATGTCTCTTTTTTAGCGTCTACAGAGGACAAAGCAATACAGAATTTCATCCATAAGGAAATGAAATACTCAACTTGAAATCTATTTAGAAAGACCAAAGCAGAAAAGTCCACTAGCACACATAAAACATAGTTTTTGTGATGACAGATTAAATAAAAGATAATGACCAACTTTTATGTAATTTAAAACAGGGGTGGGGAACCTGCGGTCTTGAGGCCACATGTGGCCTTCTAGGTCCTTGGGTGCGGCCTTTTGACTCAGTCCAAGTATGACAGAACAAATCCTTTTATTAAGGAGATTTGTTCTGTGAAGTTTGGGTTCAGTCAAAGGGCCACACTTGAGGCCCTAGAGCGCCACATGCGGCCTCGAGGCCTCAGATTCCCTACTAAAACTCCTTCTTATTTCCTTGAAGACCAAATAGTTATAACTTTGTAAAAAACACATGATGCTGGAGAAAGGAATGAAATTGGAGGAACAATTTCACTCAAGTGAGTGAACTAGGTGGTATGGTGGCAAGAGTGCACTAGACTTGGAGTCTGGAAGATCTGAGTTCAAATCCTGCCTCAGACAATTATGAGCTGCATGACCCTGGGCAAATCACTAAACTTTTCTTAGACTCAGTTTCCTCATTTAAAAAATGAAGAAGTTGGACTTGAAGGCCTATAAGGTCCCCTCCAGCTCTAAATCTGCGATCCTTTGAAATCATGAAATATTTAAAAAGAAAAATGAGAGGCTATTTCATTGAATCATGGAATTAGCGATGGAAGAAGCCTCCCTCACATTCGAAAAATTTTTTTTTTTTTGGCTAGGCAACGGGGTTAAGTGACTTGCCCAGGGTCACACAGCTAGTAAGTGTTATGTGTCTGAGGTTGGATTTGAACTCAGGTCCTTCTGAATCCAAGGTCAGTGCTCTATACACTGCGCCACCTAGCTGCTCCAAGTAATTGTCACTATAACATATTGGACAAGTATGCAGTCTTGAAAACATTCAATGAGGGGGAACCCACTCCCCTGTAAGATAGCCCATTCCACTTTGGGCTAATTCTAACTACTGGGTAGATTTTCCTAATGTATTTCTAGGAAGCAGTGGGTAAATGCGTTTTTGGCTTGCCTTCAGTGGGTATCTGTAGCAGAACAGTCTAAGTCTGTAGGAGTGTGGAAGAGGGGGTATAACATCTTCTCTACAAGAGCACAAAAGGTTCTAAAAGAGTCTGAGTGGACTGATGAAAGGAGAGATGAAAAAAAATTCAACTGTCCAGATATTAAAGGAACAAATAAATTCTGTTTTCCACCATACTATGCCAGGACAACCTGATGCCAGGTCTATAAACATGATTCAATATGTAAAAAGTTGGCTGGATTGTATTCCAATTACGAAAACCATTTCACCTAGTCACCTTTCCTCCTTGAGATGCAACCTCTTTGGCAAAGGAGGAGGTGACCTATTTTTACTCATGTGTTCTGGGACTAGTTCAGTTTATCTTTTTACCTCCTTACCTCCTGAGTCAGTCTGTGGTTGCCCAGGCACCAGTGATATGTGAGTGAGGTATATAACCACCTGCTGCTCCTGGGGCAGTAACCACCCACCCCCCAACTCTAGGGTCTAACACTCTTTCTTGTTTGTTTAACGTCTCCTCCCTTGTTGACTACCCTGGCCTCCCACTCCTCCTCCCTCACCCAGCTGAAAGCTCAGACAATATATTGGCATTAATATTCATTTCATGGTTCATCTCAGGGTTTCATGGGACAAGTAGGAGGTACTGAATCATGAAGACAGTATTTAGTTTCATCAGTGAAAAGCTTCAGACCAATGAGTTTCCCTACCAGATGGGTATATTGAAACCTGACAACTATCAGAAAAGCGGAGTTACATTAGAGAACATGGAAATGACACATCTCTCATAATGGAAATCCTGAAGGATTAAAGTGGGGCTAAATGGGAAGAATACATATTCACAAGGTTAAGTGGAAAGAGGTCTGAACCTGGGAACAACTGGATTGGATCTTGCTACTGGCTCTGGTATCATGGTGAAGTTATTTAACTTCCTCATCTGTGAAATGGGACAGCACTCACTTCACAGGATTATTGTAAGGATCAAATGAGATCATCAGGCAAAGAGCTCTGCAAAGCCATCTGTTATTGACCGGGGACAGCTAGGTGGCCCATTGGATCAAGTGCTGGTCCAGAATCAGGAAGATTCATCTCCCTGAGTTCAAATCCAGCCTCAGACACTTAGTAGCTGTGTGACTCTGGGCAAGTCACTTAACTCTGTTTGCCTCAGTTTCCTCATCTGTAAAATGAGCTGGAGAAGAAACTGGCAAACCACTACAGTATCTCTGCCAAGAAAACCTCAAATGGGATCACGGAGAGTCAGATGCAACCGAAACAACAAATTATTGACAAGCATCCTTTGTTCTTTCCCTTTGTTTTTCTATTCAGGTGATATGTGGACTTCTTGGAACACTGCCTGTTCTTTTCTTCACATGAATACTACAAAATGATGCACTTTAGCAAAAGAAACTTGTGTGATGAGGTCAATGTTGTCTCCCATGGAACTCTAGAGCACTCTCTCCTCTAGGAAATTCACCAATAGCATTGTACTTGGCCTTTATTACCCAAATACCAAAGCAAAGAGGAAGTTCAGCAAAATTTAATAGTAAAAGGTTACACCCTTGCCCAGATCAGTTTGATATACCACAAACTCTGTTATAGAATACCTTATCATAGAACATTTTCATGCTTCCAAATATAACCCTGGTATAAAAATCCATGATCTACAGCGAGAAAAAAATGAAGAAACTTCTAGGACTACACAGGGAGGTAACAGATACATATTATTATGACTAGATGTCTGATGGATTTTTGACTATGACTGTATAAGAGAATTTAGAAGTTTTTGAAATACTTTGATTTTTTCCCCTTGTTTATAATTAAGAGAATATGTAGAATTTGTAGAGTCAAAAATATCATTAACTTACTTTTGTTATTATTATTTTTTACAAAGGTAGGCTCTTCCCTAACCCTTCCCTCATCTCACTTTCTCTCCCCCTCCCCCTTCACCTTATATCTCCCCACACAAGGGATGCTTAATAAAAAATAGTTAAATTGAACTGAATAAAATGGAGAGAGGCAAGCCAATATGAGGCCATTTCTTCGCTCATAGTTTAGAACTAGAAATTCTCCCCTCCTGGTAGCAGTAGTTTTCTTCCCAGGCTGGAATACCTAGAAGATATTAATAACAGAAGGGAATGTGGCCTCCAGGCCCCTTAAACAAGTTCAGACTTCTTTAAATAAGTATTGCAAGACAAAGGCAAATAAATCAACACCTGATAAGACAGAAGATCCTATGGATTCTCAAAAGATTATAGAACCACAGTAAGATGTTCCCAAATGGTTCAAGAGAGAAATGGGAATCATGAAAGGAGAACTTTATGGTCTAAACAGTAGAAATTATTGGCCAAATAGAAAAACTTAAATCCACAGAGGAAAATCTCATCAAAGAGACAGAAGAGAGAATGGCAATTGAGAATGTAAATACACAGAAGTGAAGGATTATCTTCTCTATTGGTTTATCTGCTTATGCTCAGAGTCATTAGCTGAGTATTTTTTCATCCCAAGAACTATGATAATTTGTCTTTTTCCTTATATTTCTCTACCCACTCTTTTTCTGACTTTCTATTAGCCTCTTCTGACATTGCAGAGTTTGCTTTTGACAGGCCTCAGTCTCTGCTCCAAGTGACTTCTAAAGGGACAGAACTAGGTGGGCTTAGCTTGATGCCAGTATCCTTTCCTTCAGGTCTGGTAGGACTTCCCTGCCCCAGTTCCTTCTGTTCCTTATTTTTCTGGCTGAGTAATGTTGCAGCACAGTATACTACCACACCCTTGTTCTAGGCAGGGCAAACTTCTGGCTTTTCATGGTGTGAGGTGGGGGTGGAGGGGGTAAAGGAGGCAGAGTTGAGTTCTAGTGCAAGACTGTGGGTCAGTTTATACAGCCATGCCAGAGTGTGCTGGCAGATGGAGGAGGAGTTGCTGAGTGACGGCATTAGGGACTGGTTTTTTCTGCTGTTGGTTCATTGAATATTTAAACTTGTGGGACTCGTAGTGTCTTAAGCTGTGGTGACAGGTAAAGTCACTTCATCTTTTGCATTTAATTTCTATTTTTGAGAATTTAGGGAGGATATGAGGACCAGAGAAGATGTCCAGTCCTCCATCTTGTTGCTCATATGACCCAGAAGTCTGGTATACAGTTTAGTGATTTTTGTGCACAGTTCCAAATTAGTTTCCCAAATAACTTGACCAATTTATAGTTCCTACAAACAGAATTAATGTGCTGGTTTTTCCCACAGTTTTTCTGACAACTGTCATTGGAGTGAGGTAGAACCTCAAAGTTACTTTAATTTGTATTTCTCTAATTATTAGTGATTTGGGGCATTTTTTTTTAAACACATTCACTTTTTAGAACACAACATACTCCTAAATTGGGACTACCTCTAAATGGTCAGAGTTTGGAAATTAATCACATAGCTGATCTCTTAGTATGACCATTTGAAGGCTTGTTTTAGCGGTTAGATGTTAGCCACCAAAAATGAACGGATGGACCAACTTTATTATAAAGAGAGGCATTCCACCCTAGCCTGTTTTTTAATCTCCAAAGTAGCTGTGAACTGTGCAAGAACTTGTCTCAAGCATAAAACACATTTAGTTGTACTCACTGACCAGGTGAGGAACGCTTTTCTTAAAGCTGAAGTAGTCGAGGATCATACAGCAGATTTAGAAAGACAGGCTGGTGATCTCAGGAAGATCAATGAACACGCTGAGTTCACAGATGACATACAGCTGGCTTTAAAATTTTGTAATGACAGTAAGAGAAGAACGAGTAAGTCTTTTTTTTTTTTTAAAGGGCCAGCTATTAAAATTGCCAGATCTACATGCTAGATTCTCAGTAGAAGGGAAAATAGGATGAGTAGAGGCTAAGAGATAGGGTAACTGGGAAGGATGGTATGTGATAATTATTTCAGTTTCATTTAAATTCTTTTATTTCTCCTCCGTCTGGATCTCAATCCAGTCAAACAAATCAGCTTGCTATATTCTCTGCTAATGACATGCTAATTCCTACCTTTACACTTTAGCACATCAATTTCCACTCTCCTTTGTCCACTACATTCTCTCCTTATTTTCTTCTAAACTCCCCACAACCTGGCTTCTCACTTAATCATTCAACCCCAAACTGCCAATTTCCCCAAAGTTACCAGTGATCTCTTAAATGCTAAATCTGTTGGCCTTTTCTCAGTACTCCACTGTCTTGACCTCTCTGCAGGTTCTGACGCTGCTGATCACCATCTCCTCTTGGCTACTCTCCTCTCAAGGTTTTTGTGACATAACTGCCTACTAGTGCTCCTCCTGTGTATCCGACTGCTCTTGCTGGATCTTCATCCACATCCCAATTACTAACCACTGGTATCCCCTAAGGCTCTGTCCTGGGTTCTCTTCTCTTATTCCTCTATACTTTGCCCTTAGTGATCTCATCAGCTTCCATAGGTTCAATTATCTCTATGCAGATGATTCCCAAAGCTCTGGTCTTCCGAGCTACAGTCCTGCATCACCAACTATCCTTTGGACATCTCAAACTGGATGTAGGCATCTCAAATTCAACATTTCCAAAAGAGAACCTTTTATCCTCCTACCTAAACTCTCCCCTCTTCCCAACTTTCCTATGACTGTTTAGGGAACCACTTTCAGCACCTTCAGAGCTGGTAACATCGGTTTCATCCTTAGACTCACCACTTGCATTCATGTTACATATTTGATCTATTGCTAAGTCTTGTCATTCTACCTTTACAGCATGTCTCATCTTTTCTCTACTTTTATTGTCACCACTTGAGTTCAGGTCCTTACAACCTACACTTGGGACTCATAAAATAACCTTCTAATTGGTCTCCCTGCCTCAAATATCTCCCTACTTCAATCTATCGTTCACTCAGCTGCCAAAATTATTTCCCTAAAGCACAAGTTTGATCCTGTCAACTCCCTACTAAAGAAAAAAAATCTCCATGGCTCCCTATTACCTCCAGGATCAAATACAAAGTCTTCTATTTGGCATTTAAAACCCTACATGATCTGGTTTCTTCTCACCCTTCCAGTACCTCTCACACTTTGCTTGCTTCTGTATGTTCTACAATAAAGCTACACTGACCTTTGTTTTTTTTGCCATTCCTCTGACACAACACGTCAGGTCCAGACAACATGCCTTCACACTGGCAGCCTCCAATGCCTAAGATGTTCTTCTTCCTCACCTCCATGTCTTACCTTCCCTGGCTTCCTTCAAGTCTCAGCTCAAATCTTACCTTTTTGGGAGAGGTCTTACCCAGTTCTATTGCCTTTGCTCTAAGATTACCTTTCATTTATACTGTATATATAGCGTGTGTACACAGGGTTTTATATTACACGTTGTCTGCTCCATTTCAACATGAGGGCTTTTGGCTTTCTTTGTCTGCCTAACACTAGGCATAGTAAGTACTCCATAAATACTTGTTGACTAACTAGGAAGGTAGTAGAAAAGTACATGAGAACATACTGCCTCCTTCTAGATGGCTGTTCTCCTAACTACTTAGACTAAAATGAGAAGGCAGGGACACATCAGATCTCTGAAAGTCTTGAAGATCAGGCACAAAGACTTTGGCCTCTCTTTAGCAGGCTGTGGCTTACAGGGAGACACTGAATATTTCTGAGTAGAGAAGTGACATGACCATATTTATGTGTAAGAAATATTAATATAGTAGTAGTATGGATTAGAGTGGAGGCCAGAATGAAAGTGGAAACATCTGTTAGGGCACATTGCATTGATCTGTCCAGGTGGTGATAAAGTCCAGTCCTAGGGTGATCACAACGAGAAGAGAGACAAGAGAATAGATGTGAAAAATATTACAGAGGTAGAAAGGAAAGACTTAGTAACCAAATCAAGATGGGATGTTATGAACCTGGGTTTAAAAAAGTCAATCATACAAATACAGGATCAGAGAGATGAGGCTAGAAAATAAGTTCATGTGAAAAAGTTTAGAGATTGTAATGTATTATAAGCTCAATATAAATAAACAATGTGATATATCATTTTGGTAGTCAGTCAATGAACAAGCATTGGTGAAATGCTTACTATATGCCAGGAACTGTGCTAAGTGTGGGCATACAAAGAAAGGCAAAAACAGCCTTTGGCTTCTAGGCACTTACAGAAATGCTGTGCAATAGAATGTACATACAAGCTGCATGCCATGTAAATGAAAGGTTATCTTAGACTGGTAGCAGGGGGATGCCAGGGACAGAATGTAGTTGAGTTTCAGGCATGTGAAAGGGTTTGTGAGAGAGAAGGCACTGGCAGTGGGGAACCAGGAAAGGCTTCCTACAGAAGATAGAATCTGGGCTGAATCTTGAGGGAATCTAGAAAATTCGGGTGGCCAAGGTGAGGAGGGAGAACATGCCGGGTGTGGAAGACAGCAGGTGACAAGGCACAAAGTGGGAAGATGAATTGTTGTGTTCAAGGAACAGCAAGTAGGCCAGAAAGGTTGGAAGGGTCCAGGTGGAGAATGGTCTTAAAAGCCAAAGAAAGGATGTTATATTTAATCTTTGGAGTAATAGGGAGCCACTGGAGCTTAATAACTACTGGAGCTTAATAACTACTGGGGTGACATGGTCAGACCTATAATTTAGGAAAATCACTTTGGATGTCACCCTGCTCCTCCTACCCCTCAATATACTCCAGTGGCTCCCCATTACCCCTGAAGATCAAATCTAACATCCTTTCTTAGGCATTCAAAGCCTTTCCTAACCTAGCTTCAAACTCCTACCTTTCCAGTCTTCTCATATCTTACTCCCCACCACATAATCTTCACTCCAGTGACACTGGCCTCCTGGCTGTTCCTTCAACAAGACATTTTGTTTCCTGGCTCCAGAAATCCTCTCTGACTGTCCCTCACACTTGGAATACTCTACCTCTTCCACTCTAACTACTGACCTCCTTGGCTTCCTTTAAGTTCCAACTAAAACCTCACTTTCTACAGGAAGCCTTCCCTCTATTAATTATTTCCTATTTATCCTGTATATTGTTTGCTTTGTATATATTTGTTTGAACATTGTCTCTCCCAATAGATTGTGAGCTCCTTGGTGGCAGACTGTCTTTTGCCTCTTTTTGTACCCCCAGTGCTTACTTAGCACAGTGTTTAGAACATAGTAGGTGCTTTAAAAATATTTACTGATTGATTGATTTGATTTTAGGTTGTATTAATGGAAGAATAGCATCTGCAAAGGAAGAAAAGAGATCATAATCCCACCATACTCTGCTCTGTTCAGAGCAGAGCTGGAATACTGTGGTTGGTTCCAGGTACCATATTAGAAGAGATGTTGATTGATTGGACTGTGTCCAGAATAAGGCAATCAGAATGGTGAGGGAAAGTGAAACCATTCCACTTGAAAATCATTTGAAAGAATTGAGAATGTTGGGGCAGCTAGGTGGCACAGTGGATAGAGCACCAGCCCTGGGGTCAGGAGGACCTGAGTTCAAATTCAGCCTCAGACACATGATCCTCACTAGTTTTGTGACCCTGGGCAAGTCACTTAACCCCGATTGCCTCACAAGCCCCCCCCCCAAAAAAGAATTGAAGATGGTTAAGTTGCAGAAAAGAAGACTTAGGGGAACTGTAACGGTAGCCTTCAAACATCTGAAGGGCTGTCACATGGAAGAATGAGTTCTGCTTGGCTCTAAAGAGCAAAACTAAAACCAATTGATGGAGTTAAAGAATGGCACATTCCAAGTCTATATAAGGAAAAACTTGCAAATAGTTAGAGATATACCAACTCTGCGGCTATATCTCATTTCAAGAGGTCTTTAGATATTTCAAGGTTTCATCATAACTTGTCAGGGATACTGAAGAAAAATTTATGCTATGGATACTACATGACCTCTGAGGCTCCTTTTAACACTTTTTAGTGATTTTATTATTTAGTCACCAAAGCTTGGAGTCTGGAATATCTGAGTCTGAATTCTGCCTCAGATGCTTACAAGCCGTGTCACTTAAATACTCTCAGCCTCAGTTTCCTCACCTGCAAAATGGAGATAATACTATGCCTACCTCATAGGATTCGTTATGAGGATCAAACGAGGCAGTATATGTACTATGCTTTTATTTCCCTCATACTCATTGGTTCTAATGCTGAGAAAGGAAACACTACCCTGGGAACTAGACAGAGGAAGTCAGTAGGTCACTATTGCCTTTCCCTATTGCCCTTGTGTACCTATCTCTGTCCCGATATAACAAGAAAGGAAGCTGTGGGGCCAAAAATAAAATGAAAGAGGGCTGGTTCGAAGAAGAAGGTCTGAAGAGTTTTTAGGACTCTTTCAGAGGGCCTAGTCTGGATGTAAATGACTGAGTTTCAGGGAGTATAATGATAATCACAATGATTAATGATGATGACAGTAATAAAAATAATATACAGCATTAAGTACTTTATATTTATGGTGTCTCTTTCATCTATGAAAATTCAAAATGCTTTGCAAACTGAACACAGACACACCAACTAACTACAGGGACTTCCCTTTCCCCCCACCAGTAACACTGAGCCCACTGCAGAAAGAGTTGTAACCATCTGACTATAAATCAACGCTCTAACGTTTGGCCTCAGAAGTGAAAATGACTTCTGCAGTCAATGAATCTGAGAAAACTAAAGGCAAGATATAATTACCCAGGTTATGGGATACCTTAGTTTGATCCTGGGCCCTCTGGGCATAAGTGCTAAGAAACACAGGGTAGAATCCAGCAATTGTTAACCTACTTTTTCCGAGTGGATTTGTGACTGGACAAATGTATGTGATGGTGACAAGAGAAAATAGTAGGTTAAAAAAAATTCACTACTGTCCTACTTATACAAGTGTGTTTTGCTTTATGCAATGGATCTGTTCTGGCCAAGTTGAGTGTTAATACAATTTTATTTTAAATATACTAGAGGAGTTCACTATTTAAGAGAAACCTGCATTGAAATGGTTTGTAAAATGAAGACTCTTGAAGGGTCTAGTCATTCTTTAGTGTATTAATCTCTGTTCAGATTTTTCAAAGACTAGATTTTCTTAAAGCAGGACATATCTTCCTTATCCAGGAAATTACGGACATCACCATAACACGGTGTAAATGGCAGCCCACTGCAGTTTGTAAGGTAAGTTTTGGAATCATTCCCAGCAAACATTTCTATTTGTGTCTAGGAGCTAAACAGTGTCAGATCCCTGTTGGACAAGCACGGTGATTAATTGTCTGAGAGACAGGCCAGGGCAGTGGAAGGAAGACAGTGTGCTGCGGCTATACTAGATTGGCGCTATTTCTGCCGATGGTAACCATACAGGACTCTAACTGCCAAAGTCACAATGAAGAAAGAAATCTGCCTGGGGGATGGTTAAGAGAGTGTTAGGATAAGTCTAAAAGGGTCCCAATGTAAATAAACACATGCTGACTAAACCTTTGTAGTTTTAAGTTTCAATGTGTCTACTGATGGTAAGCGAACTATACGCTAGGCCAATCTAATTTGGCATGGGGTGATTAGCATTTAGGGGACTCTAAGGCAGAATACTCATAGTTTTACTATGTACAAAATGTATAAAATCATCAAGAGCAGGAAAAATATGGGATGGTTGAATGGAAATTGTTTAGAAAGATAAAAGTGGATTTTCCAGGCTAGAAAGAACATAGCTGAATTTGTTTAAAAAAAAAAAAAAAGACCAAGAGATTTACAAATTCCAGAATAGAGACTTTATTGGATAGAGACATAAAGTAAGTAGGAGATAGGTAATAGTATCATTGATGGATGAGCCTCCCCAAAGCTGTGCGATACTTTGGATGACCTGCACTAAAGGGAGTTTAAATAAAAACTGAACTCAAAAAAGTGAACCATACTTTCTAAGGAAGACATTTTCAGATAGTATAATATTTCCAGCACAATGAAGAGCTCTGCAAACAGCTCTGTAGATAAGGGAGACTATAAGGAAGTCAATGTGGTGAGGCAATGTTTACTAGTTAAGACTGTTTACAAAAACAGTAATTGTGTATATAGAGATGCAAATTTTATGAGGTATTCCCCTTCAGTGTAATTATCACTAACATGCACAATGTACATACAGTGTTTATACTTACAAAACCATCATTTTTTTTTCCCAGGAAAAACACATGCAAAGAAAGATAGAGCAGGCTCTCCTGTTCATAAAGGTTTTGGAACCTTTGATGCTATCATTCCATCCTGGATCTAATCATAAGAAAAAACTCTTCAATGAAAATTACGAGGAAGTTGGAGGAGTTGAATCTAGTACATGATTACTATCTCATTAGAGATGAAATACTCTTGAGGGGAATAGCACCAGAGGAAACAACACAAATGCATTTGACTTTAGGAAGAATGTGATATGTCCCTGGGGGTTTTGATGCGATCCTATGAAGTATGGGAAACATACAGTGAAATATTTAAGAAACACTTGAAGAGACTGAAACTTAAAGCTCTCCTGGTTAAATCCACATTGGGAAAAGGGCAAGACAGGCCAATGTGGTTAAGAAGGGATGTAAAGATTAGTGTGAGGAGCCTAAGTAGGGGGCTTAAAAGTATATAAACAATGCTTCAAAAACACAAACTATTTATAAAAAATGATCCGGGAGAAGTTAAGAGGATAATGACAAAAAGGGATGAATTATGATTACACATTAGAAACAACATTCTGAAACAGTGAAGTTCGTAGGCACTGCACATTTTGTAGTTATAGAATTACAGCCTTTGAGAACTAGGTAGGACCTAAGAAACCATCTGATCAAGCCCCTTCATTTTATAAATGAGAATAACATAAAGAAGATACATTTTGCTTCTTGGTTTTCTCTTCTTTCTGTCTCTACCATTCATCCCTGCCCCCAGTCAAAGGAAGAAAAACAAGTATTGGAAGGGCAGGATTAGAGAATTGGGGGCCAGAGATTTCAGGAAAGGAACAGATTAGCTGGCTTCTGTCTAACAGAGCTGGAAAAGATGAAGAGATACTAAGCAAAGGATCTTATTTCCCACAAAAAGAGGGGAAGTATGAGACACCAATGGGAATAATTGTAGGAGGAATTAAAAGGAGACACATCTAGGAAAAGAAAAAGTACCACCTCAACGAACACATAGATATCTAAAATTTCTCTTCCGTGAGATACAAAGATGGAAATGAGGGAAGTCCTAACTGATATTTATATAAGTCCTCTGATGACGGATCAAATTCCTGAAGTCTGGAAAGTGTTAAATACCATTATTCTAAACAGGGATGTGAGATAGAGCAAGCAATTACAGGCCAGTTAACTTAACATCATTTATGGCAAAATATTAGAAACAGTTTTGCGAGGTAACAACTTGACAAGCCTATGGTAATTTGATTAGAAACAGGCAACATGTCTTTATTGGAGGAAGGTATTGTTTTAACTAACATGTTGGATTTCTGTGAAGTTATTACTTCCATGGTATTAGGTTCTGGACCACTATCCCTTCTAATATCTATAGAGGATTAGGTATACCAAATGTAAGATATCTAAGGAGCTAAGAACAGTAAAGTTGAAAACAGAATAAATAATAAAGAACAAAGAAATTAGAAGAATGTGAAGTTGGAATGGAAATGGCATCAAGCAGAAAATACTGTAAAAATCAGCTTATAAAGCTGTCATCCAGAAGTTACAGAAGCTGGGTTTAAATCCTGTTTCTGCTACTTGCTACTTAGTGATGTTGGGAAGGTCACTTAATTTTTCTGGGCTTCAGTTTCCTCATCTATAAAACAAGGGAGGGTGGACTAAATGATCTATAAAGTCTCTTTCATTTCCTATGTGATGGTGAGAAGTTTGACACATTAGGATAAGTATTGCATATGGCAAAGAATTTTAGAGTTGAAAGGGACCTTGGAAATATGACCCCCTCATTTGATACACGCAAGAGACAGAACTAAAACAACTATTTCAGTCTTCCATCCCTTCTGCTAAATCAAAAAGTCATAGAAATGTATAATGCTATTTTACTAATGAAAACATTGATAACTCATTTAGTATATTTTAAGAGTTATAGTTTTTAGATTACATAAATGCTATATTTTTTCCATACCACTGGTAACAGCTAGGCGGTACAGTAGATAGAACTATGGACATGGAGTCAGGAAGACTTGGGTACAAATCCTGCTTCAGACACTCACTAGATGTGTGACCCTGAGCAAGTCACTTAACCTCTTGCTGTCTTAGTTTCCTCATTTGCAAAATGGGAATAATGACAGAACCAAACACCCTTAGTTTGTGAAGCTAAAATGAGATAATTTTTGTAAAGTGATTTACAAGACTTGAAATACTATACAAATGATAGTTGTAATAAAATAAATAAAACTACACAATGTAAAATAAGTGAAGTAGATTTTGTTAGGCAGAAAACTTGATTTTGTTTTGTTTCCCACTTTGATCTAATATGTATAATTCCTGTATCGGCGCTGATAATCCTTTGGGGAATGTGGGAGAAGCATACAAAGACTTCTCCCTCCCAAATTAAATTTTATTTATTTTTGAGCCCAGATTGGTGACTGAGGACCTTCTTGGGTCCCCAAAAATTCCACTACAGAAACAATACTATCTTGTTCTAAACAAAGAGTGGTAGACTTTAACTATAATATGGATACACATTTGTATACAAATCTTATACAGGCACATGTCTACTGGCTTGAAGTACTAAGAAACACAAATTGCTAAACAAAGTGTTGATAATGGCACTATCAAAAGTGGAAGTCCAGTCACAGAGAAATTCCTGAGAATTTCCAGGATTAAGAGTGCCTCAAATTCATCAGTACCTAAAGTTTAGTGAGAAACTTCACACGGATGCCACTGCTTTTACTTCAGGACCACAAAAATCAAACTTGATGTAAAACTTCCAACGATATGCATGTAGTTAGGAATCAAAAGACACAGAAATTATAGTAATACTCACTAGGCGGGGCAACAAGGTGGCATAGTAGAAAGAGCACTGGCCCTGGAGTCAGGAAGACCAGAATTCAAATTGGGCCTCAGACACTCACTAGCTGTGTGACCCTGGGCAAGTCACTTAACCCCAACTGCCTACACGCACACACACAACACACACACACACAAATTAATATAACATTAATATAGCTCTTTAAAATGTGCAAATGTTTTACCAATATTATCTCATTTTATCCTCATGATGACCCTGGGAGGTAGGTGCTATGATTATCCCCATTTTACAAGTGTGGAAACTGAGGGAGACAAGTTAAGGGACTTCCCCAGGGTCACAGTTAGTAAGTATCTGAGGCCAGATAGGCAGTCTTCCTGCCTCCAGGTCCAGCTCTCTGCCCACTGCATCACTTGGACACCTCCATGCAAGTGGCACTTACTACTTCACTGTAGTAAGCAAATGTAGGTGGGGAGAGATGAATGCAAAAAAGTAATTCCTGCTATGTGATACTGCTACTTGTTTAAAAAGGTTAACACTAATTCATTGCTAAGTAAATAAATGTTCTTTATTAAGAGTTCCAGAGAAAGAGCCTGGCATAGTGCATGGTGAGGCTGCCTTGGGGTCTGAAAGACCTGGGCTCAAGTCTTACTGCTGGCACATACTGGCTATGAGACTCTGGGCAAGTCATTGTCTTCTCAGTGGGCCAGGCAGCTTTCCTAGACTTTAATCTCAAGACAGGTACCAAATTGCATCATTAGAGGTACCTTCCTCAGCAGGAGTTTCCTCCACCAGTGAAATCAAATGTTAGGTCCAATTTTTTTTTCCAAACAATTCTTTAAGCTCAACTCAAATAATTCAGCTCACCTATGATCTCCATAAAGCCTCTCCTTCTTAGGCCTCAACTCCACGCAGCACCCCCCCTTCCTGCTCGGCCATTTTGCTTGCATCTCTCTTACGCATTAATCATGCACTATTTTTATATTAAAATTATTTGTGTACACTGCACATCTCCTCACTTGACTGTCAACTTCATGAACACAGGAACTATGCAGTGACAGCTCTAATTGTTGTGTAACTTCCCTAGCTCCTAGCACACAGAAGATGCCTATTTTCTGAGATGACAATTTGCATAAATCTTTGATTCTCTTTATTTTAACATAGGTTTGCTTTGGGAGAGACAGAATGGTGTAATGGAAAGAACAGTGGACCTGGATCTGGATTCAAATTCCAGCTCAGATATTTATTAGTGATGGATCCTTTGGCAAATCACTCAACTTCTCTGAGGCTCATCACTTGCAAAACTAGGACAAACTATCTGCATTACCAAACCTTGCAGGGCTTTTACAGAAAAGCACTTTCTGAGACCAAGAACCTAGAACTTTCCCCACTCCCCCAAATTCTCCTTTTGGTTCTAGTTTATCAGTCACGCATAGGTATTTAACATTAGAGAGAGTTGGCTACTTAATCTGGGCTACATGCCCAAGCATCCTACCTTTGATAGGTTCTAGCAGCGGTGGGGAACCTGTGGCCTCCAGACCACATGTAGCCTTCTATGTCCTTGGGAGTGGCATTTTGACTGAGTCCAAGTTTTACAGAACAATTCCTTTTATTAAGGTGATTTGTTCTGTGAAGTTTGGATTCAGTCAAAGGGCCACACCTGAAGGTCACACGTGGCCTCGAGGCTGCAGGCTCCCCACCCTCTAGAGTATGCCTCTGGCTCTAGGATACCCCAAGGTGCTAGAGATTTATGGACTACACCTGACTGGGAAAATGAACTCTTGGAAATTCCTAGGAGGAAGGAAGAAAGGCCAGAAGCCTGGTACATGTAAAAGCCCAGTTTAACAATGAAGAAGAAGAAGAAGAAGAAGAAGAAGAGGAGGAAGGTGCTTTCTAGATGTGGGAGAATTAAATGTTACCTCACTTTGGATTCTGATAAACTTTAGACAAGGGTTTAGCTGAAAAGGATCTCTGGATCTTGTGAGGCTATACATTCGTTGGTTATTACCGTACAACACACAAGTGAGAGCTCATTTACAATGCTGTTTCAGTTTTGGTCACCTTTCAACAGGAAGGATATTATCACCCTGGAGACAATGCAGCGTAAGGCTGTCAGGCTGATTCCAAGTTTTAAGAAAACTGGTTATTCTGAGGGAAGCCTGAGGAGGTTTTACTCGCACTACAGAAAAGGAGTCTGCCCTATGGAATATACTAAGTTTAAGGGGAATGAGTTAAATTACTTGTTCATGCTGCTGATGGAGGGGCTTAACAACAACCATGAAAAAGGGGCATCAAAACCAGAAATTAAACAGTCAAAGGTAAGACAGGGAAAGAATCATTTCAGCAAAAGAACAACAAACATCTGGAGCAGAGTACAACTGTTGAATTCAGACAGTATAACTGTGATTAGGTTTGTGAAACAGGTATGACGATGCCATCCGAATGAACAAAAGGAATTGAGGGAGGATATGGTGGATAGGCAGGAAAGAGGGGTCGACATGGACTTCAAGAACACAGACTCATTAGGCCAAGTGTACTTTTCCTGTCCAGAAATCTCCTTTGTTTTGTGTTCTTATCAATCCCACACCTTGCCTAAGTAAGAATGACAGACAATCCATTCTTAATGACTTCCTAGCTTTTGAAACTATTTTGGTGTTGCCACGTTCAAATAATTTTAAGGAGTGGCCTCTTCTGTTGGCTCTTCTGATTTTTGCATGTTACATTTAGAGAGGTTATTCATTTTGGATGGCTTGTCACCCCTCAAATTGAAATGCAATATTTATTTGAGTGCGCAGAGGAAAGAAAGTGTGTGCACATGTGTGTTTGTGTGTGTGTATGTGTGCATGTATGTGTGTTGTGTGTGCACTTAGTGATTTTTTGCAATCCCCAGGACAACTACGCCCTTGTGGCACCTCGTTCCAATCAGGAAGAGAATGCCAGGGAGACTCAATTGCTCTTCAGACAGTTGATGCTGCGTCAGCAGCAGTATGGCTGGTATCTTCCTCCCCAGGAGACAGAGCACATCCTTTTCTTGGCACACCCACTCTCCAAATGCACAGTGAACAATTGTTCGCTGTTTGTCAAAGACCTGGACAACTCCCCATACCAGTACAATGCATTGACATTACACCCCTACAAATTAAGTGCTGGGCATTTCCTTTCCTTTCTTTCCTCAAGTATATACAGATATGTTAAATGTATTTACCCTTTTGCTAGAAACAGAACATTATGAAGTGTATTTAAGAATTGCTAGGTTTCCTTTTGATCCACCTCAACGGGAGATCCCCTTTCCCTGCTGGATATAGTTGAGATGGGAATTTGGCCTAGAAAGACATATCAATATAATGCATAATTCAAAACCTAAGCAAAACAATTTCAAATTGATAGGATTCTCACAATTTAGTATGCCTTCCAATAAATAATCTATCAATTCTGGACTCATCCTCCAAATCTACCACTCCATATTATATTCCGGTATCTCTACTAGGTTTCTCATCACCCAGTTCTCACCACTGCACTGATATGTCTTAAACAGTTTCAATGCAGCTTCAGATTGAAATGATAAGACTCTAGTTTGGTAGAGTTTAGGAAAGCAGAACCCTATTTTATGATAATTAGTGGACCTCTAAAAACCAGAACAGCTTTCATGTATGGATACAATTCTTATTTCCTGCAAACACCTGTGCAGTACGCCCTGATCTTCTATTTCCAGGGCAATGCATTTTGTGGAGGGAAGATTATCTCATCTCCAATTGACTTCATTCCGTTCTGATATGGGAAATGCCAGCTGAGGAGTGTTAGCCAGGGAGCTGAATGGAGAGCTTTTGAAGGCTGGCAGCAGGAGTTCACTTAGACCATTTTCACAGACAGCTAGCCAAATGCAGCAATTTGTTGGCTGAGTGATTAGATTACTTGGCTGCAAGAGATCTTTCTTACCACTTCAGTTGGCCGGTAATACTTGAGATCTACAGTCACATGGATCTTGCCGGTCTCCTTACACCGACCCACCTCATTCTCATTCTTTCCTTCCCACCTGTAAAGAAGATAAACTCTTAATCAGCTTCTAATTGCTTCAGTGCTCTGATCTCAGCAGCATTTATTTGGCTGGGCTTTTGGGCATTCCAGGATAATGTGTGCCCCTCCACCCCCTGTCAGTGTGTAAAGATTCATTAGCCACAGAAACAAATGCAGCAGTTTGATCAGACTGCAACAACAATGATTTCTGATACCCTTCTGAATAATTTTTTTGGGGGGGTGGGGGTAGCTTTTTTTTTTCTTAAAAAAAAAAAAAGAGACATTAAAAGAAAACATGGGGCATTTTCCCTTCAAGTCAGAAGGATAAGATTAGCAGTCACTTTTTCTGATATTCAAATGCTTTTCTTTTCTTTAGAGAGTTTATTCATTTTGGGGGAATTCACCCTTCAAGCTGAAATTTTAAAATATGTTTTGTTCACTTTATGGAAATTCTTTGAAACTTTCAACTATTCCCATCTGGAACAGGCCTCATTGATTGATTATCCAATCAATGTGATCTCTCTCTCAATTTATATATTAATTCTTTTTAGGTTTTTTCTTTCATAAACCAGTCATCTTTTATAGCCTATTGTTAGTGAAAGATCAGTATCTTATTAATTTTGGATGAACAGGGAATACTAGAAGGATTCATAATTTCTTAAGTGTAGGGAACTCCTGGAGTGGGACCTTCCTCCATCAATGTAAATCACAATCCATCTCTCATTTAGTAGATAAGGCCCAAGGAATTGACTGAGACCCAGAAAGATTAAATAACTTGCCCAGGATCACATAGCTAATAAGTATCAGAAGCAGAATTGGAATCCAGGTCTTTCTGACAAAACCACTATGTAACATTGCCTCTATTTTGGATAAAGTTACTTTCCACATGGAATTTTTTGGGGAAGTTTTAGAATAATCTAGTGAAGATTTGTTCTCTTCTACTCTTATCATCCAACTGCTCTTCTAACTTTCAAATCATACCTGGTACAGGGGAAAACATGCCTGATATGTAGTCATGAGTTCTGTTATTTCCTATATGATCTTGAAGAGGTTGCTTTACTCCTCTCTACCTCAGTTTCCTCATTTGTAAAATGAGGGGTTTGGACAAGGTGACCATTAAGGCCCCTTTTAACTCTAAATCCTGATAATAATAACCACTATTTTCTCTATCAATTCACACAAGCTATCTTTCTATCTCACTAATAGCTAATGCTATTTTCTGATAGCACTGAATCTATGACAAAACAAAATCAATCCACTTATTTAAAAGGAGAGGAGGCATCAATATTGCTTTATTGTAGGTCTTCATTACTTTTCCAATATTCCTTTGATTTGGTTCTATTATTTTGATTTTGGTTTCGATTTCCTAACATTTACTCTTTTTTTTAATAGCAAGGACACAAATAATGACTCTGATTTGCACTGCCATAATGTCTTACACAGACAAAAGGAAGTCATATAGATAAACCTCAAGCCCAGCTACTTACTGTAACTGTGGGATATGCCTTTTGCCTCCTTGTCTTTTAGAAATGAATCCACTGGTTTATTTTTGACTTTAGACTTTTATGATTCTGCACTTGAACATACTTCATACCAAATAATCTTGTGTTTCCTATTTCAAAAATTAAGTTATTTGGCAAAAAAAAAGTAAAAAAGAAAACCATGGAACTTAGGTTTCACTTGAACTCTGATACTTATTTTTTCTCCTCCTATACTTAATTTTTAAAAAAATTTTAATTGATGGAATAAAACAAGCATTTTCATAACATAGTACAATAAAAAAGATGATTGTACATAAAACTGCAAATCTACTATGCACAACCTGCTATTCCTTTCAAATAGACAACAAAATTATCATGTAAATTTCTTTCTTCTTCCTGATGCTTATTTTCAAGGCTCGTTTGCTTTCATACTTCTGCCAGAGACAAATCTTGAGAAGAAAACAGGAAAATTATATACACTCCATAGATCAGAGTCAAAGTGAGGGTCAAATGAAGCAAACAGAACATGAAATAAATTACCTGACTATGGTTAAATGATTCACAGGTGCCCTAAGAATAGGCCTAAAATGTGGATCATGACTCTAGTTTAGTGTTCTCAGAGGGTGTGGTATGTTTTAGAGGACAGAACAGAGTTGGGACTCAAGGATTCTATTCTTGGCTTGAGTACTGACTCATTGTGTGATTATCCCTATCTTTTATCATCTTTGGCAATTTATTACGTATGAGGTGAAACCCTGGAATTGTTTTGGTTTGTATTTCTCTTATTATTAGTTATTTAGAATGATTTTTTTTTAATATATCAGGGGTTTTAAACTTTTTTTGTGTATCATGAACTCATTTGCCAATCTGGTGAAGCTTGTGGATCTCTCCTTAGAAGTATGTTTGTTGCCTACATTTATGATCAAAGGAAATACTAAATTTCAGCTAGAGGTTAGTGAAAATGAAAATGTAAATTTTTCGTTCCATCTCAGTTCATGGACCCCCTGAAAACTGCATATGGATCCAAAGAGATCTATGGACCCTAGGTTAAATGTTTTACACTATTACTAATAATTTTCCATTCTACTTTTGAGAAGTGTTTGTTTGTATCCTTTTGTTACTTAAAGGCTAAGGAATGATCTTAGTGTGATATATATTTGTGTTAGTTTCCTATATATCTTGGATATCAAATACTCATGAAATATTTGATACAAAGGTTTTCCCCTAATTGATAGCTTCTTTCTCTTAGTTGCATAGTTTTTGTTCATTTACGAGTTTTTTAATTTTGTATAATTAAAATGATCTGTTTTGTCCTTTGTGAGCCCTTATTTGGCTAAGAATTTTCCTCTAGGATTTCCTGCTAAGATGGATGCCTGAAAAGAGGTAGGATGCCTAAATCCCTTATGGCTCTCACACACCAAA
The DNA here is from genome assembly GCF_900497805.2 of Vombatus ursinus. Taxonomy (NCBI): domain Eukaryota; kingdom Metazoa; phylum Chordata; class Mammalia; order Diprotodontia; family Vombatidae; genus Vombatus; species Vombatus ursinus. The sequence goes on from NW_020940355.1 coordinate 26,632,320, forward strand.
TACAGCAAAACCCTGAAGGTCATACAAGGCTGAAATAACGATTAAGAGATCCATTAAGAAACTAAAGTAAATGATTTCTTCTATCCTAGAACTGCACAAAAAGTCAGTCACAAGGGGCAATAGATAAGATGTGACCCTAAGCAAAGCAAGCATCAGGAAAGCAAAGAAAGCCAGGGAAGTATGAAGCCTGAAAGATTCTGTGTTTAGAGGGACAGAGGGATCAAGAAGCAGAAGGTTCTCCTGAGAAATTCCCAGGATGGTCAGAAAGTCCCAGGGGAGTGGACCTTGGGAATCTGCGGGACAGCAGCAGAGGCCAGGAACCATTATGGTGCCCTAACACTAATCCTAATATGTTTCAGGGGACCTGAAGACTCAGCACTCCTGACTTCAAAGACCCAAGGGCGGTCCGAATCCTGGAGAGGAAGGTCAGCAAAAGAACCAGGTAAATAAGGGACAGACCATTCAGAACAGACTATCTCACTCAAAAATGCAGCAGGGCCCTTGGGCCTAGCATAAAGACCCCATTCAGGAATTAAAGCTGGAGAGATAAGCAAATCAAAGACACCAATTAGCATTTTAAAAAAATTATTGCAATCTAGCTCCATTAAGAGTTGTAAGCAGAGATTAAAGAGAAAAAATGGATTTTCTACAATGACTACATGAATACCTGTGAGAAACGAAGCTAGGGATAATAAAAATGAAATAAAAGCTCTTAAGGAAAATTAAAGAATAAGTAGCTTAGAAGATAAAACGTTAAACTTACCAAGAAATGGAATTCCTGAAAACTATAATAGACTACACAAAATTACAGCAAGAAATATTAGAACAGAATAAAAAACAGGATATCTGGTATAAAAAAACAACTGACCTGGAAAACAGATCAAAGAGAGATAATTTAAAAATCACTGGATTCTCTAAAAACTTATGACCAAAAAAAGAAAAAAAAGAAAAAAGGCCTGGAATCCTATTTCAATAAATCATAAATGAAAATGTCCCAGATTTATTAGAACCAGAGGGCAGAACAAAGCCAGAAAGAATCCACTGATCACCTCCTAAAAGCAACCCCAAAAGGAAAGTCCTAGGAATGTTCTAGTCAAAATCCAAAGCTCCCACATCAAAGAAAAAATACTAGAAGCATCCGCAAAGAAACAGTTAAACATTGAGGATCATACAAGACCTAACAGTTTCTATTAGAAGAGAACATCTTGGAACACAATACTACAAAAGGGGAAAGATAGAGGTTTATATCTGAGAATAACTTACCCTGTCAAAACTGAGTATAATCCTACAGGAAAAAAAATTACACCTTTAATGGAAAAGAGGATTTTTCAGGCATTTCTGATGAAGAAATCATTGCTGAGTAGGAACTTTGAAATGCAAACACAGGAGTCCAGAGAAACCTAGAAAGGTAAATTTATTTGTGCAAATGGAAGTAAGTGCCTATATGATGATGTAGTGCTAACATTCTTAGAGAGGGAGAAGAAACAAGTATCCTTTCAGAAACTTTAATGTTTTCAAAAAGTACTGAAAGATTTAGGTAAGGAAAAAGAGGGGTCCTGGGTGGAGGTGGGGGTGTGTATTGATTCTCTTTTGAGAGCTTTAACATGAGAAATGGAAGAGTAAAGGGAGGACTACACCAGTGTGAAAAGAAGCAAGGAGGAGGAAATATTTCTAATATTTCTTCTCATAATTTAAACAAACATGGAGGAGGGGGAAGAGGACATAGAACTTAGAGGAACTTCAATCTTACCTAAAATGGGCATAAGAGGGTTAAACACACACACACATACACATTCACAGACAGAGTTTGGTGTAGATACATTAAACTCAACTGGGTATATCTAAACTCCTTAAGAAAGATATCTACCAGCATTACCTCCTCTTCCTCTCCTCTCCCACTCTCTGTAGTCTGGCTTCTAATTCCCTCATTCAACTGCAGCATCTCTATCCAAAGTTACTAATGCTCTCATAATGGCCAAATCTAATAGCCTTTTCTTAGTGCTTATCCTTTTTGAATTCTCTGCAGCCTTTGGCACTTTGGCGTCTTTTCCTCAGATTTTGGGATACTGTTCTCTCCTGGTTGTCCTCCTACCTGTCTAACCCATAATTCTCAGTCTCCTTTGCTGGATCTTCATCAAAGTCACTCTTTTTTAATTCTGAATATCCCCTACAACTCTGTCTTTGGCACTTTTCTCTTCCTCCTTTATAGTATTTCACTTGATCTGATTAGTTCCTGTAGATTCAATTGACATCTCTATGCCAATGATTCTCTGATCTATTTATGCAGTCCTGACCTCTCTCCTGACTTCCAGTCTTGCTTCTCCAACTGCCTATTTGATATGTCTAACTAGATGTCCTGTACACATCCTTAACTGAACATATCCAAAATCAAACTCATACTTTCCCTCTAGATCACCCTCTCTTCCCAACTTCCTATTACTGTTGAAGGTAATATCATATTCCCAGTCACCCAGATTAAAAACCTATGTATCATCCTTGACTTTTGAATTGATAACTAATTTACTAAATTATGAAATGGCATAGGCATGACCAGTTCTTTGGGTACTTGCTGGGAAAGACTACAATGGCAGCAAAAAATGAAGCTGCAATCATGTTTTAATAAGGCACAGAGGATATGGGGGACAGACACAGAAAGTAGAGGCAAGGGGTAAAAGGGGGTACAGAGGCAGACAGCATGGGGATGGGGGATGAGGTGGTAAAGGATGGCAGGTAGTGTGAGGAAGAGGATGCAGAGAAGGAGAAGCTCAGAGAATCACTAACCATGGATTAGAGTTGGGAGCTTAGCAGCACAATCCTGATGGAGAGGGAAGATGGCTGGGGCAGGAGTCTGAGGTCTCATTTTTATAGGTTATTTTTGAAGAACAGACTAAAGCTCATTTGTGCCTCCTTGGGGTTAGTTCATTAACATATCCATATTATCTCTAAGTTTTTGGTAAAACTTTAAAGTTAATGTATCCACATCATTTCAGAATTATCTGTTATTTGGTATTCTGCTGGTCTTACTGTGGATATCTGGAATTTGTCTAAGATTTATATACTATAGGACCAAAAAAAAAAAAAAATCCCTCAGAGCAAAGCTTAAATGGCTTCCCCTGATCTGGCACATATTACTAGAATGTGATTTTTGGTTAATATATGACACAATTTATAAATTATGCTCCTTTGATCTTTGAGACAGTTTGTACCTGACTTCAGGTTCCCCTTTGCAATCTTACTTTCTGTTATTGATACTTATATTCTGTTATTGACACTTATTGACAATGGTGACTTATAACTTTACTTAGAATACTAACTAGAAGGGATGGTAGTGTCAGCAGGACCAAAACAAGATACAATTTAACACACTCTTCACTCTCTTTTATTCTCCATATCCTATCTGTTGCCAAATCCTGCCAAATCTACCTTTGTAACATCTTTCATACACACTCTCTTCTCTCCTTTGTCGCTGCCACTACCCTGAGTAAATTTACTTTTAAGGATCTTTTCCAGTTCTATACCTAGACTCTGTGAACCTTGACAGATTTCAAAATACACTATGCAAAGCAGTAATTAACAAAATTACCTGGCACTTGATTAATAAGAATAGAATGGAATAAAGAACCAAGAAATAAAGCCCAATGCATATTAGAGTTTTTAAATCAAAGATTATTTAAAATTTTTTTGAATTGGATGGTAGTATAGATTTTAAAGTGAGTTCACTCCTCCCACTATATGTTAAAAAAATTCCAATTGGAACATTTATTTTAACATGTTCAAATTAAAAGAAGAAGGAATAATATATATTTATTTCAGCTATGGAGAGAAGAAAATTTTTTTTGAATCCAATAGAAGAAACTATTTGAGATGAAATAGATGAATTTGAATATATAACAATAGGATTTTTAATACAAAAACAATGTATTCAAAATAAAAAAAAGAAATTTATAGAGAAAAAATTTATGATGAATATATCTGATAATAATCTGGCATCGAGAAGCTATAGGATACAGTTACAAATTGAGAAGAATAAAAAACATTGCCAAATGAATAATAGACAAAGGATCCGAACAGACAAGTTAAAAAAAAAAAGAAAAAGAAACAAAAATTGCTAATAATCACTTGAAAAACTATGATAGCAATAGCATTCCAGGTATGGGAAGATGGTTTATGTGAATGCATGGAGAAGGGATAATGAAATACTGAATTTGAGATATAACTAGTAGTTGAGTTTGGTGGAGAGTACAGTGTGTGAAATACAATAGGGTGAAATAAAGTTGGCTGCAAATGTTGATTGTGAAAGACTTTGAATGCCAGGCTAAGGAATGTATATTTTATTCTAGAGGCAATAGGGAGCTTTGTTGTTTTTGAGCAGAACCCTCATACGTCAGATCAATCACAATCCATGAATTCATTTATTGTTCATTTTTGTTTTGGACAGATGTTAAGCTTTGGTATAGATCTGGCTGACACATGTACACAAATATACATATAACAGAGGATCATAGGGTTGGAGCTAGAAGGGAGATCATGTAGTATAACCATCTCATTTTACAGGTGGAAAACCTAAGGTTCAGAAAAGTTAAATGAATTAAACACAGTCTTCTTTTCACTCATGTACCATCTCTCTGTCCTTCAATTTAATTCAATAACATTTATTAAGTTCTCTCTGTACAAGGCCATGTGCTGTGCTGGAGCCTAATGATTAAAAAAAAATGACATTGTTTTTGCTCTTGAGAAGCTTACATTCTAGTACAGGGAATGAGAGAAGTACAGAAATAATCATTATATCAGCTAGAAAATAATTAAGGGCATGGGAGAGGCCAAATAGAACAGTCTCAAAGGCTTAAGGGATAATTTCTTGCAGAGGAATCAGAGAAGGCTTCATGGAGGATGTGACCTGTTTTTTTTTTTTTGAAGAAAAAAGTTTCAGCAGACAGAGATGGACCTTAGGCGGAATGAGAAGGAGATTTATAAATTCCCATAAAGACTTACCAAGTTTATTTTTGAACCAATGTCAGTCTAAATATTTATAATTAATAAAGCTTGAAAAAGTAAAGAAAATAGTCTGACTTTTCCATCAGTAGTTGTATTCTATTTTGAAAGTATTCCATGGGGAAATTAAAAGACATATGCACACACATGTGGTTCCTTCTAGCTCCAGATCTATGATTCTTTGATTATCCAAGATTGGACATTTTATCAAGGTCAGGTTAATAGCTTCCCCCATTTACACTGTCTTTTGTGTGTAAATTTTCTGCTAAACTAATTCAAAAGATGGCTTCTAAATGGAGAAAGCTCCTGAAAGGATATATTGCTCAAAGGATGACTCTGTCCTAGGTAGTAGTAAGGTATAATAACAGACATTTTTTACATAGTGTTTTAAGATTTGGAAAGTCTTATATACATTATATGTAATATATACACATAAATGTGTATGTATATATACATGTATATGTGTGTATATACATGTATGTAGATGTGAATATATGTGTGTATGTGTGTGTGTGTGTGCGCGCATACTTGATCCTCCAATAATCCTGTGAGCTAAGTGCTACTATTATTGCCACCTTATAGATGAGAAAACTGAGGTTTGGAATAATTAAGCAACCTTTGTCTAGGGTACACAGCTAGGATTTGAATCTAGCTTTTCCTGCCTACAAGGACTGTACTCTATCTACTACTATTTTTATTATTCAGTTATTTTCAGTCATATCTGCCTCTCTGTGACCCTATTTGGGGTTTTCTTGGCAAAGACACTAGAGTGGCTGGCTATTTCCTTCTCCAGCTCATTTTACAGATGAAGAAACTGAGGCAAACTGAGTTAAATGACTTGCCCAGGGTCACATGGCTAGTGAGTGTCTAAAGCTAGATTTGAACTCAGGAAGATGAGTCTTCCTGACTCTAGGCCTGGGCATTCTATCCACTGAGCCATCTACCTGCCCCAAACCACTACGAAGGTACCTAATTAACGTTAACAATATTATCATATTGAGTATGAAACTATAAACAGGTAAAAGCAAAAAAAAAAAAAAATCTGATCAGAGCTGGCCAAATTCATTTTCTTTTCTCCAACAGTCCTGATTGAGGCTGGTGAGCAAAAGTTTGGGCCAAGGGCCAAAACCCTTCAATTACAACAATACTTGAAACACTTGTATTAACAAGCGAAAGTTTAACAGCTAACTTGTCCTAACAAGTAACATTATGACTTGAAGCTGTGCTTCAATGTTAATGAAATGGAGGTGGCTTGACTGGGAGTATAAGATTCAGCTAATTAACAGGAAATAAAACCCACTAATTTGGAGTCCAAACCCACTGGGCAGGAGTTGTGTACAATGCAATTTTATACATTGGTGTGACTCAATAAGCATTAAATAATAATATAAAAACATTAAAAATAATAGTGTTAAGCATGATATCAAATAAGTTAGGAATCTCATTAAGTAGACAGTAGAATAACAGTTAAGAAAAAAGAAGTTTAACTCTTAGGCCTACCCTAATAAGACACAAGCTTAATTTTTTTTTAAAGCCCTTTTAATTAAGACTTGGATATATGGGAGTATGGCAGCTGCCAGCAGCAGTAAGAGGTAACAGTCCATTACTTAGAGAGATCCTATTTATGAATGCTCCTATACTCCCACTACTTTAGCCCCCACCCCAACACCAATAATGCCAGCAGATTACATACTCCCTCTTCAACTACTCACCTTCCAATTCAAGAACTGCAGCTCCCTTCCCCTGAAGCCTATAGCTCAGAAGCTAGAGCCTGGGCAGGAACGACCAACAAAACCCTGTTCATCCACAGGGCTTTATCTCCTATCTCCCTGAATTTACTTTGGATATACTGTAGATTAAATAGGAGTTCATGGGCCGTCTAGCTCACGAGCATTTGTAACATCATTTCTAAGGGGGCATGCATTCTAAATTAAAAAAAAATCAATTTGTACATTTGCCTTTGGAACCCAAGTCATTTGTGCTTTGGGTTGTTTGTCAATAGTGCATCATTAAGTTGCATTTGTTCCCTCAGGGGGCTGCTACCACAAGAAATGAAGTTCAATTAAAGTCAGAAAATGATGTTTTAGAAGTCACATTATGTGTAATAAATCATTAAGTTTTGTTTTTTTCCTATAGGTCTTTAAAGAAGGCATTGAAATGGACATTTATTTCCTGGTCTTTGCTCCATGTCACCAAGGATATTGCTTTTAAGTGAGTTATCAGGAGCAAGGAATCCAGGTGTCTCTATTTTGATGACATAACACAAAATCACATACACCAAAAATTAAATCCATTTCACAGATGTTCATTTAGAAAGCAAAACCTAGGAAGAGCCACCACCTTTTCTCCTTCAAGCTTTCTACATCGATCATACTTTACCAAATCTTAATCAAGTAATTTTAGCACCACCAATATTAGGCAATATAAGATTCCCAAATTAATAGATAGAGAAACAGAACCTGAGAGAAGCTAAATAATTTACTCAAGACCACAAAGGAGCCCAGTATCAGAGCCAGCATTGCAAGGTAGGAATTCTTGGCTCCCAGGCCTGTGGTCAGACAACACCTCTATTTCACACGGCTGGAAGGAGCAGAATGGGTGTGGTTTCCTAGTAAAAGGATACCGTCATCTTCATTAGGCTCACACAAAAATTATTTATTGTAAAGAGTTGTTGGTGGGTTATTATTTCCTTGACTCTCTCCTATTTCTCATCATTTCTGGAGTACGGACAATCAAAAAGAGAGGATCTCCCTTTTAAGTCATTTTTTTTTCCTGGTACATTCTATTTATGAAATGCTGATGGAGAAAATTCTTGTGTGTGGTGGTGTCTGATCCAAAGGTGTTCAAGAGGTCAGTTTAAAAAAAAAAAAAAGGTCATAGATTCCATGTCAGTTGCCAAAAAAAAAAAGATAGCAAAAGAATACTGAAGTTTAGGTTTGTGAAAAGATTCTTTGTATTTATGTGTGTATTCACCTGGGTTGTGGAATGTTCTCTATTGAAATGGCCTCTAATCCTCTTCACTTTGGGGGTTTTTCAATTTAGCTGGGATGACTTAACTATTTTAAAAATACAGAAACTCTTTTATATAAAATTTCTGAGCCCCTCTGTAAGATTCATAGATTTTTACAGAAATATAAAATTAAAGTGCATATGGGTGAGGGGCCTTACTAGGTGAAGGAATGTAGTGAGGGAGTTGGAAGTCTGAGAAGGTATAAACTTCTCAACCTCTGTCCCCATCCTCTGTCAACTGACTCTACCTTGACAACCTCATGCCCAGTCATAATCCAGCTAATCTGCTTGTCATTGTCCTCACCCACATACATTTTACTCATTCCTGCCTCCAGTCCTTTTCTCATCCCATCCCACCCACCTAGCACACTGTCCTCATTTGATACCCCACACCTTCAACTCATATACACTATATTTTCCCCCCAAGATCTAGCTGAAAAGCTACTTTCTCCAGGAAGAATTTCCCATTTTGATTAAAAAACACCCTCCCCAACACAAAAACCACCTCATTCTTCATTCCCTCAGGGCTGATATTTTCTATTTGAACCATAATATTATGCACACATGGGGACACTGCTTTCTCCTTGCTCTCATTGGTTTTTTGTGTTTTGTGTTTTTTTGTTTTTTTGTTTTTGCTGGATTTGTGATTTCATTGATATAGAAAAACTCCTGGGGAAGCAGCTTCGTTCACAAATGCAGGTTGGCAGCTGGTCTCCAAGTTACTGTCTTAGAAAAATGCAGGATACCAAGAGGTTATGGGACTTGCCCAAGGACACTGCTCCCAATATGAGTTAGAGGTGGGACTTGAAGCCTAGGGCCTCCTTACTTTGAGGCTGCCTTTCTAGCTTTAGAAATACACAATACAGACATGTTTATTTATTTATTCACCCCCAGCTTGATTTTAACTTTCTCTAAGACAAGAAATCACTTCTGATTTCTTATATGCCTCCAAACTTTAGAGTGCCGCATACAGGATCGCAGTGACTTAGTTGACTCTTCATCCTTTTTGGGGGAAGTGAAGAGAACATTGGAAGGAAAGTTGTTTTGAGGGCTTAATGAATTCACTGTAATAAGCAGAAGTTATAAGTACCATGCTGTGGCTCAATATAAAGAAGAATCATAATCAAATCATAATCATAAATCAAAATCCAAAATAGAGTGACAGGCAGTGGGTTTCCCATCCCTGGAGCTGTTCAGAGGTTGGATGACCATTTGTGGATGTAGTAAACATCAGTGATACTTTAAATTGTCCTAGGTGAGTTCTGAGGCTCTTTCCAAATTCTGAATTATATTCTATGATTCTATATTTGTTTGGATTCTATACGTCACTGGATCTGGTCTGTAATCAAATGCATTGCATCCCATTGTGTATGAAAAGCAGTGAGATTTGAATAAGTCACAATTTAATTTAATTCAGCTCAATTCAAGTAAATTCAATAAACATGTTAAGCATGAACTCTATTAAGGGAGGCAACTAGGTGGCTCAGTGGATAGAGCCTGGAATCAGGAAGACCTGAGTTCAAATCTGGCCTCAGACACTCACTAGCTGTGTGACCTTGGCCAAGTCCCTTAACCTTTGTTTGCCTTAATCTTCTGGAGAAGGAATGGCAAACCACTTTAGTATCTTTGCCAAGAAAATCCCATATGGGAGCCAGATACGACTAAATGACTGAACAATAACATTAAAAGCTGTCTAAATCCTGGTGATACAAAAAATGAGAAACGACATAAACTCTATTCTCAAGAAACTTACAACAGTGTGTGTGTGGAGTGGATGGAAGGGGTGAATGAAGAGTTGATAAAACATGTACACAGGTAACAACACAAATTCAAAATGATCAAATGTACGGCTTATTATGGTGAATTCATTAAACCCTTAAAATTTTTTCCTTTAAATGTTCTCTCACTTACCCAAAAAGGGGATGGAGAGTCATCATAAAGTCACTGCAGTCCTGTTTGCAGCACACAGAACTTTGGGAGCATATAAGAAATCAAATAAATGAATGGAAATAATTCTTTCTAGTCAGGTATCGTAAGGGTTAGGATCTTAGAAACAACCAGATTCAACTCTCGTTTTATTGATGAGGAAAGTTGACAGGTCAAGTGATTTGCCCAAGGTCACTCAGAGGTCAAGAAGCATTAGGATTTGAACCCAGGTCCTATGAGCCATGCTGGCATCATTCTTCTCCTCTTTCTTTTCTTTTCTTTTTTTTTTTTTGATAATAGATTTTTACTGACTGGATCTCTCCCCTTCCACCTCCCATTCTTCATAACAATGGTATCAGACTCAAATAGAAACAGATCCCTGCAGTCAGCACAAACTGACATCTATTTTAATTGTATTTTTATTTTGTTAATTTTGTTTGTTAGTATTTGTTGTATTTATTTTATTTATTTTGTTAAATATTTCCCAATTGCATTTTAGTCTGGTTGGGTGCACTATGATTTTGCGGCTGTTGAGTTTGATACTTCCGGAATATAATCATTAATTTAAAGAGAAAAAGAAAAAAAAAAGGGAAAGGAACAAATTCAGCAAAACTGATTAATACATTGAAAAAATCTGACATTAAAAGCAATGTTCCTAACCTATGGACCCCATATTTTTGCAGAGGAGTAGAATGAATTATCGCCTCATATTTATTCTTTGGTTGATACCAAAACATAAATTATTGTTTCTGATTTTGTAACATACATATTTGATTGTTTTGTGTTTGTTGTTCTTTTAATTTACATTGTTATTGTCACTGTATTTATACCATTTTCTGGCTCCGCTTATTCCATTTTGCATCAGCTCCTAAGTCTTTCCATGCTTCTCTGTATTTATTATATTGGTCATTTCCTACTGCATAGTAATATTTCATTACATTCATGTACTACAACTTGTTTCACAAAAAATATTTGGGCATATAAAGAGTCTTTCTTTTTATCAATGACTTCTTGGAATTATATGGCTAGTAGTAGAATCTCTGGCCACTTCAGCCACTTCATTTGTATAATTCCAAATTGCTTTCTAGACTGTCCTAAGTCATAGCTCTACTAACAGCATATCAGTGTTACTATCACTCCAGGACTGCACCTAAAACGTTGACTATTCCTATCTTTTGTCATCTTGGGAAATCTGAAGGGCATAAGGTGAAGCCTCAAAATTGTTTTGATTTGCATTTCTCTAATTACTGGTGATCTTTCACATGACTTAATATTCTGCATTTTTTTGGATAACTTTCATATCTTTAGACCAATTGTTTATTGAAGAAGGACTTCTGGTCTCATGTATTTCTGTTAGTTGTCTTTATATCGTGGCTATAAGCATATATTCCCTTATTTCAGAAATTCAATACTAAGATTGCTTTTTTTTTTTTCATTTTTCCAGTTTTTCTATTGCTTCCAGTAAATTGCTTTCATTTTCATCCTAAATCCATTAATTTTTGCTGGGCAAACTGCCTGCAAATTGGACCTACTGTAAGACCACCATCTCTCATTACAGAATGTAACTCATGAATATGCTCTTTATTGGGATCCCTTTCCTACATTGGATCAAAATCTTCCCCTTTCTTTGTTTCAGTCTCTGTCTTTGCCACCTCTCTATTCTGAAGTTTTTCTTCCTCAGAAACTCCAGGAGCTACTTTCTTCCCATTATTTAGCCATGGACTAGATTTGGGTATATTATACCTACCCTTCTATCCTCTATTTCCTTTCCCCTCTTTTATACCACCCCCATTCAGAAATTTGGTCCCACAAAGTATATTGATTTGCCAGAATGGATGGGGATATGGTATTTAGTTCATGATATTTCAGATCACTTGTACTTCCTCTATTTCTTTAAATTCTGCTTTTATCTTTACTTCTTTTCTTTTAAAGTCAAGGAATATCTTCTTTCTGATATATTTTTTAAAAATTGTATCTAGAGCTGGGTAAGTTTATTTCATTGTTTATTTTTTCTTGGTACTTTATTTATTTACCTATCTTTTATTTCTGTTGTTTGGAATGGTTGCAAGTAGAATAATAAGCTCATATTTGTATTATTTTTCTCATAGCAGTGCTTCAAATGCCTCCTTTTTAAATTTAATACCTTTTTTTTTCCATTGATGATTGGGCTCAGATTTGTAGGGTATTTCATTTTGATTGCATCTTGTGCTCTTTTTGTATGTCTGAATGCTATTCCACTCCCTTCTATGGTTTTTCGTGGGTGCCAAATAGTCATCTTAATTGAATTTCCATTCCTTCATTTTTGAAGGTCTTTTTTTCTGTTTGCTTCCAGAATTTATTGACCATCTTTGGAACTGTTCAATTTAAGCACTACATATCTTGGAGCTTGAAGCATTTTTTTCTGCTGGTAGTGATATGTGGACTCTGTTGATCGGTGGCTTTTTCCCCCCTGTATTTAAATTTTTGGGGCAGTTTTCCAGCATTATTTCCTTCTCTGTGGTGTACATGCTTCATAATTTGTTGTGTTTTCCTTGGAGCTTTATGATCCTTAAGTTTTCTCTATACATCTCATCTTTGAGGTAAATGGGTTCTGCTTGCCTAGAGATGATGTGTTTCAATGTTATTGCTTTTTGCTTCTCTCCTTCTAGATTATCCTTCACTTCTGTATAGTTGTATTTCCAATCTGTTGTTCTCTCTTTCAGTGCATTAGATACAAATGTCACCTTAGATTAAAGTTTTCTATTCTGTTAGTTATTTGTTTTGTAAGACACAAATTCTGTCATCTACTTCCTTCTAACTTTTCTCATGAGTTTGATTTCTTCCTTAAATCATTGCGGAACATACCGCTGTGTTTTACTGTTCTCTTGAGAATTCACAGGGCTCTGTGTTTCATTAGGTATTGGTTCAATTTGTTTTGTCTTGGAATGTTTATTTAAATAGGTTTGCAATCTCTTGGATGTTTTGGTACTCATCTTTCCTTCAAATTTTAGCATCTTCTTTACTGATTTATTTACTTGTGTTCCAGATTTTTAACTGAATTTTCTTCTTGAAATATTTTGTTTTTAACTCCATTGCTTACTTTCTGACTTTTCTTTTTAAATGGTGGATTTACTCCTACAGCTAGATTAAAAGGCAGTCTCAACTTCCTCCTACACTGGAGATTTGTTTTTCACTGGTCTTGGTTCTTGTCCAAGAAGATTCTTGGTGGAGACAGGACTGGCCCCAGCTGAATTCCAGTTTCCTTTATTTTAGGCTCAGTGCAGTTATATATGCTGGCTCTCTGCCCTAGTCCACCCTGTTCTTTAATGCTGTGGCTGGGCTGAATCAGCATTTGTTGCTTTTTGCAAAATTGGGTGATATTGGCAGCAGTGTTTTGGGCAGAGTTTCTACTAACTTGGCTTTCTTAATCTAAGGGCCATCTCAGACAAGGGGAAGCATGGTATTCTCACTATCATACCTCCTCCTGCTTATATAGCTGAGAGCTAATGTCCCCTGATGGTTGCAACAGGACACTGGAGGATAGATAGAGCTGGGATGTATTGGCATAAACTCTGCAGCAGGAGGGAAATCTCTGAGTGGGTCACAAAGGACAAAACTACAGGTCAGCCTTGCCAGAGCACAGAGATTGTTCGGTGATGGGTCTAGAATAGCATTTTCCACTATCAAGGCTATTATCTTGTGGGTATTCTTCCTTTTTGTCCTGTGGATTCTGCAGAATTGCTCTGCCACTTTGGAATTTTAATGATAGTCAATGAGGAATGAAGAAAATATCTAATACTTCATCTTGTGGATAATGTGACCCAGAAGTTGTACAGCTCTCCTTTTGAAATGCTTTCAAATCATCTGCTTATTAATAAGTGCTGTATTTTTGCCAGGAATTAAAATCAGGATCAATGGTTTGCAGACTCTACCCTCTTTCTTTTCCCCCATGGGAAATTTGCCCATTCATATTTTTGCTACACCTCATTTCTTCTCTACAACTTCTCAAAGAAAACAAATTGCTCAACAATAACAGTTGTCAGTTTTTTCAGTATACTGACATGTAGTTCATTCAGGTTGGAGATGAGTTTATTGGACGTAGCTAGAAGCTATTAAAAAAATTCTCTTTTATTTTTGGTTTCAAGAACCTATTAACTACTTGTGTGCCATTGTTTTTCATTCAATGATCATTCTCCTTAACAGAAAAAAAATAAGACTTGAGTATTTTTTCCTTCTCTCTTTCATCCATTATCTCCATTCCTATAGCCATCCAGCCTAGCAGAAGTTCTATCCTTTATTGGATTTTCTTCTTGCCACAAATTAAGCTAATGACTATATCAATCAGCACCAGTATATTGAACTATAATGTTCCTAATGTTATTCTTACAGGATCATGCCATACTTCCCTTCCTCCTCTTATCTGTCCTTTCATCTTCTGTATATGTTTTTTTCTGGAGGTGATTGTGAATTATCTCAATTAATATTTCCTTTTCTGTGTCCAGAAGTTCTGGGCAATTTTCTTGTAATATTTCTTGCATTATGGTGTTCACATTTTTTGAATTGTTATGTTTTCTGGGAGAATAATCCTTAGGTTGCCTCTACACATCCTGTCTTCAAGATCAATGTATTTTGCTTGAATAGAGAGGATGCTTTTTTTTTAAAAGTACTATTGCTTTTTCCTTTTCTTTTCCTAGATTGTCCTTCACTTCTGTGAATTCCTAATCAGTTGTTCTCTCTTTTGCAGATTTAAGTTTTCTATTCTGCCAATTATTTCTGTTCCACGGGCATAAATTCTGCTCTCATAATTTTCATTTCTCTTTTAAACCATTTATGAACAGTGGGTTGTTGTCCCATGTTCTCAAATTCAAAGACGGTACTCTATTCAAAGATGGTACTCTATCTCACCAAGTGTTGAATCATTTTCCTTTTCCTTTGGTAATATTTATTCATACCAGCCTGAATTAGTTTACCAGGTCTGTAGGCCACATTTCCTTTTGCTGTTAATGCTTTCCCTGTTGATTTATTTGCTTATGTTCAAGGTCTTTGAATTTTCTTCCCTCTGAGATCTTTGTGATTTCCACCCCCCCAACCATTTTACTCTTTTGTTTACTTTTTGACTCCCTCTTCTTTGATAGTGGGTTCCCTCAGGGTTGGATCTCAAATCATTTTAGCATCATCCCATGCTGAATATCAGCCAATGACTTTCGTGGGCACAGAACTGGCCCCAGCTAGATGCTGGACTCTCTCCCTCAGGCTTAGTGGAGTGCTACATACCCTCACACAGCACCCCTCCCACATCCATCCCACACCCCACACCCCACAGTGTCCTTTCCTCTTCCCTCTCTTCCTTTGGACCCTGTCCTGGCAATTCAGAGTGCTTCCACACTGGTGCTCCTGCAACCAGGGTTGATTTCTGTTGTTTGGAGCTCTGAGTTTCTGGAGGAGGGGAGATAGTTTGGAGTGTGGGCTTGAGCACCATTTTAACCCCAGACACAAATCTTTCCCCTTTCCCTTGGTCCCTCTGCTCTCCTGGAGAGATCTTTTGTAGCATAGAACACTGGCCAATAGCAAACATCTGTGGCTTGGAGCCTGGACTTCCAGGGCACTAGGAAGAGGGAGTGGGGGGGACTGGGTATGGAAATGCATTTTGTTGCAAGCCCGTGGGTCAGGTAGGCCAATGAGGCCTCCCTGCTGGTATTGTAGTGGACAGTGGGGAAACTTCTTTTGGGTTTGTGGTGTTCTAGACCACTGAGGCTGTTGAAGTTGCTTCATCTTTGGAAGATCATTCTGGTTTGAGAGGTTGTGTTGAGCAGAGAAAATGCCTAGACTTCCATCTATTTAACCACATGACCCAGAAGTTCCTCCATATGTCATTTAAAGATCTAAGTTGGTCATTATTCAATGATCAACTATGATAGACTTAGCTCTTTTCAGCAACACAATGATCCAAGACAATTCCAAAAGACTGAGGATGGAAAATGCTATCCACCTCAAGAGAAAGAACTGATGGAGTCTGAATGCTGATTGAAGCATACTGTTTTCACTTTCTTTATTTTTATTTTTTGTTTTTTGTTTTTCCTTTTGCAAACTGTAATTGTTTTGCCAACTGTTTCTTCTTTCATGGCATGACTAATATGGAAATAAGTTTTACATGATTACACATATATATAACCTATATCAAATTGTTTACTGTCTTAGAGAGGGTAGAAGAAAACTTGAAATTCAATATTTTATAAAAAAAAGTTAAAATTATCTTTATATGTAATTGGAAAAAACAAAATACTATTTAAAAATCTAAGTTAGTCAATGGACTTTTTGTTTCTTTAAGTCAATCTTTTGAAAGTCTCATCTTCTTCATCAAAATGTAGCCATCAAGGGGCAGCTAGGTAGTACAGTGGATAGAGTTCTGACCTTGGAGTCAGGAGGACCTGAGTTCAAATCCAGCCTCAGACACTTGACACTTACTAGCTGTGTGACCCAGGGCAAGTCACTTAACCCTGATTGCCTCACCAAAAAGAAAAAAAAATGTAGCCATCAGAAATCCCACAGAAAAGGAAATAACTTCAGATTAGTCAGTTCAAGTGCCAGTGTAGAAACTTTACTTCTCAGTTAATAGGATTTTTATATTCAGCTTCTCCCCCCTCCAGAAATGTGTATTTCTATTATCAATCAAAATATAGCATAACAAAATGCAATCTTTCCATTGCCCAAAAAGTCTATTTGCTTCTTTAGCAGAGAATGGTCTGTAAGATATCTAGGCGCTGTAATGGTTACAGGATATTCTTGAAATCCTATTCTCATTTAATAAGATAAATGACAGATAATTAGTCAAGACAAGTGTTTTCCTGTTTGTTTTGTCTTGCTATCACTTAAGTGGTAGTAAGAAAGTGTTTCCCTCTCATATTACTTCATTGATAATAAGTAAAAGGAAAAATACTATTCCCCCCATAATGCAACAGAAGAAAATATTTGTGTCTCAAAGGCTTTCCTGGCAGTGAAAGGGCTGAATTAGAAATGACTTCAGTCATTTTATTAATTTCACAATGGCACAGGAAGTGATGACGCTCTGCTACTGCTCTTCGCAGATCCCTACCTCATCCTTTCAAAACAAATTTTTTACATTATTTTATAACAAATTTCAGAAGAAGTTAAAATAATGGCAAAAGAGATGAGACTGAATAGTTAGGCTACTTGGATAGAACTATGATTAATCAGTTCTCCACCTCTTAGAGTCTCAACCAAGTTCCTTATAAATTTCCATAGAGGAAACAACTCAGACACTCATGGATCTATGATCTCACTGATGTGTTATTACTTGTAATAATGCAGATTATAATCTATCTAAATCTTCTATCCTATGGAACTTTTGACCATGTCCTCTAAGTTTACTATGGTGGAGGAGTTGGGTGCGAAGTCCACCCAATGTCCAAAGTGCTTTTTTTGCTTTCTTTTGACACCAGTGAAGCAGCTGGTGTTCATTGGTTATTCATTGCCTTTCTCTTGTGACTAGATAGTCTTATTTTTGGTTTATAAATTTCTTTAATGACATTCTAATTTTCTTTCTTCTTTGCAATCTCTTGATTTAAATGTGTTTCAGGCTGTTCACGCCCACCACACACCTCTCCATTGCCCTCTGGATGAAACGCATTTTCAATTCCCCAGAGGCTATAATATTCCATTTGTGCAGTTATATATACTGGTACACTACTTGTATTAAAACAAAAACAAAAATAAAACAGGGCTTTGTTTCAGGGCAGAAAAAAAATGGGTTCATAAAAATAACAGTAACTTCCCAAAGGCAATCTAGTTCACGTTTCTTTCTTTCTGTTCAATTCTCGAGTTAGGCTGTCCACATTATAATGTGGACAGTAGACCATCATTTACTTATCTTTTTCTTTTGGGTGGATGATTAGGCTTACTCTTTTAATGATTACAATCTCATGTTCTGGGACTTGATGCAATTGGCACAATTTTATCTGCATACAGAGGCATCAGTGGGAAGTCTCTTCAGATCAAATTTGATACTGAATACCCTCTATGATGAGGTCAGAGGTGAGCAGATATCTCCATGTTTTATGCCTTGCCTTATATTAGTGATCATAAGGTCACTGTACAAGGTTATCTCACTTGTTATATCTTTCAAGGAATTTTTGTATAATTCTGATGTAGGGCACGGGAAACATCTTGTTGAAAGAAAACCTTTATGGTGGCCCCTTGCTCTAGTCAGACAATAAGGATTTATTAAATCCCTTCCTCATGCGAGGAATTATGTCTGGTGTGGATTCACAAAAAGGTATAAACAGTCTCTTCCCTCAAGGAGCTCACATTATAAAAGGAGGGAAAATATTAATAACAATAATAACGTTAGCATTTATATAGCACCTACTATGTGCCAGATACTATGCTAAGCATTTTACAAATGTTATTTCATTCAGTTTTCACAACAAACCCTATGAGGTAGGTGATGTTATTATTTTTATTTTACAGTCGAGGAAACTGAAGTAAACAGAAGGTAAGTGATTTGCCCAAGGTCACACAGGTAGTAAGTGTCTGAGGCTGAATGTGAACTCAGGAAGATGTCTTCCTGACTCCAGACCCAGTGCTCTATCCACTGAACCATCTGGCTGCCTCTGATAAAAGAACTAGGTATGTACAAGATACAGGGTATCCTAAAAGTGTTAGTTAAGTTTTCTGTTATTTAAAGCTGAAAACTTTTTTTCATTTGTTTTTTTCTGAGAGATTATTTGAGTAAAAATGCTTTCACTATCTATTTAGAATTATACATTCATTCTTTATTGAGTAAACATACTTTCACTCTCTATGTAGAATTATACATTGTAATTACTTTTTGTACGAGTGATTTTATACCAGGTTGAGTTTTAACTGAGGAAATAAGGATTAAGAAAAGAAAAGAATACCTCATGGAATCTTTTGTTTTCTATGTGAAGCCTGGTAACTTTTTGTTTATTTGTTAGCTAATTTATTACAAAAACTTGGGACTATTGACAACAATTGTGCCCAATCCTACTGTGATTAGTGAAACTTTGCTGATTGAGGGAAAATCTTTTGGAACTGTGAATTTTCTTTTAGAACTCTATTTTAAGGTTTGTTGTGTCCATGAGTCAATGTTCCACCACTTCAAGAAAAATACCAGCATCTCAATGGGAGTGAGGTCTATGATCTGCAACCAGTGGATATCTGTCCCTGGGAGGGGCTGGGAATGGGGAAGGTTGGGAGGGTGACTTTGGGAAAGCTAAGACAGGACCTTCTTGACACAGTTTCTGAGATAAAAAATGTTCCTATCTAGTTAGTTCTGAGCCTAGCTGGAGTATGCTATCATACAATTGGCTGCTTATACTATTCTTACCTGTAGTCAAATGGAACTATGGATGCTTTATCCTATTATACATGTGTTGAGTCATTCTGTGCCCTTGGGCTTAGGCCTGGAGGACTTATGCTGCCACAGTGGTCCCAAACTGCTTCTTCAAAAACTGAAAACTTTATTAAAACTTTTTGGGACAGCCTTATACACAAAACAGATGGAAGATCATTTTAGCACAAAGGCATTCATAGTTAGTGAGGGAGGAAGAGGCCTCCTGTAGAAGGTAGGATTTGAGCTGAATCTTGAAGTAAGACAGGGAAAATAAGAGGCAGAAGAGAGGGGGAGAAACATATTCCAGTCCTGGGTAACAGTCAGTGTGAAAGCAAAGAGTTTAAGAAAAGGTGTAAGGAGATGGAGTGTAAAGAATAGCCAACAGTGGGTAGGTCAGTGTGGCAAGATTATTGATGTGTGTGGAGAACAGTCAGGGGTAAGAAGACTGGAGAGGTAGGAAGGGGTCGCTTTGTGAAGAGCTTTAAATGCCAAAACAGAAGGCTTTATATTTGATCCTAGAAGTAAAAAAAATTTTTACAGTAAATAAACAATAAGCATAGTTGGATCTTGTATTCTCCATCATCTTTCACTCAATGGTATGATGAGAAACACAGCCTATTGTGGAACACTGCTCATAAAAGTCTGCTTGTTCCTTTATAATACCCTTTTCAAGGATGGCCTCAATGCACACATAGTGTAAAATTTTATAAGAATACTTATATGAGAAAACAGGTGTACAGACCACTAGCTGATGTTCTGTTGGTCTTCCTTTCTTGATAGTTATTAAAATACCAGGTTTTTTTTTTTAACCTCCATCTTTCCCTTCTTCCTCTCCTGTAGACACCTTGAGTGACAATCGCTCAAGAACTTCAAAACTCTTATTTTTAGCATGAACTTCCTCAGTGTATTCTTGATCTATTTCAGCTGCGTTTCCCTTTTCCTTTTCTCTTTTGTTTTGTTTAAGCTTTTAAAAAGGGGTATGTACTGAGATGCTATAGTAAGAAGAGTTTGTACAAAAATATCACCTCCCCCAAGTCTGAGACACAACCTCCTACAAGTACATAGTCTAGGGAAAGTGGGCTCCAGCTAAGAGAGAACATGTGGCAAAGGGGTATCTCAAAGCTCCTGAAGAGATGAAAACTCTTTTCTCCCTTCCTGGAGTCTTTATGAAATTCCCCTGAAATGTGTGTGGCTCTTTTCCTGGGTCTTGTGGGTAGAGATCTTTGTAGAGTCCTGGGGTCTCACTTCTTTCTGGCTGAATGCATTATTTGTTATTGGTCTAGTTTTTCTGATAACATAGTCAACTGGAGAAGGGAGTTTACACTTCTTCTTGGCTCATTCTCCACTCACTACCCCTCTTTACTGCATTCTGGTTACAGGTGAAAGGGTCTAGAGTCTCAAAGCACTGTCAAAGCTAAACTGCTTTCCCTTTGCTGATATACCTTAGGCCCAGAGGTGTGTCTAATTCTTTCTACCAATCTCAATACATTTCCTGATCTGATTTTATTCAATGGTTTGAGGCACTTAACTTTTCACATCTAGTTTGCCTTTCACTGATTAATTCAATATCAGTGCATAGGAATTGTTCATACTTAGTTTACGCATTTGACTGATTGAGTATGTAAATTTTTATATAGCATTTTAAGTTTTGCAAAGGGTTTTACAAATATTATTTTACTTAGCTCTCACAACAACCATGGGTGGTAAGTATTTTCATTTTACAGATGAGGAAACTGAGGCAGAAAGAGGTTAAGTGACTGGACTAGGGTCACATAGTGATTAATTGTCTGAGGCTGAATTTGAACACAGGTCTTCCTAATTCCTGGCCTGGTACTCTATCTACTGCTTATACAGCTGCCTCAAATGAAAGAATTCTCATCTGTCAGAGGTATAGGGGTCAGAACATCTTATTAGTTACCTTAATGGGTTTAAGAGTATGTGAAACACCTCTTTTTTCCCAGGTTTAGTTGGACCCCTCAACAAATGTGTGGAGTTGCCTCTCAGACTAGAAAATACATAGCTGAAAGTGAATTGTGTGGTCCTCAGAGCTGATGGGCACATTTATTCCTTGTATCATTTTCCTTTGTCCACTGATATGTTTGCAGAGTAAATCCTATACAGTTAAGTTGAAAATTCTGTGGATGCATCAGGTCTCTCCACTCATTTATCAGTGTGAGAATCATTCTTCCAATTGTACAGATGAGGAAACTGAAGCTTAGACATCTTAAGCAACTTCCCCAGAAACTAAGATGGGATTGAAACACAGCTTCCTTCTCTTCTATGGAAATGTCCCCCTTTTAATCTCCTCTCCCCAATTTTCAAATCTCCTTATATACTGATTGAAACACAGCTTCCTTCTCTTCTATGGAAATGTCCCCCTTTTAATATCCTCTCCCCAATTTTCAAATCTCCTTATACACTGTTTTTGTTCCTACTGCCAACAAATAACATCCCAGGTTTCCCCTTTACTTTTAATGCCATCTGAATCTCAGTCTCCTCAACTGTCAAATAGTGATAATAACATCTGTATCATTTGTGTCATATATGTATATGTGCATATACATATATACACATATATGCTTATACATGTGTGTACACATATGTATTTCAGCTGCTTTTTCTGATTTTTGTTCTTTTCAATGCTTTTTCTATCTCCTCTATTAAATATTTCTACGACTATCCAAATGAAATATCTTTATTTTCCCTGATGCTGAAGAGTCATAAAAGTTTCTGCAGGTTTTATCCACCTGTCTTCTCTTTGTTGTTGTTCTAGTTCATCTTAAAATTCTCTTTGGATGGGGCAGGTAGGTGGCACAGTGGATAGAGCACCGGTCCTCGACTCAGGAGGACCTGAGTTCAAATCCGGCCTCAGACACATAACAATCACTAGCTGTGTGACTCTGGGCAAGTCACTTAACCCCAATTGCCTCACTAAAAAAAAAATATATATATATATACACATACATACATACATACATATATATATATATATATATATATATATAAATATAAAATCCCTTTGGATGACGCTGCTTAGTTAAGTGTTTTGCCAAGATTTCTTCAAACTGGTCTTTCTCTCCTCTGCTTTTCCTGTTTTTATTATGTAATACTACTCATAATCTTCGACGGTCCTGCGTGAGATTTTTACCAAAAAAGTAAATGTTAAACTAGTGTTGCCCTTGACTGCCATATTTCTCCACTTAGCAATTACGTTAAAAAATTTTTTTTAGTACAGAAATTTTTAGACTCTTTTGATTTCTTCATTACAATAACTGATTTATGTATTAACTTTCACATAAAATTATTGCAAGTGATGTCATTGTCCTTTCTTCCCTCCATATCCTATTTTGGGGCATGAGTTTTAACTTTTTTTAAATAGGTCTGGTTGGAAATGCTTTAATTCTATGTCATCTTTTTTCAAAATTTTTTCCTACTTTTGTACTAATTTTGATTTTTTGCTCTAAAAATTTGGTGCTCTGACCATACACAGATAGCTAACTCAGGAAAGATTTCTATATCACTAATGAGTCACTTACTATTGGCTAAAATACAATTAAGTTCATTTTTATAGTTATCTTCTTTTCTACTAAAAATTTCTTTTTTATTGTTATGAATCTGACACACTTCAACAAATTTGAACTTAAAGAATAAAGAGCATTACATATGAAATGATAAATCTCTATTATGTACAATCTGTTTTTGGGGTGGGGAGGGTTACATTTCAAATTTAACATGGTAGTTTTAACACTGTCGTGCATTTGTGTCCCATTCTGAACTTTCTTCTCTTTATTTTTAATTACTCATTGACACACTTTTCTTTCTTTTCTTCCTTAAGAATCATTATCACACTTCTCTTTTATTCCTCATGGAGTTTCCCTTGATAACAAAAAAAGCATAGATACACAAAACAAAGCCAAATGTTGGCCATGTTGGAAAAAAAAAATATTCCACATTCTACTCCTCTATTCCATTACTATTTTGCTAAGATAAGAAACAGTAGCCATCAATAGGCTTTTGGAGTTACAATTGGTCATTATTTTCATCATGGCTTTTTAGACTTTCACAGTCGTTTTCTCTTAAAATGTTGGAGTTAACACATAAATTGTTCTCTTGATTCTGTTCACTTCACACTGCATTAGTTCAAAAATATCTTCTGATATTTCTCTGAATATCATTTCTGTCATTCTTATGGTGCAAAAATAATCCATTAATTCATATGCTATAATTTTCCAACCACTCTCCAATTAATAGATATTTCTTTAATTTAAGATTTTTGCTATAAGTTCTTATATAAATATTTTTGTACCTGAGTCTTTTCTCTCTTTTGATTTCTTCAGGGTTTAAGCACTGTAGTAGCATGGCTGGGTCAAAGGGTATTTGTCAAGTGAATTTGGGAGTATAGTTTCAGGTTGTTTTCCAGAATGCATGGACTAATTAAAAAAACTACACCAAAAGTACATTAGTATGCTCCTCCTTCTTCCAGCAACTATAATTTTCCTTTTTTGCAATCTTTCCCCTTAACCCAATAATTGGAGTCCCTGAGCACTTTGCTGCTAAGGACAGCCTTGAAAATGACACATTGAATTTATTATATATTTAAAAGATAAATGCAAGCTCTACATAATAAATATTTGCAGTTTGATGTGCATTCCTTATTTCCTCACTTACTATGGATATAGAAATGCTCACCTTATTTTATGTTTGCTAAGTTCAGAATTTAAAAAAAAATCAACCCCATTCCCAGAAAAACAACAACAACACTGTTTGATTACTTGTATATCTAGTGCAGGGGTGGGAAACTTGCAGCCTCAAGGCCACATGTGGCCCTCCAGGTCCTCAAGTGCAGCCCTTTGACAGAATGGATTCAGTCTGAATTCACTGATTTCTATTTTTAGGAAAAAAAATCAGTCCCAAAAGTTTTGATGATTATTGTTTTATAGTACAGTTTGAGATCTGGTACTACTAGACTGCCTCCTTTTTCACTTTTTCACCATTTTCATTATTTTCCTTGATATCCTTGATGGTTTGTTCTTCAAGATGAATTTTCCTATTCTTTTCCTAGTCCTATATATTAACCCTTTGATTAGTATGACAAAGCTCTTTGAGGGCAGGGGCTATTGTTTTTTTTATCTGTATCCCCAGAACTTAGCACAGTGCCTATAGAGGCACTTAATAAATAAATGTTTATTGATTGACTGATACTCTAGAGTTGGCAGGAAATTGAATTATCTTTGCAAAAGTTTTCCAATAATATATTAAGAATATATTTTTAAAATGTAAGACTTTTTATGACTGGAACAAACCAAGTGGATATATAGGTAAGAGTACATAGACCTTCATATATAATTGGACTTTAAAAGAAAATAAAAGCAAAACTCCAAATGTTTTTAAATTTAACACTAGGTTGGAAAATTTTCCTTAAAAATGAATTTATTATATTTATATAATTATATATGAATATAATTATATATTAATTAGTATTATTATATAATAATATTGATATTATATTATTATATTATTTAAAATGCATTTTATATAAGTTGCTAAATTTCAAAGAATGTTTCAAGAATTTTTTTCAGGGAGTAAACTCCTCTCCAAAAAATTTTTTTTCATTCACATTTACACTGTACACTCCTTTCAGATTTAAAAAGTACTTTCCTTAAAACAGGTCTATTCAATGAGTTAACTAACACAAATATTATTATTTCAACTGATTCTTGATTTCAGCAGTATTGCCACTATATCACACTGCCTCCACTAAATAGCAGATTGCAAGATTTAGGATGGGTTAGATCCACATTACTTAATCCTTTTATCTCCCTTAGTACCTAGTAAATTTCTTTGCACTTGGTGCCTCTGTGCCTGGCACATAGTAAATGCTTAAAAATGTGTTAATGTTTGTTGATATTTTCAGGGCACTGAAGGACTGGATAGTAAATTATTATCTCCAAAACCAGAGTCAGTGGTACTCTTATTTGTTATCTGTTTCTTAAAAAAATGCTATGCCACTCCCGTCCCCCACCCCCCGCAACTGCCTCAACTAGGTGACTAGGGTGCTGGGCCTGGAGTCAGGAAGACCCTGTGTTCAAATCTGACCTCAGACACTTATTAGCTGCCTGACCCTGGGCAGGTCACTTAATACCTATCTGACTCAATTTCCTCATCTGCAAAATGGGGATAATTATATCTTTACAGGGTTGTTGTGAGGATCAAATGAGATAATTGTAAAGTGTTTAGCACAGTGCCTAGAATGTAGTAGGTGCCTAATAAATACTTGTTCCTTTCTCCCCCATTTACTTAGAAAAAAGGAGCATCAGGCCCAGACTGAGTATTCTTATTTCATCTATGAGAAATAGTGTCTTCACTCCAAGGAGTGACCTTTCACTTTCTGGATTTTGTGAAAAGAATGAATAAAATTCTTTTCTTGTCCTCTAATTCAATATATCTCATTTGTGAACAAATACTGATGGCAAGGATGCACACAAATGACAAATACAGCTTTATCCTAAATATGTGAACTTTACATTGACATGAATAAATCTGATTTATAAATAAATAGGTTCCATGAGGCTAGGAGATGTAGTGATTAGAAACTAAAAAGTCACAATGCAAGCCTATTCAGAAAGTCAACATTTACCTGGTATCTATTAAGCTCTTTTAACTTTAAGTGTTAAGCTGATTCCACCTACTAAAAACACAATTTAATGTTGTGGACTGTTTTCATTCCATTTCCCATTGTGTAGTTCATAAATAAGGATAAAGGGAATAAGCACAAAGTTGTGAAATAAAGAACTTAAAACTGACTCATGAAGAGACTACAACCAACACAAGGAATATGTAACCAACACAAGTACATCTGGAACCCTGAGATAGTACAGGTCTTCCTCAACGAGATCGATACATGGCCACTAAGAAAAGACTAGCCTAACAATCTGGACAGTAAAAAACCAAGTAGATGAAGAATGACTATTATGACATGCTCCCATTGAGTACACATTATCTTGGCTAGGCACTTCAGGTAGGCACTAAGGTGGGCCTAGAAGTGAACAGGAGCAAGAAAGCACACTTGATTCCATTGGGAAAGCGTTAATAGTTTCAACAGTCCCAAGCTAGCTCCTGACAAATGCTCACCTTCTTAATACCAATATTCTTCTAGTGCTACAAAATGGCTATGAATCATGGACCATTACAATTTCTACAGACTCACACCTGTGAATTGCCCACAGGCAATGGACCAATGCATGACACGTGTCAACAGACTACAGGTTACACAAGTTATCAATGATAGCTTGTGGCCAAGAAGTGTCATAAAACATGTCATCAGTGACATATGATGACCAGGAAGTCATGGGCCAATCAGGAGGTGAGAACAAGGAATAAGAGATATTCTCAAAATAGTAACAACAACTACAACAACAAAAACCTAGAAGGCCACTAGGGTTTTGAATAGGACCTCCAATGAAGAATGAGGACAAGAATGGCACAGGATGAGAAAGCATGAGAGGCTGCAAACTACACAGTGTTTACTCATGTTTATCAAATCAAAGATCCCTGAGAGTAACAAAGTATAAATTGAAAAAGATACCTGAAGTCCTATGTAAATAAATTCCCTGAACTTGAATGATTCCTAAAGTAACTGAGTTAAAACATTCTCTACCTTCCCTCCCCTCCCTTGACCCTGCCAATTTCCAAGTGTTCAAATCATAATGTGCTCTTTGTTCACTTCTGCACAGTTCCTGAGTATGTTGAGATATTGTTCCCAAGTAAAACTTATTGGCCCTCTCGAAAGTTCACCAGCTGCAGTGACTTTGATGGCCTAAGGAACAGCCTTGGCATAGCATCATGGAGGAGCCTGTGGCTTTCCTCTTCTTCTTCCAGCTGAGATTGGTATGTTGATGCAGGGGGCCCAAAGAAGATACAGAAGGAGGGAAATTGAAAAAATAATAAACAATAAAATATAAATCACAGAAAGCATTCACCAAGCCATCATGATTTTATTATCTGGCCTTGAGAAGGAATTTTGTATTTTCTGTCAAACTATGCAGAATATGCATTGTAAACATTCTGCACCCCCAGCTCAATATTTTCCTTCGTATCTCAGAAAGACAAGAGCTGTGTAATGGGAATGTTGAATGACAGGGGTCCATAACTCTGGTGGCACGAATCAGGATTACAGTGCCCCACCACAGACAAGAAGCAACAAATGAAGAAAGGTCTTTATTTTAACTCAATGCATCAGTATTTCTTATCTGTCTCTTTCTTTGCTTCTTGATAATTTTTGAAGCAGCTGGCTGATTTTGTCCATATTTGTATACTGCTAGGCAGTAATCATAAGACGCACTATATGTGGTGGACAGAGGGCTAGACCTAATAGTGGAGAAGAAATGGGCTCAAGGCTTGCCACTGATACATACTGGCTTAGGTGATGATGGGCAAGTCAATAAACTGAAGGCAAGTGTCTTGAAGGAACTCTAAGCCTTAAAGATACATTCTAGTTGTCACTGAATTGGTGGAAGGATTTCCCATACCTAGAGTTCACCACACTGATGAAATCACAAGTCTGGACAAGAACAAAGCCACCAACATGCACTTTAAGTTTAATTTATCATTCCTTCTGCCATATTAATTCAAAATGATAAGAAATTTTAAAAAGGGGATACTTTCAGTCATTTTTAACTGATTTCAATGAAACTTGTTACATGGGTAGAATTTAGACAGATTTCACTAACTAAATAAGAATGATTGGCTTTTGTTTGGTCTCCTACACTGGGTTGGAATAGCCAATGTTATGAACACTATCTTATGGGCCCAAAGGGCATTCTGGAGGTAAGAAAGGGGTATTTTTAAAAAAAAATGTTTCTTACTAGAACATTCTGTGTGGAATGCTAAATTAATCTTAAAAGAGGTGTTTAATTCTTGGGGCTACAGAGAAGAAAAATGACAAGTGAAATGAAAACTGAATAGCATCAAGGATAAAAGTGACTTGCCAAATTTCATGGGGATTAATTTTAAGGCTACCCCCTACCTTTGTGAAAGCATTTCCCTCCTGTGATGAGGGATTCTGCCAAATATTTTTAATGCTCCAATTAAAACCTGACCTCAAACTTTGTGAAAGGCTCTCATATTCTTCTTCTCAGAGCTTCACATGCAGAGGCAAAAAACATCCTGGCTGGAAAGGCTCAAGCTTAGTGATTTGCCATCTTTGGATTCAGAAGCTCACTGTGGCAGGGCAAGGTCTGTGTTTAATACTGAGCACGTCTGTCTTGCTATGCTAGGAGAGGTAAGGAATTGCTCCACAGGGGCAAATCTATACACAAACACAAATGACTGACAAATAGTCAGAAACCCACTCCCAAACCAGGTAGACTTACACAATAGTTTTTCCAATGTAAAAAAATGATTTCTCCACAAATTCACGGACACTGTGGACTTCACCGGTAGCAATGACAAAGTCTTCCGGCTCATCGATTTGCAACATTAGCCACATAGCCTAAAGAAAGAAAAATAAATCTAGGCTAAGCAACTCATTAGCTGGCTTCTATCATATATGCTATTGTATTACCACATTTTTATGTATAAATAACCACACATGGTTTCAGACAATAAGGAAAATGGGTATGACTTCCATATAGGGTGGTATCTGGTTTAGTGCAGAGCTCTGTGGAGAATTACTTCAATTATATCACACTGAAGAAACAGGAATTGAAAGACTTTACCTAATTTTCCTTTTGTTTCAAACAAATTTAGAAGACTGGGAAAAATTATTTGGAGTTAAAGTGTTAGACCTTAGAAGAAAAAATTATTTTGGAGTTAAAGTGTTAGACCTTAGAAGAAAAAATTATTTTTTAGCAGTGAAATGATTATACAAATCAGAATCTGTCAAAAGCTTTGAGAAGGCTCAATTTCTCCTTGGATATGTCACTTCAACATTTTAATTCCTTTTAACCCAAAGTGTTAGGTTTGTCAGGTTCTGCCAGTTTCAAGGAAAAATAAAACCAGACATTTTCACAGAAGTATCATATTTTCAAGTCTTTTGTGACATTTTGTTTCATTCATGGAAGATTTTAGAAAAACACAGAAGACAGGTCACTGGGCCATATTACATATGCCCTTGACATTATCCTCAGCTTGGGGATTTAAAATGATTGGACAATGGAAACAGTTTTATTTTTCTTTCTTAAGGATGTTTTCTCATCATTTATGTAATGATACCTGGATGATGGATAATATATTGTTAGCTGGGAAAAAGATACTTTCATTCATATTATCTTAGAACACTTCAAATTCGATTCTGAATCAAGAGGTCATGGAGAATGATTAATGTCACAAACCTTTAATTTCTTTTAAAAATTAGAATGATGGCATAACTATTAATAAAGAACTTGAGTAAATAAAACAATTACACATGTACATATATATATATAGATATGGAGAGAGAGAGAGACAGAGAGAGAGAGAGACAGAGAGACAGAGAGAGAGAGAGAGAGAGAGGGAGGGAGGGAGAGAGAGAGAGATTTCTCTGGCTGACACAAAGAAATTTAACAGAGAAAATCCCATGTCAACTGCTATAATGTAGAGATGAATTTATAGATGGTTCATTTACAACAGATTCAAAATCCTCAGATACTAGTGAGCTGTGTGCCCTTGGGCAAGTCACCTCATCTGTGGTTTGCCTCAGTTTCCTCAACCATAAAATGGGGAAAATGATAGCTTTTACCTCCCAGTGTTGTTTTGAGGGGGGGAAAAAGAGATATTATTTGAAAAGCATTTAATACAGTTCCTGGCACTGAGTAAGTGATATATAAATGCTAGCTATGATGTTGATGATGATGATGAGGAGGAGGATGTTTCTTCAAGGTATAGCTCATGTGCCACCAACTTTGCAGAAACTTCCCACATGCTTCCAAGTAAAAGTATTCTCCCCCTACCTCTAAATTCCTAGAGGACTTTGCTCTCTTCTTTTTTACCAAAATATCCTATCTTGCATCATACTCAGCTGGGTACATGTATCCTTAGAGCAGAATGTCAACTCCATGAGGGCAGAGGCTATCTTTTTAAAAAAATGAAATCATAGAAGTGGACGAGATTCAGGTCATCCAGTCAGGTCATTCCAAGAATTTCTCTATGGTATCTGCACTAAGTGAATGACCTCACAGGCATCATCTAGTTTGATCTTTTCTCAAACATGTTAAATTTAAAGGTTACAATGTATTAACTATTGACTCTGTAAATGTTGCAATGGTTTTTGGCCAAAAGAAACAACATAGTGGTCTGACCATTACACTTACTGTTCATGCCCCAAATATTCCTTTGGGACACCAAGGAGTAGCAGGCATTGTTAATCTAGTTTTACAGATAGTGAACTGGAACACAGACTGACTTATGATTTCTATTATCATTTAAGTAAAAAAGAAAATACGAAAATATTTTGGATACATAATAAGATGGGACTTGTTGGAAAAGATCTGGATGTTGGGAAAGATTGAAGGCAAAAGTAAAAGAGAAAGAGGAGGATGAGATAGATAGATAAAATAGATGCATAGATAGATGGAAACAATGAACATGAACTTGGACAGACTTTGGGAGATAGCAGAGGATGGGAGAAGCTAGTGTGCTATGGTTCACAGGGTCATGAAGAGTTGGAAATGACTGACATAAGAAGAAGAAAGAAGAAAGAAGAAGAAAAAAAGGAGAAGGAGGAGGAGGAGGGATAAAACAGTACCACCTGAAAAAAAAGTGTTCTCTTTATTATAAAATGATATTCTAAAACAACTTAGTGCTATTGGAATACGAACTTTGAGCTATATCTCTTGTTGTGAAAAGTGGTAGTACCTTCACTACCTCCTCTCATCCAGTACCTTTTGACCACATAGAATATCGGAAAGATGACTGCAACTTGTGGCTGTGGAGAAATGTGAAGATCACTGGTTATGTCGGACCAGACTCTCTCTAACCAATTGGCTTTACCTGACTACCAAAAAAAAAAAACCAAACCCACAACCCAAACCCCAAGCCCATTTTCTGATATTTAAAATGTTTAATTCATTAAAGACTTTCAAAAGTGGTAAGAAAATAATAAATTATGGTTTGGAATAAAATTTATGTTGATATATTTCTGTAGCATCAGATGAAATAGGACAAGTTATAATTGAAAAGCCACTGTTCTTCAATTTGTAATTATTCCAATTGAAAGAAATTCAAATAAAGCTTTGTGGATCACTTGGTTTGCTTTTTCTTTTCTTTTCAAATACTTCATAATGTTAGGATGATATGGAACCAAGTAGCAAAGAAGTCATGTAAACAGTTACATGAAAGAAAACAAAGGTCTACTAAAAAAGGAGGAAAAATAACATTATTCCTGTAAATAATGTTTGTTACTAATTTTTTCAGTTAGATAAAATCAAGCCAACAGTTACAGATGGCTTTAAATGCCAGGCACACACTTTCCACTGGTACTGCTTTTGTCAGCCAGATAGAAATGTACCTTTGTAGAAGGTTCTCATTTTCACTATGGTAAGTGCCAAGAATCTTTATTTTTCCATCAGACTATTTGAGGCCTTTGACCTATCAATTTCTAGGCATTTCCTTTAAAGTTCATATCGTACCAGACTTCAGGCTGGGAACGAGAAAGAGAGAGGGATACACAACTCCAGATTTATTTGTCATTACTGAATGGTTTGCTGGTTTTCACATAGGGGAAAAGCTTTGTTTAAATTTCCACTGAGCATAATTAATGGTTATTGACTGGTAAATGAAGAACAGGTGACACTCTGAATTAGAAGATATACCATCTTGTGTTCTAGTGTGATAATGGGTTAGTAATTTGCTGCAAAGCTGAGGCCTAGTGCATCCCATCATAATGCTAGATCATGTCCAGGACACAAAAGCCTCTGTGTGAGAGGTATTCATCCATTCACCTCCGTATACAGCTGCACAAGTTGTTTTGGTCCATTTGTTCTCTGATGGACGGCACTACTGAGGTAAAAGTTCACCAATTCTCACCTTCCTGTTCACATGCTGAACCACACGACCCATGACATAGCTAGGCCACAATCTGCGATAAAATCACCACCTTGCTTTGGCTTTTGGATATCAGAACTATTTCATAGTCACACGGAGAAATCTCTCCCTCCACAGCCCCACCCCCAAACAACGAGAAGGAAAAGGATGGGGTCCAAACTCCCTCTAGTTCTAGTATAACCCATTTAGAGATTACTCTAGATAATAACTCAGTTCCTTTAGCCATCTACTTATTTTCATTCTTGATTTTGATTATAAGTTTGAGTCAAAAAACATTTATCTTGTATGTGACACCAAGGAGGAGAAAAGTCCTTGAGGAAAGCAATAGTGCTTCAGGTTCTTCAATATAATATAATGTCCTTTAATGACAAATGTATAGAACAACTTTTAAATACTATCACTCTTAAGGCTCACAATGCTGCAGTCCCTGTGGGATTCCATACACTTTACATTTGAATACTGATAGAAAAAATATTTATTGGATGAAAAAATGACTGAGTTCAAATATAGCAAACATATGTTTGTTCTACAAACCTAAATTATGATGGTTAACAGACTATTTTCATTTTCTTGTTATTGATAATGAAAAGTAACTTTACCATAAAGAATAGCCAGTCTTCTAAATGATGGAGACAGGCAGTGAGCAGAACGGACAGAAATGAAACAGTTTTCATCTAAGCCGGTGTTCCTTCATAGTAACTCTTCATTAGTGAAGGAGAACACCTGAACTGTATTGCTACAGCAACTACCTGCTCCTGATTCTGTGCATGCCTTTTGGGTTGTGCAGTGTGTTTGCCTCCAAATTCTCAAGTCTACAATTGCTTCCACTTCTTCATTAACCTCCAGTTCAGCATCCCAGCCAGAAACACTTATTAACTGAGCTGTCATCCATGAATAACAAGATTTGTTAATCAAGGTTATGTTTAACTACATTTGATTCTCGTTTTTTAAGCTTGGTGCTTCTGTGCTGTATAATTCTGAGAATAGTCAATGCAGAAGCAACCTGTTTTCTGAGGGGGTGAGGAAGTTTCCAAAATAATTTAAATCTAATTGTAATTTTGTGCTTGGTCTAACATGGTCTTGCATGAAGACAACGACAGACATTGAGCCTGTGATTTCAATGGCATAGGGAGTTCCTGGAGAGGAGCTCCCTTTGTCAAAGCAGGCCAACCTCTCTGCAACAAAGGGTCTTAGAGAGGGGTTTTTTTTAACTTTTTCAGTGTAATCGATTCTTTTGGAAGTCTGGTGAACCCTAAGGATCCCTTCTCAGAGCAATATTTATAAATGCATAAGTAAAACACATTGGATTATAAAGGGAACCAATTATATTGAAATACAGATGTAATTTTTTTTTCCCCATCTAAATTCACATATCCTCCAGATCCCAGGTTAAGAACCTGTCTTAGAGAGTTGCTTCATGCACTAAGAGGTCAAGCGTCTTGCCAAGGGCCACACCACTTGTTTGCCTTAGAGGTGGGATTGGAGTCTTGCTCATCCTGGCTCCAAGATCAGCTCTCCAACCACGATACCATGATGCTTCATGTAGTAATTACTAAATACATGTTTGTTTACTCAAATCTGAGGTGAATTTTACACACATACAAACTTACTCACATCAACTTTAATAAGCTTAAACTGAACTAAGACTTTTGGGATACCCTCTATATTTATACATTTGTTTGTTCAGTCATTTCAGTCATGCCCAACTCTTTTTGACTCCATTTTTTTTTTTTTTGGCAGAGATACTAGAGTGGTTTGCCATTTCCTTCTCTAGCTCATTTTACAGATGAAGAAATTAAGGTAAACAGGATTAAGTGACTTGCCCAGGGTCACACAGCTAGTAAATGTCTGAGGCCAGATTTGAACTCAGGTCTTCCTGACTCCGGGTCTGGGCACTTTATCCACTATGCTACCCAGCTGCTCACATATTCATACATAGGTACACATAAATAATGTCAACCTTTTCTCTATTCTTTAACTTTTAAGGTTTTTTTTTTTGAGGTGTTAGAAGCTTATGTTTTTATAAAACAACAACTTTGCTGGAATAGTTGTATTTAGGATTTTAATGGTTCCATTATGTTTTTAAGTATTGGCCTTTTGCAGACCTCTCAAGATGGTCTGGAATCAGTGGTCCCATTCATCACCCTGACTTCATTTCAAATAAGTCCCTATCATATGTAAGGCAAGGATTCAAAGAATAATGGGTAGAAAAAGTACCTGCCAGAAAGCAAAAGAAAGAATCCTGTGGACATTGTAGGTCAGAGCAAGAGAATTTCATCTTTTAGGATGCTGCTTCTAATAGTGCCAACTATTGACCAACTGTGAACAAAGTGCCACAGTGAACACTCAGCATGTCTTAGGTTTCCCTCTTGTTTTCTATTCTGAGAGGCCCATTCAGGCTCCAAAGGAGGTGGAGAGCTATTATGTTCTGGATATTCAACCACTATTGCTTATAACCATCCTTGGCTAGCAAACAAATTCCTGGCTAGCTCTTTTTTCCCAAATCATCCAAAAGGACATTCCCAGTAGAAAGGGTGTTGAACTGGACAACTAAGTAAGTTAGTCGGGGCAACTTTGCCAATAAAACATTTCTGTTACAGTTCCAGTATTCTAGACTTCAGTAAAAAGAAAAGTGCTCAGATTAAGGAAGTTGAGTAGCCTTTGGTAACTTTGGGGGTGGAAATGATATATCAGGTTCAATATCTGAGTAATACAAAAATTACTTAGTGAAATTATGTACTTAGTAATTCTGTAGAAGGTGTTCTTAAGGTTATCGGAGACATTAAATAGTTTGAGTTAATTCTTACTAAGAACATATTTCTCTGGGTAAAAGGTATTTATATGTAGGAGGTAAATTAATGATCTTAAGTTATGAGAGGATGGGCTAGTCACATCCTGAGAGAAAGGGATAACTGGTGAGCCATCTCCATGTTCCAGTGGTATCCTTAGGATATCAGGAGAAAACAAGAAAAGCTCTTGGCAAGTTGAGTGAACCCTCTTTGGCAAATCTTTGGGAGGACCAAGATAATGAGCTGTATGGCATGGGAAGGTGTGGAAGGGTGGCAACATGCATTTTTGAAGAGAATATTCACATGAATGAGATTGCAGACTGTGACTATTTTGAGTAGAGTATGATAATAATTAAAATTGGCTAGAAAATTAGTTATTCAATAGTGTTACTGAAGAGTTAAGTCTCATGAGGAAAGCTGATTGACCCCAGGAAAGATGGATATTTTGCAGCTGAATTTCACCCAGAAAGTTGTACTTTTTTTATTTGGATCTACGTATTTTCATCAATTATCTGTTTTAGCTATAACAACCATGAGAAGCAAGTATTGAGGTTAATTAAACTCAGAACCCAACATTCAAATAGCTGTATTAAAAGGTGTGAAACCAAGATTTTAAAAATGCATATTAATAACAATAATACTTTAGAGTGAAAAGGTTTTTGTACAGTTAATGAATATTATTTTAAAATATTTAATATTCAACTTAAATTTTAAAAATTTCTACTTTTCTGTGAGCTTTACAATGCACATAATCATTAGTATAGTATATACATTTAATTTATAAATAAATATACATACATTGATGTGATATGCTAAAAATTGTCTAATAAGGGTACATGATCAAAAAAGTTTGGAAACAACCACCCTAGGTGGTGTTGAACTTTGAAAATATCTAAGACTCATGGCTCTCCTTGTTATTTTCCAAGATATTTCATAATTAATATTCTATAACCAATTAGTACATGTATTGTAATAATGACTTTGTACATTATAAAGCTCACAGAAGAGTACTCTACTAACCAAAAGTTTTCTTATGTCACAATTGATAACAAGAGATGACAGAAGAGTTTCTGGTGTTATGCACAATGCCTCTGGAAATCTTTACTATATACTTTCTGCTAGGCAATGAAACACGGTATGATCAATTTGCTTTAGGAATAGCAATGCCCCTCAAACCTCCAGACTAGCTGTGAGACCCTGAGCAAGTCACTTAACTTTGTTTGCCTCAGTTTCCTCATCTGTAAAATGAGGTGGAAAAGGTAATGGCAAACCACTTCAGGATCTTTGCCAAGAAAATCCCAGATGGGGCCACAAAGAGTCAGACAATCAACAAAATAATAAATTAAGTGATTTGTTGCAATTGTCAATTTCTGAAGTGTAAATGTTCGCAGTGAAAATTTAACAAACAGCTTTCAGGAGCCTATTTGAGCTGGCTCCAGCATACCCCTGGACTCTTCCAACTGGGTTTCAGCTGAAACCTTCCATATATGTTGTTTCCCCCATTAGGCTGTGAGCTCCTTGAAAATAGGGATCGTCTTTTCTATTTGTATTCTCAGAGCTTAGCAAAGTGCTTTGCACATAGCCCTTAAAAAAATGCTTGCTCACTTCATTTATTCATGATCATAGGGTATCATTAAAGCAAATACTTTCAATAAAATAATAGTGAAGGAATTTTAAAAGATAAAATTCTAGCCTTAAGTCCTTTACATTCTGTCATTATCTGTTCTTTGTTCTAAGGCATTACGACATGTGCATTTCTCCTGGCAAGATTTCTGCAGATAGTTTAAAGATTCCAAACAGACACAGGAAAGAAAAAAAAAAAACTAGTCTTCCCTCATCAAAATAATATTTGATAAGAGCACAGTGATACCAATGTACTAAACTATTGAAGACTGTGAAGGTAGAAACAACAGTACATATTGTTTAATAAGCAATATAGATTGCATTTCCTTTCTGAATGACTAACTGATGCTTTATCTCCATAATAATAACAGACATTTCTATAGCAATTTTATATTCATTACTTCATGATGTATTACACATTTTATATATTACCTAATATATAATACAGAGATATAGAGAAAGAAATTTGTAAGGAACTCTCATTTTCCATTCTTTTACTCCCTATTCAGCCAGAGAATCATTTATTATCTGCCTGTGAACTCCAGATTTGGCAAGTTTGGGGATTAGGGTCTGATCTTAGAGGAAGCATAGGAAAATTCCTAGGCTGATGCAAAGGTAATTAAAATCTTTTGCAAAATTTTAGGCCGTTATGTGGTATAGAAACCTTGGCTGATGAGCTTGTGTCTACTTTTACAGCATCACTGATCAACTGGTTGTGTCAGGACCAGCAGACCACCCACATACGTCATGGCAGCATCTTTCAGCACGAAACTCTGCCCTTATATACTCAGACACATGTCTCCCAGTGCTGCCTATCAGCAAAATGAGCCTATAGGCATTATAAGGACTAAAGAATGGGTTCCAGTCAGTCAGTCTGTATTCCTGGGAGTCTTCATTTGCTAAGTTTTTTCTTTGTGCTAGTACTGAGACTGGGTGACTGTTGTAGATGACCTTTGAGCCAACACTATTAGAGAGCCTGAATGATACCACCCTTGTCCTGTGAGTGTCATTCCACTTTTTTCTAATGAGTTTTGTAGTTCCTGCGCAGTGTTAGGGGTGTTGGTCCAGACAGGGTTGACTGTTCTGGGTTCCTCAGTGGGTAAGGTTCTATTGTGGGCATCTGCTGAGCCACACGTGCTACTGCGGCTCATTAGGGTTCATAGAATCTGTTAGTACAGGTTGACAGGGTGTGATGAGATGAGGCTCACAGAACTCTGAGGGAGAACTATCCAAGGCCCCACCTTTCAAAAGAGACAAGAATTTAACAGGTAAGCTTAGTCCAGACTAACAGTATTAATCTTCTTACTTGTTGGTGTTCCTTAATTGTTGCCCAAATTCTTTGTCTAGATTTTGACCACTGGTAACCAGGATCCTTTATTGGTTTATGAAACTTTACTCAGCCACGTATCCTGGATTCCTGATCCTTGATGTCTAGTTACCTTCCAAGATTCTGGGCCTTCTGCTTTTGTTGACCTTTGAGGTCTGCCTCTGAAGCCTTGTCTCAGTTATCCCTATAGGACTGTAACATAACTCTTTTGCCATCCATGCCTCGGCATGACAAGCTATAACTTAGCCCAACTATGTATCCATCTTAACTTTCCTGATGAACAAAACAGATTGTTAATGATTCACTCAATTGTGGCCATTTCTGTTGATCATGGAGATGACCCTGGTATAATTGGGTATATTCCCTCTAAGGAATTCTATGAAGGTCTGTCTGATTTCCATGAAAAACAACATTGTTTTGTGCTCAT
Organism: Vombatus ursinus; assembly: GCF_900497805.2. Lineage (NCBI taxonomy): Eukaryota > Metazoa > Chordata > Mammalia > Diprotodontia > Vombatidae > Vombatus > Vombatus ursinus. Next base: position 26,670,785 of record NW_020940355.1, read on the forward strand.
TTGCTAGATTAGTGTTTCCAGCATTCTTGGTTTTGAACTAGATTTTGCCACTCTGGCAACTGTTTCATGGCTACCTAATAAAAGGCTAATATAATGGAAATGCTGTCATAACTTCTTACATAAAACTACATAAAACATAAGGAATGTCTAGGGAATAGAATACTGAATTGCAATGAGGCACCAAAGGAGTCAACAGATATTGAAGAGTGAAGTAGAAACTATGAGGAATAGATTTGTAAGGAGGAAGAATTAGTAAATGTGTTTGAATATGACAAAATACATGAATGATAATGCATTAACATTTTAAACAGGGCTGGTGGAGGAATGGTACTGGTAAATAGCATATACATGATGATTCAGGTAGCAATTTCTATTAAAAATGTTTTATCAAATTGTTACTAAAGTACACAGTTAGATAATTCTAAAGATGGGGAAGCTGAGGTAAAGAATTTATATAATTCATTCAGTGAGAGTTTATGAAACAGATTTCAACTTCCCTGATTTAATCATGAGGATATAGAATATCTTATATTCATCTGTGAAATGCTATCCATTTTAGATCATGAACTCTGAAAGTATGGGTTAGGTCTGTTCAATATGCTGGGTGCAGCATAAAGCACTACATACTGAGAGAGCTTATTAAATTATTTTAGAAGATGATACTCTATGACCCAAAGTCATATAAATACATATAATATATGCATAAACATAGAAGAATGAATAAACATGAGAATGTTTTGTAATGGAGGGGGTCATTATAAAACTGAGTACTACCTATCTCATGATAGATAAAACAGGAGCTGATTATTTCTACATAATTATGAAATGACTATAATTTTCTTCAGTGACAATAACACTTAAGTAACACAGCTGTTGTTGCTTCATCTTGCAGCTTCGAATGAAGTTCTGTTTATAACCCCCTTTAACAATGTGCTGTGAAAGTTTCACTACCACCCCCTCCCCCATCCCCAGGAAACCAAATGGCTCAAGGAATGGCCACTGGAATGTGGAAACTTTCACTTTCACTACAATTTAAATCTTGTCCCCACCATCTTGCCTCTCTCTCACCCCCCACCCCCTACCCCCTAAACTACCTGCCAGAAGCTTGGTTGCCAACAGTTTGCTCTTCACTTCTCCCAGGTGTTTTCAATTACCTGTTCACATCTATAGGGTCCAGACCAGTGGTGTCAAATTCAAACAGGAAAGAATCCCCTGCTACCACTTACTGACTTAGACAACCACAAATTAACACTATCTATGTTGTATTGTATTTTTATTTATTTTGTTAAACATTTCCCGATTACATTTTAATTTGGTTTGTGCCTAGCTTGGGAGTTTTGCAGGCCACAGCAGGTCTCGAGTATGACGTCTCTAGCCTAGAGAAGCCAGGTTAAGATTTATGCTTACCTCAAACAGAGCCTGGCACGAGGAAGGAAGCTGGTATCAAGGCTCTGTTTGATGTTGGTGCCCAAACACTTTTGTTTGGATTCTTGAGTTCGTTCAAACCTTATCTCTTTGCCTGGGCTCCTGGTTCCTGTTGTTTCCTTGGATTCTGGGGACCTGTGACTACTCTGGCCTCCCATAAAGCTTGATCCTTCAAGCTTTACCTAATGAATACCCGGTTCTGACCAATATCTTGTTTCCATTCTGAATTTCCCCATCTGATTATGGATTTCCTTGAACAGTTTTTTAGCTTGGCCTACTCCAAAAAGCATATTTTACCCTTTGCCAAACATCCCAGCCTTGGTGCTGATCTTCCAATCACTACTATTATCATTGTTTTTACTAATGGCAAACCTTTGTATTAGGAATTATCATTTGTATTGATTTTTCCTAATTGCTAGGGACACTTAGAGATGGAAGATTCTGTCATATGGCAGTGACCTACATGTCTCCTTCTGCCACTAAGAAACTTCCCTTTACCTTAGGCACCTTTTATTTCCATCTTTTTGTGTTCACAAGAAACTAGTTCTTGCTTCCTTTCATTCCCCTCTAGATAAGATATTGCTTCCCTGGCCATCCTTCCTGGTACTGGATATATCTTCTCTCATTTCCTCCCCAAACTCCAAACATCTGACCAGAGGAGGAATAGGCATATACTCTTTGTTCCCCACTGCCCCTTTCAGACCACACAGCTGACATCACTACTCTACAACCTTTCCTCCTTTGAAGTCTGCTCCATATGTCACCCAAAGTCATCTATCAGCCTCTAGGTCATTCTCACTAGCAAAGAAATCAGAAAGGTAGAAGAAAAACCAGGTGTGAGCAGCATCATGAAAACCTATAGTGGAGAGAGCATCCAGGAGAAGAGTCGTAATCAATTAATTTTCTCACTATAAAAGAAACCAAAAAATTGCAGCTGAATGGAAAAATGACTCACAGATTCTCTTTAGAGAGGCAAATAAAGGAGCTGGCAGAGTTGGTTTTGTCATTCATCCAAAGGTAATGAGAGATATTTCATAGATCATATTACAGTGCTCATGATGAACATTTGCAAAAAGCCTACCATGAAAACCATGAAGACAATTGCAGCTTATTTGCCAAGACCTTTTGAAGAGGAGGTAGAGAAATTCTATAAAGACTTAGATTAAATCAACAAATACTTGATGACCTTAATGCAAAAGGTTATAGGAAAGAATCATAAAAATATGCCAGAAACCACAGTGCCAAATTAAGAAATAAAAGAAGTCAAAAGTTTATGGACTACAAAGAAATCTTACTCCTATATATCATGGATATTTAAAAATGAGAGTTTGGAGGGTATGGACTTGGTGAGTACCAAGTAATTAGAAAAATTATATTTACTACATTTTTACTAATGGGAAATAATTGGTGATTGATTAAGAGTCATTTCTGAATCAACTATCTGTATTCGTCAGACAATGGACTTGTCAGAACTAAGAGAAAAATCAATGGGAATAGTAAATTGCGCATAGTAGATTTATAGTTTCACGAGCAATCATCTTTTTTATTATACTATATTATAGAAATGCTTGTTTTATTTCAAAAATTAAAAATAAAAAAATTTAAATCAATACCTCATTAGAAGAATCAATATAAGAGGATATGACATGCAACTGAAGCAACTCCAACATGACATTTAAATTATCTATTGACACTTATAAATGGAAAATGAATAAAGGAATAGATATCAATGAGGCCTATTACTACATGTCATGGAAGTCTGACTGATATAAATTGATTGTCACCATGAGGCCAATGACTTAGAAACCAGAAATATTTGGTCTCTTTGCTAAACAGAGAGATATGTGAACTAAAAGCAAAAGTGCTTTAGAATATAAACTGATATATCAGAAGAAGAGGTGGTGGTAAAGACAAGTTTATAAAAAACTTGGTGAGAGACTCAATTATGTTAAATTATTCCAGGAACACTTAAGGATGAGATGAAGGAAGATGAACAGAAAAACAAACAGTAAGAATCTATTAAGATTTCCATAATAAACTATTTTCTTTTTCACTGACAATGAAGCCACATTTGGAATAACACTATATTATTCCCCAAAGTGCTGAATTATGAAGTAGAACGGCATGAAAGAAAACAAATATGGGAAGAGTGGCTGGTACCAAATTAAGTACAAACAGAGAATGGCCATTGAGAAGGGTACATAATTTTGATGGCATAAAGGATCAGTTTTTAAGATAGCTGATAGAAGGTTATCAAATGCTTATTTAAAAAAAAAAACAAGGTCATTATTTTCAGTCATTTTTTAGTTGTGTCCAACTCTTTCTGACCCCATCTGGGATTTCCTTGATAGAGATACTGATGTAGTTTATAATTTACTTTGCCAACTCATTTTATAGATGAGGAAATTGAGGCAAACAAGGTTAAGTGATCTGTCCAGGGTTACACAGCTAGCAAGTGTCTGAAGGCAGATTTGAACTCAGGAAGATGAGTCTTCCTGACTCAAGGCCCACATGCTCTATCCACTGCACCACCTAGCTGCCCTAAGGTCATCATTACTATAGCAAAAGGTGACTTAGAAAATATCAATAACTCCAAAGTTGTATTCTTACTTTCCCATCATTACAAGATCTTTGTAAAAATGTGCTGCACACATATCAATAAATGAGAAAGGAAAAGGAAAGTTTTCACAAATGATATTCTATGTTGGACCATGTCATCACGATCACACAACTGACCTCAAAGTGCAGAGAATACAAGATCTCACGGTGTTTATTATTTGTTGATTGGACTAATGCTAGTTACTACTGTCATGGAAAATGTTCTGCAGATTTTAAATGGAAGAGGAATTGTGAGATCCTTCACATGCTCCCTGTTTGCAGATGGCATTGTGCTAATTTCATGGAGCCCCTAAATGGTGCATCCAATTCTCAAAAGAAGTAAGATTTACTTAGCATTTACACTCAAAAAATTTAGTGGATAAAAAATGTCCATTGACCTGACTATGATATGCAATTGGATAGATAAGCCATAGAATCTAACCATTAATTCATATAACTTAGACAGATAATGCAGATAGACAATCAAATGGGTCCAAATTAGGACAGGAGGGAAAAAACCAAGATATACTGTATTTTGGAAATTGTGCAATGTTTTAATGAATCCTGAAACAGAAACCTAAATTTTTGTCACTAATATTCTTCTTGCAATGCTACATAGTCTTAAATCATGGAATACCACAGATTCCAAGGAATCAAAATTGCAGGTCACCTCAAGGGCATGATGGGTATAAGGAGGCTACAGAATACGACCAATGAAGAACTGTAAACAAGAAGTGCCATAAAAGATGTCATCAAAGAAATGTAGGACCATAGAAGGATGATATCAGGTAACAAAAGTGAGCAGTAACCAATGGATAATGTGTGACATTAATACTCATGCAACGTCAAAAGACCTAGAAAACAGTTCCTGATATGTTGGATACCTTCCCCTCCCCCGCCATTCCATGGAGCATTTATGGTAGGATGGGGCTTTATCACACAGTACCCTAAGAGGTGAATGGGTTGTAATCTTTATGATTGAAGGGAATATTAAAGAAGTATTGTTAGTATTATAGCTATATTTTCAGTGTAGAGTGGTCTTAATAAAACCACCTTTTATACCATTGCTTCTCTGGGAAAATACATTCCAAGTTCCAAAAAATGAACTTACAGACAAATTTTTGGAACAAAACTGTTCATACATTGGGAACAGGCTGTACAATATTTTCCTACTTGTCTAATGACCTTTACCCCACCCACCAACAAAAACATACACAGACATGTACCTCAGTAGCAGTGCCAGATAATCTCTTTGCTTCTAGTAGTCTTCCTTTGAAGTGGATTCGGAAGGACACATGGGCCATCTTTGTAACTGGAAATTTATTTACATCTTAGGAGTGGCTCATTCAAAAGGTTTAAGCTCTCTTAAAATATGATTTGTTCCAACATCCACACTAACCAAATCAGGATTTCAATGAAAAGTCTCTTTCCAACTCCATACTTTTAATGTTCAGTGAAGTTTAATAAAACTAAATTTAGCTCCCCCTCTTTTATGGTTGTACTGCATCAGTTGAAGCATGTAAGTTTTGTAACTCAGTGACATTATCTTCCTTCTTTCTGCTTTCGGTGATATTTCACTGTAAAGTTTCTGTTTTCATAATCATTCCCTAGAGAATAAATTTGCAACAACCCTGCCTAAAAGCAGGTAGGAAGAGGAAGTCAGTTTCAATTGACAAAATCTTTTCTCATTATAATGCACCACCCTACTTCTAAGGATAGAGGTGAAAAGAAATACCATTCTAAGAAATGATAAAGTCCTCCCCAAACAATCAATAAACCAAAACCTATTCCTCCACATTTTAAAATTAGCTAGAGTTCTGAAAAACTTAATTCCTTCAAATTTTGAAATCTCAAATGGCTACATTCTAAAGGACAAGGAATTAAAGATAGATAAATGATAAAGGCAAATACTTTCCCCCTGATGCTCTGTAGCTATGAATGAAATCCCATGGACTGACACCTAAAGAAAAAAAAAAACTACCTCAAAAGAAATGAAATATTTTAAAAATATTTCAAAATTCTCATGTGTTTAAAACTTCGAAAATGTCCTACAAAACAAAAGATGTCCTTGAAAAGGGGTATAATTCAAATAATCAAAAGCAGAAGAATGAAAATTTAAGTACATAAACTTTTTTGGTAAGTTTCAGTAGACTAACATTTCTCAATAATGGCTGATTTTACATTAAATTTTTTCTCTCTTAATTTAAAAAATATAAGCAGTATAATCTAGATAGACTTTAAAGGTCAAGTTTTGAAGAGCAACCTTCCTTGTAAATACAACACAAAATTTTTCACATTCATTTCATGTGAATGAACAATGTCCTTATTGTTCCACCAACACTAATTTAGTGTTGTATTTTTTTGTGTGTGTCAATGAGTGTCAAAATATTGTTCTTTTAATACATGAAAGTATTTGCATAGAGCTTCATTACTGATCTTTAGATGTTAGCCAGAGGCAAAATAAAACAGTGGAGCTCTGGTTGGGAAATCTCACTAGCAATGAAAAGTAAGAGGCTTAAATATAGCCTGCTTTTCTGCCAAGTTTTTTCCCCCCTTCAAGTACACAATGGTTTATTTACTCAGCAAGTGGCAAAATTAAAAGTAATGCCTGAGACAACAAAACCATATTTCACTTAGGAGATACAAGAAAAAGGAATAAATAATTGATTCCATTTTGTTAAGAATAAAACAGAAAAGTGTTCAAGGAGGAAAATAAAAACTGAGAAGAGGAAGTCTTAACAACCTGACAATAGTTAAAAAAAAAACCTAATTCAAAGCAAAAGGAAAAAGCCATGATTGAGACTGGAAGGACTGGGAGTTCATTCTTTAATGAACTGAGAAACACATGGGTAATTCCTATTAAGTTATTCCTTTCTTCATCAAGCTGACAAATATGCAACCTCTTTGAATTGTTTGCCTTTATCCCAACTAGAAAGAAGCCTGAAGTCAACGGCCAGATTTCCTCACACTCTGTATAAGAGAAGTTTCTAAAACCAGGTATTTGACCCAATTTCCAATTTTTCCCTCTTCCAAGAATTAATTCTTTTGCCACTTTGGTACAACATGAAAAGACAACATGGCCCTTCACAAAAGTGTTAGTTTCCAGCTGATGTGATTACTCACCATGAAACTACAGGGTTGTACCCAGGTTGCGGTCAGGAAAGAGCAGTCCCAGAGATGGGTGCCAGAGAAGGACTAGTAAAGGCCATGCTCTCACCACAAGAAACCAGACCAGACTTTCAAGTCAAGTGTTGGCTTGTAGACATACGAGTTAATCAGCAATGAAATAATCATCACAATGTACTTATTGATCACACGGTGTTTATGATGCAACTTTTGGCTTGGAGAAAGATTCAAGTTTCATTCTTTCTGATTCTCTTTTCATAGCAGTGTGTACAATGGTATTCATGAAAAGACAGATGTGAATCTTACTTGTGATTTTAATCTTCTTGGGAAACACTGAAGTTTTCTGGGACTTTGACTGAAAAATTAAGGGAACTGATGCCTTGGTCATTTAAAGAGAGTCATTAGTTTTTTCCAAAGAATAAAACTGTAAGTGCTTTCATTTCAGCATGTGTTTTAAAAAGCATACATACATACTTATGAAACCAACCAAACCTGACAAAAAAAATTAAAATGATACAAAAAAATGGGCTTTGCTTAAGTACTAATAAATGCTTTCTTTTTTTTGACACTATAGTTGATTTTGATATTTTTGTTTTAAATTAGACTTTCTAATGATCTCACAGTCAAAGAAATGACCAGTAAACTAAGTTATAATTCATCTTTTCCATTATGACTTTGGAATGGAAACAATTGTTACACAGGACTCCCAGATGAGGAAACTCTTTCTACCAATGCAGGTTAGCACGTTCTCTGAAATTTGCAGGCTTTAGACACTGCCTAGAGCCCCAAGAGGTTGAATAACTTTCCTAGGGCTATACAGACAGAATGTGTGAGAGGCAGGATTTGAACCCAGGTTTTCTTGGTTTCAAGGTCAGTTCTCTATCCACTAAATCATGATGCTAAGGAAATAGTTGCTATACTTTAAATTTTCATTAAAATGAATTATCCATGCATATGACATTCTCTAATCTATGATTAATCTTTGTTTCCTCTTTCCAAATAAATTCTCTCTAGTCCTTCTGTGAAAAATAAAAAGTAGGAAAGGTTGACATGCATTGTCAGCAACCAAGGAAAATATTCCACTAGGCTACTGGGTAAGTGTGAATGATTCAGGTAATTGAGCATGGACTATGAATCCTTTCACCTCAGAGCTCTTATTCTGAAACTAAGGTTTCATCTAACATTTCTCATCTGAGGCAGAAACTTGAAAACAAGTTGCTACCATTAATTAAAGTGGGAAGGACAACTTTCCAGTAATCAACTGTTCACCTTTAGGGTGATAAATTAACTCTCTTGGGATGCAAGGTTACCATTTAGACAATTAAGTGTTCTAGTGCATTCAAATGACAGCCTCTATTCTCAAAGAGTTAATTCATGGCCAAAAGATAAGTAGTTTATTTCTAAAGCACTTAATTTGCTCTTGACCCGGGTCATAGGATCATTGGATTTAGAAATGGAAGGGATAAAAGAGACCATGTAGGTTAACATTATTAGATGAGGAAACTGAGGCCTAGAGAGGCTAACTTGTCCAAAGTCAGCTGCAGAACTGAGATATGAATGCAGGTCCTTTGGCCCCCAAATCTCTTGCTCTCTTTCCAGCACTGTGTCTACAACACCTGATTGCATGTCTACAGATGGCAAAAAGCATGTCATTTAGAACAGGGCTTTATTACTATGATAGCAACATGACCATTCTTTTTCTTACTTTTCCTTTAAGTATCTTGATACATTTGCCATTGACTGCTATGAAAACAGGCATTTTTGAGTGTTTGGGTTTTTTTTAAATAGTGAAAAACAGTACACAAATCCATAGAGTAATAGCAGGACCTTTTAATTATGGCAGTGATAAGTACCTTAATAATATGATCTATAAAACTTTAAGGCATAAGATGTCAGCTTCTCATTGGATATTCCATGGTTGTTGGCATTGCATGTCACTCTACCCCCCCTTTTTTTTCTTTCCACAAAAGGGCTAGAAAGAGGGTCTCTTTGGAAATGCGAAAAAGGGCTTCAAAAGTATATTTGCTGGGGCCTCAGACACTTGACATTTACTAGCTGTGTGACCCTGGGCAAGTCAGTTAACCCCACTGCCTAGCCAAAAAAAAAAAGTATATGTGTTCTGGGGCAGGTAGGTGGCACAGTGGATAGAGCACCAGCCATGGAGTCAGGAGGACCTGAGTTCAAATCCAACCTCAGACTAGACACTTGATACTTACTAGCTGTGTGACCCTGGGCAAGTCACTTAACCCAATTGCCTAAAAAAAAAAATAAATGTGTTCCACACCGATAGCCCCCACCTTTGTAAAAAGAGGAACTTTCTCAATGATGTATTAATTTCACATATATATTTCTTAAAGTCCAAGGAAAAGGAACTCTGAGTTATTTCACAGCTCCAAGGTAGAGATGAGTGAAAGTAAAACTGCTGACATATATGTCCAGAATGGACAGTGTGCCCTACCATTGGCATATTGGTGTCTAGATAATTTGGGAGGAAGCATGCCATCTGCTCAATTTGTCACACACATTTCTGCAGTACCTACTTGTTCCCAAGAGGCCTGGCATTCAAATACAACCTGACACTCTCTACACTGCTCAACCTAAGATACTTGTTGGGATGATAGGACAAAGTACTATGGTATTACCTTCTCCTGTCAAACTTTCCACAGCATTATTAATCTTGAACAATTTCTGAGTATACAATGAGGTATGGAAGGGAAGTAACTCCACACACACACACACACACACACACACACACACACACACACACACACCCCCACCCCACCGAGCTAGTTTCCCAGCAATAAATTCAGAGCTGTTATTTCAGTTCTACCCTTTCTATAATCACATGAGTTCTTTCATACATTCTGAAGCACAATCTTTTTACAGTCAGAGAAATGTGGGTGTGAGATTGTATAAGAATACACTTATTCAAAACAAAAAGTAAATGTGCATGACATTAGAGCAAAGAGAACAGGTATTACAAATTTAAGAGTTAAGGCAGCTGTAAGGTTTTCTTTCTATTCCTCTGGTGACATACAGTATTTTCACACAAAAACATGCAATGGTGATAAAAAGAATTTATAATAGGAAAAAAAATTCCTAGGGCACTGCCCTGGGCCACTAGATATAATAGGTACCAGTTTCAGTCTGTCATTATTTTCATAATAAAAAGGCAGTGCTTTGAGGGCTTTCAAAATAGTTTTTGAGAGATGCTTTAGATTGAAACACAGTGTTTCAACATATCTAGACTTTAGCCTATAGTTCCAATAACAGCCTGCCCAAATTAGTTCATTCTAAGTACCATACATTCTTAACAAGTTGATATGTTAATTTCTTTGAAAATCGATATTGATATTTTTCCCTGTCAGTTTTATTTCTAATATATCCTTCACTCACAGTCATCTTAGAGAATAAGAATAAAAGAATAAAAAAAGGAAAAAGAAAAATAAAAGCACTTCCATAAAACTATTAAATCAAATTTAAAAGTACATGTGTTTCACACTTGTAGCCCCCACCTCTGTAAAGAGAGGAGCTTTCTCACTGATGTATTAATTTCATATCTATTTTTTAAAGCCCAAGGAAAACGACTGTCAAAAAAGAACTCTTGAAGTATGATAGGTAGGTATCTGAGAAGATCTTTAGTTTCTTTGTTCTAAAGAATAGGCAGACCTTGGTTGTCACATAAAATTACTTAGGCTTCTTGACAAAGTGATTATTGAACACACACCTACTATATGAAGGATAATAACCTAAGTAGAAGTAACTGAGGTGTGAACACATATATTAAATAGTAGTCTTAAAAGGTTTTTCAACAGATCATTAGGCAGTGATTGTGCTTTTTAAAAACTGAAATTTAGATTAAGTTGAAAGCATAATAATGATAATGAGAGTACCATCCTTTTATTCACCATCATTTTTCTAATCAACTCAAAGGTTGAGTTTGACTGTTTCCAAACTTTACTGTTTTGTTTGGCACAAAATACTTCCCCTCCACCCCTCTCCATAGTGCTAGTGATACTGTTGAGAAGAAGGTAGTACGGAAAGCTGACCCACTCACAGCTGATCAGGGAGACTTTGATCTGGAAAATTTCTCATTACATAACAGAAACTAGTGGTTTAGCCAAGGGTGGACCCAGATCTCACAGTAAGACCAGGCCTTCCCCAAATACAGCAGTTTATGGCAAATGGAATCTGCGTGACAGGTCAAGGATATTTGTAACATTTCTTTTTAGAGTTAACTTTACCATTTTCTTTTACAGATGGAGAAACTGAGACCCAGTAGGATTAACCTTCATAATGGTCACACAGTGACAGATCGAGGAACAGAAGCCAGATTTCCTGATTCCTTTGCCAGTTTTCCACCTAATCTACCCTGTCTAAATGAAATAGTTGAAGCTTAGTTTTGATAAGCAGTTCCATGAAAACATGTCCTATACCAGATTTTCTCCAGTACCCAAGTCACCCCTCAGTGAAAGTAAGCTAAATGCTCTGTATAACATTAACTCTTTCAGGCCATTAGAGAACCATTAAGTGAAGTGGCAATGTCTAGAAAAGGCCTACATATGGGGTGATATTATGAGCTCACAGATCCAAGGCAACTATCCCACCCCTCCCCCCAAATTTTCCTTTATTTGTATTATTTAGGGACGCCATAGGAATCTTTCAAGAAAATGCTCAGAAAGATTCTTCCTTCACACTTTAAACTTCCCAGCTTTCCTTATTACTCCCTCAAGTCAACTTCATCCTGAATATCCTTAATCAAAGTCACATTTAGAAAGGCTGTAGCAAGCAAAGCAGATGAGAGAAAATAGTGCCTGTGAAATAAAAGTAATATCAATGCTTATTTCATAAAGAATAATGTTATTAGTATATACATATCTTAATGTTATTACTATGTATATTTAAACAGCATGTTAAAGTGTGTAAAACAATATCTCATTTGAGCTTCACAGTAAAGTGAACCTATCTGTGAGGTGGGTAATGTAAGTACTATTGTATTCTATGGAGATGAAAAGACTGTGGTTCGGGGAAGGTTTTGACTTGCCCTAATTAATGTCAGTAGTGGACTATGAATCCAGGACTTTCTGATTGCAGGTCTAAAACTAAATATATCAGCAGATGATTATTTGCTTTTTAGGAAGATACTTTTACAAAATGATTCATTGCAGAGTTTCTTCAAATATGAAACCAGCATCTCCTAGTGCACTGAAGTGTTTGATTCTGTCACTAATTTTCTGATACAGAGGACAGGGCATGCAAAGTAGGAGATTAATCAGAAATAAAGGTAAAACCCTTTACCAACTCTAATATAGAGTTAATTGGAAAATGGGATTTGATTCATGGAAATTCATATCTAATTTAAAGAAATTTAATTTATATAAACTTTTTGGGAGGCTAGCTGTTTGAAAAACAAAGCAAGCTTCAAGTTGTACTGAATGAAATTTCACTGTTTAGATGGCAGAAGAAGGGAAATAAGAAATGTTCCCCATCCCATTGAAGCCCCTATTTTTCTGAGACAGTGAGAAATAAATCCAAGAAGCTATCAACCTTTAATCACAACCTATGAAAGGCAGTTGGAATTAAGTATTCATGCTTATTAACAAAAAGGTGATATGAACACAAGCATGAAATGTATCTTCTTAGATTTATTTTCAGATACTATTTGATAATATCACTGTTTTCTTAGCTTTTCAGAAAATCTTCAGGTACAAATTCTAAAACATAGAGGGAGTATGGCTAAAAAACAGAAAATGCATTGCCCAAGTTAGAAAATATACAAATGCATAGATAGGTTAAAGCATCTGTTGTAAAACAGCTATGATAAATGCATTATAATTTGCCCTAAGACAGATAAGAAATTTGAAAAGTTAAATCTATTCATAAAATTGTTAGGAAGATCATTGTTTAGGAATTGGCCCACATTTTTTCCATTCTGTTTTTGGCTTTTTAAAATGAAGACCATCAAGAGAAATCAGGTATTATTTCATTACCACGGTCTTTCCCCGGACAAATATAAAGATGGAAAATGTTTGAGCCAGACCTCCCTTGAATTCCCCTTCTTCTAGCTGCCTGCCACCTCTTCCCAGTCCCCAGATTGACCTCTGAGTCAAGCCAGATGGGACTGGCGGAGAGATAGATGTCAAGGAAGTGCCGAAAAGGTGACTTGAGTCTCTGGCAGCTAGTCTGGAGCTGGTTTCTATGCAAAATCTCTGGGGGCCACTGCTTTGCAATTTCTCAGGAATGTTTAATTCTCCTCATCCCTTCACTGAATCTTTCTCTGGAGGGGTCATGGAGGCCTGTGACATCCCCGCAGGGCACTGCCTAACTAAATTAGCATGAGATAACTTTGGACCCTCTTCCAAACAAGAAAATACAAGGGAGAGAATTTCATTAAAAGCAGAAGACTAGGTGATCCAAGTTAATCCCAGCTCTAAGCTGCTGTAGAAATGCTCCATGTTTATATTTTGACTTGACTTGTTACAGAGTTCACTGGCTATAATGGTGGCTATGTTAAGTGTACAACTTGACCTCGGTTGACCAAATCTTAGTTTCATAATAAAGTCAAAAAGTGGGTTTGGTAATTTTAAAGTAGACATTCAGTTTGTTTAAGTGGTTACAGTAATAAGAAGCAAAATCCAGAAACCAAAAATAAACATTTCAATACTTTACTCTTTAAATGAACTTTGAAAATCAGGAAACAGGAAGCTTTAACAGGTAATATGAGTCATTAACCATACATATTCAAACATACAAGTATGCCTAATATAAATTTTGTAGGGAATATAGTGTCATAGAGATATGCTTCCTAACTTATCTTCAAATAGCATAATTATACAATGTAAGCTATAGTAAATACTTATATCAAGAATTTAATGAATACCATGTATATATGCATTTATGTGTACATGTATATGTATGTAGAAAATATTTAAAAAAAGAAAATATTTAAATGTATATTCTTCATACAAGTGAAACATTATAAAAAATTCATAGCAGACAAACATATTTTGGTATTTTTGTGTCCCAACTCACAAACTATATTAGTGAATGAATGAATGAATGAATGAATGAATGAATGAATGAATGAAAATTGTTGGCAATCTGGTATGACTGCACTCTGCTTGGACATTTCAAATGACTTTGTTTATCTGTGTAAAAACTTTATTCTAATTGTGAAACTGAACCTTTATTAAAATTGTGGTCATATTTCACTCAGTCATGCATGTGAACATTATCTAAGGCTGGAAGATTTTAACTTTTTAAATTCTGGCTCATTTTTGTACCTCTGAGAAGTTCACATTTTAGGTTATATATATGTGTATACACACACACACACATACACACACACACGCATATGTGTAGTTTTGTAAGAGGTAAAAGGGGATGAAATACAGCTTACTGAAAAATTACCATGAAATAAAAACTAAACAAGAAACCCAGGATGAACTGAAGGTTTTATTTTAATTACTGTACTGTCCTATACCTCTGATAAAGATTTGAAGAAGCCTGTGGATTTTGAGTTTATGAGAATTTAAATCAGGTAGGTGCCTGAAAATTCCTTGAATTTTCTATGTTATTCTCCAGTCAGGCTGGCTGAAATTGAGGGCAATCTGTGGCCATGGATCAGCCTGGAGTTAACTAGTCCATATGGGGATTGAACCTATGACCTTGTCCTCATTAGAACCATGCTCTAATTGAGTTAACTGGTCCAGACACACATGCATTGAAACATACGTCATTAGTTTCCCTATGCTAATAAAACTTTAAACTGCCAAAGAGAAAGTGAACTTTATGTTCAAACATAAGAAAGGGAATTAGTAGTGCTTTACATCTACTCTGTAAGTAGTCTGATACCAGGAGAAAAATCTTTTAGCAAGTAATTTCAAAGAAGTAGATGCCAGTATGGTGGTTCAACTATTCACCTAGCATTGGCATAAGTCTCTTGACCCATCAGAGTACCTCCCCCTCCCCCCTTTTTCTATATTGATAGTGACAATCTTCATGAGAGAGCATGAACTAAAATTATAAAATGTATACAAACTTAAAATAATACAGCAAGTAAATCTAACTTGTTGAAGCATTTCATCTTTTGTTATAAACTCTGAGAAAAATAAAACATTTTCAAATATATTATTAACATCTGTTTAATTACTTGGGAGGAAAGGAAAGGGAGGACTTTTCTACTTTTCACTCATTAATTCGTTCAATGGATATTTGAATGCATATTTTGTGAGTGGTACTACTCTCAGACTGGGGGAATAGAAAGACATGAGACCTGGCCCCTGGTTTCATGGTGATATAAGTAACATATAAAATAAAGTAAAATAAACCTAAGTCCAATCTTTTTTTTTTTTTAAAAGATTGATGTTATTTCGCCAGAAAGGCTGTAAAAGAATATAAAAGAAGTCAGAGGTAGAAACTCAAGGCTTCATTTTTGTTTGAAAGCTACCAATATTCAGACTATCAAGGTAGCAACACTCAGAATTTTGTACAAAAAGTGGATGCAATTCAATTCAGTTCACATTTATAAATCACTTATGTACAAGGAAATGCTCCAATGTGACATTAGCTAAATGGGAGAAACATCCACAGGTTGAATGGACTCCCAAAGATAACTAAAGTGGCTGAGCATTACTCAACCTGGGTTTGTAATAGTATTCTGTTACATTCTAGAAGAAATGAAGACAAAGTTTCAAAGAGATATGGAAAGACTTGTATGTACTGATAACAGAACAAAGTGAGTAGAATTTGAATAACAATTAATACTTTAACATCAAAATTATAAAAATGAATAATTCTGAAAAACTTAAGAGCTCTGATCACTGAAATGATCAATCAAGATTCCAGAGGTTGGACAAAGAACAACACTCACCTTATGACAGAAAGAGATGGATTAATATGTAGAAAAAGAAACACATTTTTAGGTGAGTGCTTATGTGACATGAGTTCTTTAATACGTGCAACCTTTCTTTTTCTTTCTCTTTTTCCAATGGATGAGGGGAGAAAGGAAGAAGAGGGAAAAAAAAACATACATGAATGCTTGATAATTGTGGGTTAGTTTTCCTGTACTGCTTTTTCATTCTTTCTTTAAAAACATTTATTACAAAGTATAGTTTGCTGGACAAAGGAGGAGGGAAGGAATATATTTTTAACACGAGCATGATGTAAAAACAAACGATATCAACCTGGGATTATCTGGAACTAGTTTTTTTCTTCTTTTTCCTTTGAGATTTTTCATTACAGATATCTCATTCTAAAAAGAATCTGCAATAAGAACTTTTCACATTTATATTTGGCAAAGTGTTTTCATATCTATGATAACATCTGATTTGATAAAAAGTTCTTAAGTAACAGGACAGGAATTATTATGTCCATTGTACATTTGAGGAAGCTAAGTCACTTGTCCAGGGTCACACATTTGAGGGGATTGAGGATCATTCCATATAAGGATGAGTTAAAGAAAGTGGAGATGGAAATAATAACATATGTATTTTCAGCTTTTTGCCTAATTCCTACAATAGCAACAGTATTCTGTACACATACATCCAATTCAAATTTTTGACATTTTATTTGACAACAAACCGTTTAATGCATGGAACTACTACGTACAAGGTACTGTGCTAGGCCCTAGGGATCCAAGATGAAAACAAGTCCTTGTCCTTAAGAAGCTCATGTTCTATTATCATAGAATCACAGTATCCTAGGACTTGGAAGGCCCTCAGAGCTGATCCGATACCACACCCTCTTCGCTGACTCACATGAACTCCTTCTACAACATACCCAGCAAATGGCCATTCAACTTCTGTTTGAATTCTTCTACTCATCTGGAATTCATTCTTTCATGAGGTAGCCCACTGTGGAAATGTAGGTAAAAAAGAGAGTCCAGTGGCTGAGTCACGGTTATTTAGTGTTTTTTTGATTTAGTGTTTTTACCCAGCCTTTAAGAAACAGTACGGACCACCTCACAGCTAGCATACTGGCAAAGATATCAAAAATGGAAACTGACAATTGTTGGAGGAGCTGTGGAGAGGGCCATTGATGTGCTATTAGTGAAGTTGTGAATTGTTGGTCTACTGGTTGGTGAATGGTTCAGGAAAACAATTTGAAACCATGCCCCCAACGTCACTAAACTGTGCACACTGATTTAGCAATACTGCTTCAAGGTCTACGCCCCACAGAGACCAAAGAGAGAGGGAAAAAACCCAAATGCATAGAAATATTTATAGCAGCTTTTGTTTTTGTAGCAAAGAACTAGAAATTAAGAGAGCGCCTACCAACTCAGGAAAACGACTATATGAATGGTTTCAGGGAAATTCAGAAAGATTTGTATGAACTGCTGCAGAGTAAAGTGGGCAGAACCAGAACAATGGATACAATCACAGTATTGAAGAGATAAATACTTTGAAAGTCTTGTGTCAATAGGAGTTCTGGGCCCAATTCATTGTCCATTTGTACCATTTGTACAAGATACACACAAACAATACACAGAGATAGATAAGCTCTTTAGGTTGTCCATCCAATGGTATGTCACAATCTAGACCAGGGGTGGGGAACCTGTGGCCTTCTAAGTCCTTGGGTGAAGCCTTTTGATGACAAATTCTTTTATTAAGGGAATTTGTTCTGTGAAGTTTGAATTCAGTCAAAGGGCCTCACTTGAGGATGCAGAGGGCCACGTGTGGCCTTGAGGCCTAAGGTTCCGCTCCCTTGATCTAGACAATAAACAATCTTCATCTTTTTGATTTTTCCTCCAAAGACAGTCATGTTAAACTTTTAGAAGTGGTTATAGAGCTCTTCCAGTAGGCTTTACAAGGTTTAGGCCTTGATGTATCCATAAAGAGGAGCACCATGAGGACCTCATTGTTCATGGAGAATCCTTCAACTTAGATTTTGTGCTGGATTTCCTTCCTGTTTGGCAAGTGCATAATGTCTCACCATGTTAATGGGCAGAGGATCAATGAATAAGGTTATCTCTGTTGTTATATCTTTAAAGGATTCATGAATGATTCTAATGTACACATGGGAGACACCTTGTTGGGAGACAGCTTGTAAGGTGGCATTTTGTTCTCCTGATAAATGTGGTTATGAGATGGAGACCAACATTTAAAGTATTCATGATGATAATTTACTTGTAGTTAAAAGTTTGCTTCACAGAAATCTTTCTCCTTCAGAACTATGATAAGATTATAATTTTCAACAAATACTGAGCTTATTTGAATCTATTCTGTTTCTCCTCAATTTTCTTCTTTGATCCCCATTTAGGCTTGTATATCTTATATATGCATAGTTGTCTGCATGTTGTCTCCCTCAATAAAATGTGAACTCCTTGAGGGCAACGAGATTATTTTGCCTTTCTTTGTATGTCCAGTGCTTAGCATAGTGCCTGGGACACAGTGAGAACTTAATAAATGCTTGTTGACTCCTGATAGTCAATAAATAATAATCAGAGTATGATTTTATACTCTCTACATTTTTTTTTTTTTTTGGCGAGGCAATTTTGGTTAAGTGACTTGCCCAGAGTCACAAAGCTAGTAAGTGTTATATGTCTGAGGCCACATTTGAACTCAGGTCCCCCTGACTCCAGGGCCTGTGCTCTATCCACTGTGCCACCTAGCTGCCCCTCTACATCTTTTTGTTAATTATACAATGGTAAACATGTAGTCTACCATGTAAGATCTTTTATGAAAACCTGCCTATTTCCATTGAGGATGCCCTGATATTTGTGTAGATCATTATCATAAATATTTTTAAACAGAAAAGAAAGTAAACATGTACTACAGCCTTTTTTCAGTCCTCATTTTTCTTGACTACTGTAGTCTGAACCTGTTGATCCTCTTCTTCCCCATAATAACTCTCTTCTCTCTAGGTTTTTATGAGGTAATACTCACTACTTTTTTGGCTTTCCTCCCACCTAACGACTCCATCACAAGTCTCTTTTGCTGGATCTGTTCTGGGCCTTTTTCTCTTCTCTATACTATACTGCTATACTACCTCAATTGGCAATCTCATCAGCTCCCATTGAATTACCATCTCTATGCTGATGATTCTCAAATCTACCTTTCTTGTTCAGATGATTCTCAGATCTACTCTATGCTAACCTCCAATCTTATATCTCCAAATGCCTTTCAGATATCTCTAACTAGATGAACAGGAGACATGTTAAATTTAATATGTCTAAAACAAAATTCATTATCTTTTTCCCTGGACTTCACGCCCCTACTAGCTTCACTATCACTGTAAAAGGCAACACTGTCCTACCAGTCCTTTAGGGTCATAAGCTAGGAGTCATCCTGGATTCCTCATTATCTCTCATCCCCCATATCCAAGCTGTTATCGAGGTTTATTGACTTCACCTTTGCAACATCTCTCAAATATGCCTCCTTCTCTTCTGATACAGCCACTATTCTTATGTAGGTCCTCATCAACTCATGCCTTAATTTTTACAATAGCCTGTTGGTGGGTCTGCCTGCTTCAAGTCTCTCCCCACTCTAATCCATCCTTCATTCAGTCACTAAAAAAGTGATTTTCCTCAAACACAGGTCCTTTCATGTCCTGTACCTACTCAAAGAATTCTAGTGGCTTCTTGCCTCCAGGCACGAACACAAAATACTATTTTTGATATTTAAAGCCTTTTATAACCTTGCCACCTCCAATCTACCCAGCCTGCTTATACCTCATTCCCTGACTGAATACTCTTCCTTTAAGTGATGCTGGCCTCTTAGCTATTTCACAAACAAGATACTCCATCTCTTGGCTCCAGGCATTTTCTCTGATTGTCCCCACACCTGGAACACTCTCCTCCACTCTTAGTACTGACCTCCCTTGACTTCCTTTAAGTCCCAAGTAAAATTCCACTTTTTACTGGAAGCTTTCCCCAACCTCTCCTAATTCCATTGTCTACCCACTGTTAATTATTTCCTGTTTATCCTGTACATAGCATATTGTATATGTTTGTTTGCATATTGTTTATCCATTAGAGTGTAAGGTCCCTGAGGGGAAGGATTGTCTTTTGCCTCTTTTTTTTTTTTATCCTCAGCACTTAGCACAGTGCACATAGTAGGTGCTTAATAACTGTTTATTAATTGATTGATTGAGCTTCATCTAGGTCATGATTGTTAACCGTGGATGTCCCACACAGATCTGTCTTGGGCCCTTTTCTCTTCTTCCTCTATACTATTCACAGGGTGATCTCATCACCTCCCACGTGTCCAAGTATCATCTCTATTCAGATGATTCTCAGATCTACTTATCTAGCCCTAATCTCTATCCTAACTTCCAATCTTCTATTTCTAACTGCCCATCAGGCTTTTCAAACTGGATGTCTCAGAAACACCTTAAACGCAACATGTCCAAAATTGGGATAATAATCATTCCCCTCAAAATCCTCTTCCTAACTTCCTTATTGTTGACCATCACCATCTTCCTAGTCACCTAGTCTCACAATGCAGGCATCATCCTGGACTCCTCACTTTCTCTTACCTCCCCCATATCCAATGTCTTGACACGTCCTGTTGATTCTACCTCTATAACATTTCTTTTTTTTCTTTCTTTTTTTTTAGGCAATTGGGGTTAAGTGACTTGCCCAGGGTCACACAGCTAGTAAGTGTCAAATGTCTGGTCTGAGGCCGGATTTGAATTCAGGTCCTCCTGACTTCAGGGCTGGTGCTCTATCTACTGTGCCACCTAGCTGCCCCACATTTCTTTAAATGATCCTCCCTGCTATCACCCTGATGCAGGTTGTTATTAGCTCACACCTAGAGGACTGCAATAGCGCGCTGGTTGATGTCACTGCTTCAAGTGTCTGCCTACTCCAGTCCATCCTTCACCTTGCTGTCAAAATGATTTTCCTAAAGCATTTGTCCGACTGAGTCACATTCAGTCAACTCCAGTGGGTCCCTATTCCTTTCAGGATCAAATATAAAGTACTTTGATTTTAAAGTCCCTGCCCCTTCCTACTTTCCTAGTCTTTGTACATTTTACTCCCTTCCATGTACTCTGACATACAGTGATACCTGCCTCCTTACTCTTTCTCATGTAAGATAAGCCATCTCTGGACTCCACGCATTTTCCCACACTGGGAAAAAAAAAAATTCCCTCATGCCTGGAATTCTCTCTCCTCCTGTCTGCCTTCTGACTTCTTTCAAGTGCTAAATAAAACCCTACCTTCTACAAGAAGCCTGACCCCCCTTACTGGCAGTGCCTTCCCTTAGCAATGATTGTACATAGTTGTTTCCAAGCTGTCTCCCCCATTAGAATGTGAGATCCTTGAGGTCAGGGCTCGTTTTTGTTTTTGCCTTTCTTTGTCTTTCCAGCAACTGGCACAGTGCCTGGCACATAGGGGACACTTAATAAGTATGGATTGGTTTGACTTAACTCTAGACCAGCTGCTTTTTCTATCTTTTCTCACTTTAGAGCTAGCCTACATAGTGCATGAAAAGGAGTAATGTGTAATAAGCCTGGAAAGGTAAGCTGGAGTTCAGTATGGAAGCACTTTAAATGCCATTTACCCAATCCAAGGGGCAACAAGGAGTAACTGAAGCTTCCTGAACAAGGAAGTGATGTGCTTAGAGTTAGACTTCAGGAATATCATTTTGGCAGCTGTGTGGAGGATGGACAGGAGAGGGGCAAGGTAATCAATTAGGAGACAATTATGATAGTCTAGGTAAAAGGCAATGAAGAGAGCCTTGGTGCCTCACTCACCCTATTATATATTTAATCATTTACCAAATTTTGTCCTCCACCATTTCTCATAGTCGTGCCTTAGATCACATAGCTCAACTATAGCTCAAGCCTTCATTACCTTTCGTTTGGACTATTGTAATCATATGTATAGGTTGGTGGATATGTTCAATGGCAAAATTAGAATCTTTCCCTAAAATATTGGAATTAAAGGACTAACCAGAAAATATGAAATTTAATAGGGATAAAAGTAAAGGCCCGTCCTTAAGTTCAAAACATCAAGTGCATAAGTACAGAAAACTGTGGGAATAGATTTGACTAGTGGGTTTCAATAGGTTGCAAATTCAATATGTCAGTAGTATGAAGCAGCCATCAAACTGGGCTGCATGAGTATGAGCATCATGTTCCTAAAAAAGTAGGTGAGAGTCTTACTGTAACTTATCTTGCTTAGGCTACATTTGGAATACCGTTCTCAGTTCTCAGTGATATATTTTAATATTGTCAAGCTAAAGCATGTTCAGAGAATGCTAAACAGGATGGTAAGGGGATCATAAAACCATGCTATATGATTTATAACTGAAGATTCTGGAAAATGCTTAATGTGTATAAGATGAGTCTTTAAAATGGGAGTTCTTAATTTTTTTATGTGTCCTAGATCCATTTGGCAATCTGGGAAAGCCTCTGGACCTCTTCTCAGAATAATATTTTTAAATGAATGAAGTGAGATGCATAGGATTATTAGGGAAATAAATTATATTGAAATAAAGATCTAATTTTTTCCTATCTAAATTCATGAACGCTCTAAAATATATTTGTAGGTCCCTTAGGTGTTCATGGATCCCACGTTAAGAACTCTTGCTTAAAGCGATAGAATTCTTGACTTTACATATTTGAAGGGATATCTTGTGGAATATGGATTAGACATGCCATATGGCTTCAGAAGAGGTTAGTACCAATAGGGAGGAAGATTTTTAACATGACATAAGGAAGAACTTCCTAATGACTAAAAATATACAAAAATCAAATGGACTGCCTTTTGAGTTAATGAGTTCCTCATCACTGGAAATGTTTAAACAGAGATATCCAGGATACTGTAGAAAAGATTTACATGTCCTTTGACGGTTACCTAAATTACTTCTAAGGTCCTTTTAAACTCCAATATTTATGATGTTGCACCTTGATCATGTATTGCAAGCATTTAAATGGATTTATGGTCTCCCATCAGTGCAAATCACAATTCATTTAAATGTACGTAGTTTGCTTTCAAACTGTAGAGTGCTATTAGTCTCCGTATCTGTGCATCTTGTGGGTTTCTTATCATCCCCATCTTTCTATTAATGGATCCTAGAGGATAGCTCAAGGTCGGGGGAGGGGGCAGTTGAGAATGGATGGGACCTGCCACTCTCAATATTACAGGAATACCAGTGCAGCACTGGAGTTGTCAATCTCTTACTCACTTTTACTATATTACTGACCCATCTCTTTTTCCAATCATATATATCCTTGATTATATGTTTTATAAAAAAGAACAGAAGGAAAACAAAATTCTGAGAGTTGTGAACATGCGCCAAAGAGTTAGAGGAGAGATTCTCCCATCTCAGGGAGGATGAAGAACAGAAGTGAAGCTTCCTATTGACCATGAAAATGCTTGGCTCAATTCAATCTAAGAAGCATTGATTAAGCACTTACTACATACCATGTATTCTGTGCTGTGTGCTGGGGAGACAAAAACAAATAAAGAAGTTAAAAAATATAAGGACAACAATCCTCATAACTAGGTTTACATGAAAGGCTAGAATTAGTGACTTTTGAAAAACGAAATATGTTGTTAGTACATGCTATCTTTGCATGATCTCCAGAAACTTGTGCTACTGTTGGCTCATGTCATAGAAAATCAAATAGATGGGAAAATGGCTTGAAGAGAACCACTAAAGCCTTGAAGCTTTTTTCCTTTTTCTGGATAGTCTATGGAAAGGGTAACAGTTTTTGCCGTGTAGCATTCATTTGTAAAGTATGACGAGAACGTTTGATGTCAAAATACTCCCCGAATCTTTCTTTTATTCTATCAGGAAAAGAGGCAAGTACTAATTTTAAAAAAAGGGAGTGTTGAGATGATTAAGGGTGAGAAACTCTCTTCATTTGAATAACATGAGCAATTTTCTAAAACTTACATATTAAGAATCTGGGCCTACCTCTTCTGAGACCATTTTTAGAAAGCTCAATTTTTAAACTACCTAAAAATCTAAGGGAAAAAAATAAACAAAAGTCTGCATAGATGATCAAAGAAAATGCATACCTTAGAAGGCCTTTGAAAATATAGTGAGGACTGTGGTGAAGAGTTTTAGATGGAAACAGTTGCTAAGGTGTTATAAAAGCTAAAAATGTGAATAGTCTTGGTATTTTTTGTTTTCTCTTAGCTGCACCACAAGTGGCAACTCGTCAGAACTAACTAGCTTCTTAAAAGCAATGATCAAAACCACTAACTCTGAGTTAATGTTTAATTTTTTAAATGTTTAACCTGGGATATATTTCTAAGAGGAAGAAGGTAAGGTAAAAAGATCACACACAGAAGCAGCTGGTCTTCACTAAAACAATTAACTGGCTGGGTCAAATACCAAAAAAATGACATTCACTGTCCTTTGTGAACAATGATTTCTGAACACAATTGGAAACTTTAAGTTTAAACTGCAAACCTAAAGTGTACTTCAAAGGCAAATGATTCTCTCCTCACAGAAAGATTAAGTTATCTCAAGAATAATTTTTAAAAAGAGCTAAATGTGAAGGAGTAAAAATAAAGCATTAGCTATAAGACTTCTAGGACAGTCAGAACAATTAGAAAAACTTCAGAGACTTTCTCATGTCTGTGCTTTAATGAGATTGTATCATTTACAAGCAGCAATATGATGATTTACTTAAGTTAAGTAAGATCCTTCTTTGCTGTCATATTAAAAGAAAAGGAAGAGAAAAGGTAGCTTAGTCAATGACTAATACTCATTGAGGAGAAAGTTCTAAATCGCTTCACTCTCTTTTAACAAGTTATTAAGTCATAACTTATCACAGTCATAGTCACAGATTCAGAGCTAGAAGAGACTGCAGAGGCTGAGTTCAATCACCTTTATTTTACAGATGAGGAAATTGAGTCACAGAGAGATTAGGTGACTTGTCTCATTTAGAATGCAGCAACTTCTAGCTACTGGTTATTAACTCATAGCTACAGTATACATTTTCACAAATGCTGTCTAAGGACAACTCAATGGCTCAAAGTACTCCTACTTAAAGAGGTGGATGGCAACACAGTAAAATGTGGGTAAACACACTCATTCATTCACTTCCATAAAGTCCTAACTCATCATGACACAGAAGTGACCTTGGATTCTCAAACACTACAGTAGAGGAGTACAGACTATGGCAGATTCTGCCATGCTAGAAAAGGACTACATCTCCTTCTGAGGAAAAGCTCACCTATCAGAGCCCAGTATCCCAAGGGCAGAGTCCAGCATCACAAAATGAAATAAATTATTACTGATGTGGTAGTCCTATACAAAGCAATAGTCTATACATAAAGATCACAGTCATTACCAAATTGGGTAAAAATGAACAGAAGATACAATGCTCAATTGAAACAACTATAAATACTGAGCTGTTTAAATAAGCTGTTGACAATAAAAATAGAACAGACATTGACAGGGACTATCGCCATTCAATAAAATGCTATGACAAGGAGACAGAAATTGGCTAGAAACTGCCTCAGCCAATAAACACATGATCTTGTTAAAGAGGAATATGGCAGCTGAGGGCAATGTTGGCTTAAGATACAATTGTCTTGTAAAATCTTGCCAAGGTGGAAGATTATGAATAGTATTGGCTCAACAAAACAAGAAGGAGTGGAGAGGAAAAACAAGCTTAAAGAAAGTTTGGTGAGAGACTCAAATAAGGAAATTCATCTTAGGGAGGGGCCATTTAAAGGTGAAAACTTGAAGGAAGAGAACAATCATCTGAAGAAGGGAAAATATTCTATCATCAATGATAGTAGAATCACCACATAAGGATTCTATCATCACAGTCCATGATCTGCTGCCTGTGAAAGTGGAAACACCACTGAAGAAAACTAGGAAAAATGGTTAGATTAGACCAAGTATACACTGGGGAGTTCTACGTTAGAGGCAATAAAATTTTGAGGCTGTTTAGGAATTGCTTCCTAAAGGTATTTGGAAGGAAAGGAGGATACCAGAGGCTGGGGATGGGGGTGGGAATCACAGATTTTAAAATTATTTTATATTTAGTACCAAAAAAAAAAAAGGCAACCAAAGGAATAATGTATGCCATCTATATAAAAAATTTTATAAGAAAAATTTGTACATTCATTGAGGGCTCCCTTGAGAAAGGTATGAGATAGAAACAGGTAGATTTTCACAAATGATATTGTAAGCAAATCACATCTTTCTATTCACACAAGTAACAGGTACGAAAGATACAAGATCCCACTGCATTTATTATGTTGGTTATTTTAAAAAATCAATTCATCAGCCTTAAAGGCTATCTTCCAACAAAATATTTCTCATACTCATTAAAATCATGAGTCCAAGGTGTAAAAACAGCGTTTGTTACAATAGAGATCAAGTGAGGCATAAAACAGGGAGATATACATATCAAAATCTTTCATCGTTGTGAGAAGTCTAGCACAGAATTCAAATTGAAGAGGGACTCCCTATAGACAATGAAGTCCTCCAAATGCTTCTGTTCACAGAAGACATTGTGTTTACCATATCAAGCCCCAGAATATTACAGTTTTCTAAATGGCCTAACCATACATGTAGGAAAAAGAAGTAGATAAAGAATGTATATTGTTTGATCAATCAATCAATCAATCGATCAATAAGCATTTATTAATTGCCAGGCACTATATCATCTTGGCCATGATATATAGTTGATATAGACTGATCCATCAGTACCTATACTTTGGTGTGATGTTGAATGTGTATGGTGAGTTAGAACTAGAGTTTAATAGAAAGAAAGTGGACTGGATTGCTTTTGAGAAATTGCACAGTGCTTTTAATGACTCATCCCTTAAACATACCCTCCTCCAGCCTATCCCTGAAACAAAAGCCCATAGTTTAACAACAGCCTTCTGGTGATGTTGCATAGCTTTGAGTCATGGACTACCACCATCTCCAAAGTCTATCAAAGATTTAAAGTTTAGGGTCACACAAAGGGCAGTGGAGAGTTACAAGGTACGCCTGAGCAGGACATCACAGTAAAACATATTATCAGAGACATATTTAACCAAATAAATAAATAAAATGTGGGCCAATCACATAGTGAGACTGAGAGATAACCGACGGACAGCCTTCATGCTCCATTGGCATTAGAGAACTGCCAGGAGATTTAGAAGTAGGTTAAGTGGAGAGCCCACACAGGATTAATGGGAGTACAAGAACAAGAGTTGAATGGGAAAGGAATGCACGGACGGTCTGCAATCTGCATTGTTGGAGGGCATATCCATATTGACGAGATCCCAGATTCATAGAAATAAAGTATGGAAGTACACCATCCATTCATTTTATCACCTATTCATCCAGCAAACATTCATGATATGACCATTATATGTTGGGCCCTAGACCAGAAGAGGGGAAGATACAAACTGCAGATAAGACATGGTCCCTGAGGTGTTAATGACATATACAGGTAAGTATAATAAATAGAATATGAAAAATACATTATCAAGATGTCCAAAAAGTTAGATCCAAGAGGGAAAAAGTTGTTAACTGACTGGGAGGAAGTCAAGGAAGGAGCCATAGAAAATGTATAATGAGTTGGATTTTGTAAAGAATGGGTAGAAATTGAAAGAATCCAATACTCTGAGTTTGAAAGATCATCTAGCTCAAACTGTACATAAATATATAAATTCCCTCTACAACATATCTGAGAAGTGGCCATAAAACTTTCATTGGAAGATCTCTAGTAACGAGGAACCTATACTCCCATGTTTCACAGGCTAAATAACTCTAGTTTCTTCATTTTATATTCATCTGATATGTTTTCTCATCTTCTGACAAATCTATTCTGATGAGGATCTCCTCTAGATTTATCAAGTAGGTCAATTTTTCCTTCCTAAAATTTTATTTCTTTATTTCTAGTATTCTTTTTTTTTAAATTTGAGTTCCAAATTCTCTTCCTTCTTCCTGTCTCTCCCTCACTCATTGAGAAGGCAAGCAATACGATATCAATTTTACATGTGAAGTCATGCAGCACATATTTCCATTTTATCCATGTTGCAAAAACTGAAACAATAAAAAAATAACAAGCATAAAGTGGAAAAGCTATGCTTCATTATGTACACTGAGTTTATCAGTTCTCTCTGTGAAAACTGTTAGTAATTTTCATCATGAGTCCTTTAGTTGATCATTGTTATAATATTGCTGTTACTGTGTATAATATTTTCCTGGTTCTGTTCATTTTGCATCATAGTTCATATAACCATCCTGTTCATCATCTCTTATAGCTCAATAGTGTTGTTGCTGTTGTTGTTCAGTCATGTCTGATTCTTTGTGACCCCATGGACCATAGCATGCCAGGCCCTTCTTATCTTCCACTGTTTCTCAAAGTCTGTGTAAGTTAATGTTCATTGTTTCCAGGATACCATCTATCCATCTCATCCTCTGCCATCGTCTTCTCCTTTTGCCTTCAATCTTTCCCAGTATCAGAGTCTTTTCCAGTGAGTCCCATCTTCTCATTATGTGGACAAAGTATTTAAGCTTCATTCAGCTTCAGTACTTGACCTTCCAGAAAATAACCTGAATTACTTTCTTTAAGTATGGACTGATTTGACTTCCTTGCTGTCCAAGGGACTTCTCCAAGTCTTCTCCAGCACCACAATATGAAAAGCGTTGATTCTGCAGTATGCAGCTTTCCTTATAGTCCAACTCTCAATACACTACTACTGGAAAAAAACAAAGCTTTGTCTATACGGACCTTTGTCAGCAAGGTGATGTCTCTGCTTTTTAGTATAATGTCCAGATTTGCCATAGCTTTCCTTCCACAGAGCAAACACCTTTTAATTTCATGGCTGCAGTCACCATCTACAGTGATCTTTGAGCCCAAGGATATAAAATGAGACACTGCTTCCATTTCTTCTCCCTCTATTTGCCAGGAAGTGATGGGACCAGTTGCAAAATCATAGTCCTTGATTTTTTTTTTTTGGTGTTAAGTTTCAAGCCAGCTTTTTACACTTTCCTCTTTCACCCTCATCAATTACTTTCTTAATACCTCTTCACTTTCTGCTATCACAGTAGTACCATCTGCGTACCTAAGATTGTAGATCTTTCTCCCAGCAACATTAATTCTAGTTTCTGATTCATTCATTCAGGCTGGCATTTTCCTTGATGTACTCTGTGTATAAGTTAAATAAGTAAAGTGATAATATACAGCCTTGTCATACTCCTTTTCCAGTCTTAAACAATCAGTTGTTCTGTTTGGTTCCAACCAATGCTCCTTGGTCTGTATACAGGTTCCTCAGGAAACAAGTTAGATGATTTGGCACTCCCGTCTGTTTGAGGACTTGTCATATTTTGTCATGATCCACACAAAGGCTTTAGTGTAGTCAATGAAGCAGAAGTGGATGTTTCTTTCCGGAACTCCCACTTGCTTTCTCCATAATCCAGTAAATGTTGGCAATTTGGTTTTTAGTTCCTCTGCCTCTTTGAAAACCAGCCTGCTCTTAATTCTTGGTTCACATATTGCTGAAGCCTGGCTTGCAGAATCTTAAGCATAACCTTGCTAGCATGTGAAATGAGTGCAATTGTTTGTTGATTTGAAGCCCAACAGTATTCCATCCCAATCATATATAACAACTTGTTTAGCCATTTCCCAATTGTTGAGCATCACCTTAATTTCTAATTCTTTCCCAAAACAAAAAGAGCTGCTAAAAAAAAATTTGTACATATAGGTCCTTTTTTGTTTTCTTTGATCTCTTTGGGATATAGAACCAGTAGTGATATTGTTGGGTCAAAGAGCATGCAGTTTTATAGTCCTTTGGGCATAGTTTGAAATTGTTCTCCAGAATTGCTGGACAACTTCACAATTCCACCAACAAAGCATTAGTGTCTCTATTTTTTTCAAATTCCCCCCAGCATTTATCTTTTCTCTTTTCTGTCACGTTAGCCAGTCTGATAGGGGTGAGGTGGTACCTCAGAGTTGCTTTAATTTGCATTTCTCTAATTAATAGAGTTTTAGAGCATTTTTTCATATGATTTTTGGTAGATTTGATTTCATCTTCTAAAAACTGCCTGTTTATATCCTGGGTTAATTTTCTTCTTTAAAATGGCTCCCAGAATGGAACAAAATACTCCAGATGTGGTCTGACCAAGGCAGAAAACAAGGGGAATATCATCTCACTAATTTGAAGCACTATGCTTCTATTACTATAGTTTAAAACTCAGTCACTCTTGGCTTCCAATTCACATTAACTCATATTAAATCCTGAAACTCCCAGACTACCTTCAAAAGAAATTTTTGTCTAGCCACACCTCCTCCATCCAATATTTGTAAAGCTGATTTCTTAAAATCCAACCATAGGACATTATATGTTTATTTAATTTTACTTACTGGATAGGTCCCATCTTTTTAAGCTGTTAAGATTTTTTTGGGGGAGGAATGTTGTCGGTCCTCCAAAGGGTTAATTATCCCTCTTACTTTTGTGTCATTGTCAAATTTGATAAGCATGGTAATTATTCCTTTAAAATCCTTGATAAAAATGTTGAACAAAGTATGATCAAGGGAAAGATCCACGCGGCACAACCCTGGAAACTTCTCTCTTAAGTCTACCTCAATCCATTATTGAATACAATTTGTATTCACTGATTAAATCAGTGCTTTATAACTGATTTAATCACTGAATACAAATGCGCTATCATCTGGACTATATATCTCAATCTTGGCCACAGGAAGCATGAGACTTTGTTAAAAGATTAATATATACCATGTTTATGGAATTTCCCAGATTTACCAATCTAGTATTAGAAAAGGAAATGAGACTAGTTGGTATGTCTTTTTATTTTAATGAAGTTAGACAGAATATTTGATAACTGCTTTCCTTTCTAAATGCTCACTGTCCCTTTAATGATATATTATAGAATTTGCTAGGAATAGAAGTCAAGCTCACCAGCTAGTGCTTTAAAATTCCATCTCCCTTTACTTTTTCAAAAACTAGGACATCCTCATACCTGTAGCATCTGTCCTATCTCTACGATATTTCAAAGAAGTGCCAATTTCCCTCCCCTCCTCTCCCCCCAATATTTTAGGGTTGAGTTTGTTGAGACCTAAGTAAATGAAATTACTTAGCACAGAGAGAGGCTTTCTTAGCATTTTCATATTTTGCTTTGGTTTCAACTTTTTCTTTTAGTCTTCTAAGTCCTTGATAAAGGAGCTATGACAGGCATGGTGGAGTAGAAGTAAGAATGCTGGAGTCAGAAGGGATTTGACTTCTACCTATTACTCACTAGCTGTGTTATTTTTATTTGACACTCTTCAAAATGTAAGACTATACCTAGTTTTCTTTTCCTCCATCAAGAACTCTAGGATGGAGTGGTCATTTATTCCCAAGATTGCCATCATTTCTACTTAAGCAACCTGCTCCACTATCTTAGTCAGAATTCCAGTTGTAAGAACAGCTCCTTTCCTCGCCGGCTCCATCTTTTGAAACATGGAATGATCATTAAAGTAAATCCAGAATTTATCATCTGCTAGGCTTTTCGCAGAGCAAGAGGTCTGAGAGACGTCTAATTGAAGTCCTCTATTACCATCAAATCATGCTGTCATATTTTAAAACTCCTTCTCTATGTCCTTCTTATGACCGTGTGATTCCCAACAGCATCACTGTTTCTTCCTTCTTTGATTTTTACCCAACTGCTCTCCCTGCCATGTTTTCCCCTCTAGTTCAGAAATTTTCTTACATCTTCTTTATATACAGTGCTATTTGACCACCTATTTTATTTATTGCACTCCTTGTAAAAGAGCACATCCTTCCATAGCCACTGAGCCTACTGATGTTTGTTTTCCAAGGACTACTCCAGCCAAGTTTGGAAAATTTCATCACCAGGCTGCTGCAGGGTAACAAACTTTCCATTGGTAGCAAACTCACCTCCTCAGCCATGAACTATAGCAAGAAGGGCTGTGAATTATATCAGGGGAAGGATTTCTCACACTGACAAATTGCAGCTCCTTGAAGTATTAAAATGTACCCTTCCATTGCCATATCGCAATCATGACATGTTCCTATTCCATCAAATTTCAGTGAAAACCATGCAGGTGAATTTGCCTCCTTTCATTAAGAACTCTAATTTATTATCCATACTTTGGGCATTTATTTATAGACACTTAAGCCCACATATGCTACCTCTCTTCTTAACCCCAGAGGGCAGGACTAAGAACAGTAGGTGGAAGCTCACAAGAGAAAATTTGGGCTTGATGTAAAGAGAAATTTCCTAATGAACAGAGCTATTCAAAAGTAGTTTCATCTCACTGGAAGTCTTCAAACTAAGGCTGGATAACCACTTGTTGGATATATTATAGAAGGAATTTATGTTTCAGCCACACATTGGACTAGACAGTCCCTGAGATCTTTTTCAGTTGTGAGATTTTGTAATTGTCTCCTATGAGTAACTGGTAATCCTGATGGACAGTTTTGGTTCTATTTTGTGCCCTGTATCTTCTATGGTATATAGCTTAATAGATACAATGACTTCTTTTTTTCTTTACCATCCATTTTAAGTTTAAAAGCCTCTTAATTAAATTCATAAGAATACAGGGAAATATATTTTTATTATGTATAACTACATTCTTGGTCAAGAGCCCATTATTCCTATAGCTTAAGTTATGGTCTAGAAAACCAAATTCTATTCTCAGATACCACCTTCTTAGCCAGGTGTTCACTCTATAACTCTTCCTTTATCTTCTGAAGCTTCTACTCTTCACCTGTAGTAGTGATAAAAAAATATGATCTCTGTCTCCAAGGACTTCACATATTTGCCCAGGACTTCATAACCACTATTCTTATTTTATATATTCCTTCCCTGGAATCATTTTTACTCACATATATCATGAATAGTAAAGAAGGGAATGATACTTGACATTTATGTAGTTCTTCTAGAGTTGCAATAGTCCAGACAGGTGGTCATAACTGACTGACTATAAAAAGGAGAGTATCAAAAAGTACAAGATTTTAAACACAGGTGACTGGGATGACTGGGATATTTAGACTGCTCTCAAGTAGAATGCTTCCCAGTATGAACTGTACTAATATCAGTCTTATGTGTTTTAAAAGACAATAAATAACATTTACATAGAGCTTTAAAAGTTTCAGCACATTTTACATAAGTTATCTCACTTGAGGTTTTCAACAACATTGTAAAGTAAATACTATAGGTATTATCATTCCCATTTTACAGATAAGGCAATGGAGGCTGTCAGAGGAAGAATGTGAGGTTTTAATGATCTCAAGTCCAACACTTTGTCCATTACAATATACTTCCTGATTAGGCAGGTAGCACAAGGTAATGGATAGAAGGACGTATTTGGAGTCAGGAAGACTTGGGTTTACATCTTGTCTTAGATATTTGCTAGCTGTATAACCATTGGGAAGTCATTTAACCACTCTAATCCTTTTCTGGGAAATGAGAGGATTGAACTCAGTGGCCTCTAAGATTCCTTCTAGCTCTAAACCTATGAGTAATCTCTATAGCTTCCTCATTCTTCTGTTCTGAAATATGTGGTAAAGCTATAATGATGGTAGAATATTCATTATTCAAGTCACCAGTGGAGGAATTGCACAAAAGTCCATATCCTTGAAGACAGGAGAGAGGGAATTTAATATGAAAATAAATGTCTTTTGTAAATATATGTTTCTTAAAAGTAGTGATCATGGAGGGGGGACAAAGCAGTATTTAAAGTTTAAATCTTTATTCCTGAGTCAAAAATTCAAATTAATATACCTACTGTGCATACTTATAAAGATCTAAAAACTAAGGCTGTGTCTTACAAAAATTACAGCTTCAAAACCAGAAATGAAACCATCAGAGACCAATATCAGAAATGGACAGGCTAATTATTTATACAAAAGTAATTAAAGGATATCTTTCATGATGACACACATGCTTATTTTTAATTTTTAAATAATACTGAGTTAGGAAAGGTATGAGCAATAAAAAAGGACTAAGCCTTATACTTTCCACCTTCCTTTTTCTTAACTGTTAATGTAGATACAAAATAAAGCACAGTATCTTATCTAGTTTAAAGAGATCCACTGACTTCATAACTCACTTGTGGCTTCATCACTCATAGGTTACAGGGCTTAACCTCCCCCTCTTGTGGAAACAACATCCTTGTTTTACAGCATATATCATCTAATCTTTCTGCATTTATAGAAGACACAGAGAATAATGAGTTGATATGAGATATGGACTGTATCCCACAAGTTAAGGAGAGGCAGGGCCTCAGATGAATTATGAGAGCTATTCCTTCACAGCTGCACATAGTTTAAAACAAAACATTATGCAATCTCTCACTAGGCTATTAAAGTAGATTATGAGTCCATCAGCATCTCCAAATGATGTCTGTGTGCATATGTGCAGACACAGACAAACACACGCATAAACATACACCAATACTTGATGTCCATTTTTCTCTCCAAACATCTGAAAGAGATGTGTACAAATGATTCCTCACATTGAAAACATGTGTGGCAAGCAATAATGCTACCTAGTACCAGTGTAAAAATATTTTAACTAATGTTAAAAAAAAAACTAAACTAAAACCTTCCCTGATTTTTAGAAATTAGCTTTAATAACTGAATCAAAGAATCTCAGAACTAGAAAAGACTTTAGGATATCTGTATATAGATGAAAAACCTGAGGTACACCCAGAGAAGTGGGCTTTGATAAGCATATAATTCCTGACAGAACCAGCATGTTGGCTAAGGAAGAATTTCTTTGGAACTGGAAAACTGATGACTCTTTCTTGTTTGTGGTTGTTTTCTCCTTAGGCAGACTGTTTTCTTCCATAAGTCAAATGTGTTAGATATGGCCCCTTGCCAAAAAGCAGCAAGATCTAGTCACACTCCATTGAATCCAAAAGCTATTGGTCTCCTAAGCTTACAAGGGCAAGGCTATTCAGAAACAGCTTTATTCTCAAGGAGAAGGCCGAATTCTCATAGAGTGTATTCTCACAGGCATAGGTTTACAGTAATCATCATTAATTCTCTGGATCTTGTTCCCTGCTATCTTGTTGTACACATTTATCCCCCAGCTATGCTGGGAAAATCATTGTACTTGTCTTCTGTGCCTCAGTGTTCTCCAACTGCCCCACAGGGATAAAATAGCTGTCCTTATACCTGTCAGTTTAATATTTTGAGACAGTTGAAGGACAAGGACCATACAGATGTCAACTATTTGTAAAACACCTATGACCCCCAGATGACAAAACATCTCTTTACCCTGTGTTTTGTGTGGGTTCAATA
This sequence comes from Vombatus ursinus, assembly GCF_900497805.2. Classification (NCBI taxonomy): domain Eukaryota; kingdom Metazoa; phylum Chordata; class Mammalia; order Diprotodontia; family Vombatidae; genus Vombatus; species Vombatus ursinus. Next base: position 26,706,120 of record NW_020940355.1, read on the forward strand.
CAAGAAATGCCTGTGGTCTAGAAATCTCTGTAGATTTTAGAGACCACAGGAGGGTCTGATTTACCTCAGTGAGGTATGAGAAGGCAGCTTTTTGGCAATGACTCTCCTCATTATTGTGGGAGGAAATGAAAATTAATATCTAGCTCTTTTCTGGAAAATTGTGATATAGTTTATAAACTAAATAATAGATAACTCACCTATATTCTTTTAAAAAAAGTTTTATTGGTGTTTTCTATTTTTTTAACTGGTCATTTCCTAATATTATCCCATCCTATAATGAAGAAAAACAGTTAAGAAAAAACAAAACAGTAGTGACATCTGACAGCATAAATAACATTCCATGTTTATAGTTCCTCACATTTCTATAAAAAGAGGGAAATATGCTTTATCATCTATTCTTTGGGATTAAGATTGGGTCATTAAAATTATTCTGAGTTTGGCTACTTTCTAACGTTATTTTTGTTTATATTATTAAAGTAATTGCTTATACAATTTTCCTCAATTTGGTTATTTTATACTGAATTCCTAAAAGTCATCCTAATCCATATTATTTTCCAAAACAATGGGAAGATATGACAAACTTTATTTTTTTTATTTTTATTTTTTTTAGGAGAGGGTCAAAAGGAGGCAGCTATTTGGAGCAGTGAATAGAAAGTTGCACCTGAAATCTGCAAGACCTGAGTTAAAATCCAGACTCAGACATTTACTAGCTGTATGACCCTGGGTAATAATCACTTAACTGCTGTTTGCCTCAGTTTCCTTATCTGCAAAATGGGGATAATAAAACTCCCTCCTATAGTTGCTATTAAGATAAAATAAGATATTTTTTAAAAAGCACTTAACACAGTACCTGGTGCATAGTGGGTTCTATTATATAAATGCTTTTTGCCTTGTCCCTAGCAATAAGTATTATCAGTTCTTTGCTGATCATATTAGGAATATGTACTCTTAATACACCTTAGGCTGGTCTACACAATGACAACATCTGGAAAAGACATTAGCTGTCTGGCAAGTTTCTTGGTTTGGGGGAAGTAGTCCTGAGAGGCAATGCATCAGTTAATCCATACATGAGCAATTATGGATAATTCTAAGTTGATTACCTATTCTTTCAATAAAACAAAACAAAACAAACAAAAAAAACCAAGAGGGCAGCAGGGTGTTGGGGTTGGAAAAACATTTCCCAGCCTTTTTTGCTGAAAAATCAGAGAAGTCAAGGTGTGATTATGGAGCTGATGTAGCCCCTGATCATGCCTGCCATGGTGTTGTCAATGTGTTTGAGGTCTGAGATGCAAGATTGGGTTGTTTTTTTAAACCCTTCACATGAAGGTAGTTGAACACTACTGTATAACTTCCTTTAACTATGACAAATGTTGGAGCAGTTGTTGCTTTTTTTTTTAAACAGCATAGTAATGACATTTTATAAAGTTATGTTGAATATCTATTTAAATCTAAGGTATATCTATCATCACAAAGATGTGTCCCAGCATGCATTTGAGGAAATCTATAGTTTCATACTTGTGTATATATATCTAGAGCTGTTTTACAGAATCACAGAGCTGGAAGGGTCCTCAAGGATCATCCAGTCTAACCCTTATATAAGTAAGAATTGCCTCTTATTTTTGCTTTATTGTCTTTTTTACAATGAAAACAATGGTAAATACGAGGAGTATCCAATTATAAGGAGGAAGACGCTCCCCACAATCATACTTAGGTTGAGAGATATTATAGAAACATGAAATGAGGCAAAACATATGGAAGCCTGGTCAAGTCCCCCTAAATTGATAAAGCACCAAAATAGGGACTTTGATTTTAAGGGAGATCAATCACAGGCTCTATGTGTTAGCTGGTGCTGAAAGAATCAGGTGCTTTTTCCTAACTCCTGTTGTCCATCATTCTCTTGAGACATTAACTCTAGCTGTGCCTTTCTCCCTCAAAATGACCCATTTCTGAATTTCACAGTTACTGCAAGTGTGTGTGTGTGTGTGTGTTTGTGTTTTAAATATGCTCACTCTAAGAAATAAAAAGGATCCGCTTGTGTTATACTTCAGTTTTCTTTGTCTCCACTATATGCTCTACCTTTGATAACAAGGCCCTGGGGGCTCTATGCCTTAAGCAAGTACTGTTTTTTAAAAAATTATCCATCTGGAATGCACCACTTCAAAAAGAGGTGTTAACATCGTATCAGTTTTTAATCCACTGCCTGTCCTCCAGGATGGTGATGATATCCATGTTTCTAGGAGAGGAGCAATTTTGTGCAAATGCTTGCCTCTGATTTAGCCATATAGGCAAGGGAAGAAAATCAGAAGCCAGGAGTGGAACTAGAGCTTCATCAGAATTTCTTCGGATGAAGTTCTCATTTGCAGAATATTTTCTTCTTCTGGGGTTGGAGGAGGCATAGGCAGGGTGCATAGCATGCTTTCCTTGCTATAAAACACAAACTGTTCTCTTCAGACTGCTCACCATGCATAATGAACCAGGGAATTAAAAGCTTTAAACCTGTTAAAGAAGCAATATTAAGTTTGGTATAAATATAGCTGAAATAATCCAGACAGTTTTATGACCTTACACCCCCAAATAAAGGTGAAATGCTAAATTCCTTCCCTAGAAATAGTGGTAAATACAGCTAACAGATGGAAGAGCTGAATGGAAATTTCAATAAAGAGGGCCACAAAGAAGCATTTGTAAGCACAGGGGTACTCTCCTTAAAAAAAAAAAAAAGGCTAAAAAATGGAACTTTGTTTTATTTTGATAGAGTGCCAAAACAGTGCTGCATTCCTTAAAGAGCAGAATAAAGGATCGAGTTAGACTAGCCTTCTCAACACCTCAGCAAAAGCCCCCTTGGGTCTCGTTTTGCTGGGATGACTATTTATATGACAGGTAAGGGAATAATTTTGTTGGATTCAGTTACACTAGGGCCTCCATGACCTCTAGGTCAAAAGAGCAAATGCAAAAGTGACAATGTGGATAATTGCCTGTTTAGGATAATGGAATACTGATTGAAGTCAATTATTCTAACACCTGAAAGATAAATGAACTGATGTTAAAGGTTTAGCAGAGATAGCAAACAAGGAAAATCGCAGGCACTGAATAGCAATGAATAAGAGACTGGACAGATGGCAGAATTCTAGAATATAGGAGCATATTTCCTCACCTAAGCTTAACAAAGCAAAGAGCGTTCCAAGATCTAATATGTTAGTGTAAAACATGCCATAAAAACAGAAAGTCAGCTCAATGCCCCAAACTGCAGGATTAAAGTAACATTAGTTAATGTGGCCCCTCTATTAATTTCCACTATAACCTCTGAATGCCCAGACTTGTCCCAGATCCATTATTTTTGTCTGTCACTGGAGGGAACTTTCCCTTCCTGCCAGCCAGGAAAAAACCACTGCTGACGTTTGCATCTCAGACCTCAAACACATTGACAACACCATGGCAGGCATGATCAGGGGCTACATCAGCTCCATAATCACACCTTGACTTCTCTGATTTTTCAGCAAAAAAGGCTGGGAAATGTTTTTCCAACCCCAACACCCTGCTGCCCTCTTGGTTCAGGTTTCTATTTGCTATGTCCAGGCTCTTCAAAGAGTTTTATTCTGCCATCTCCAGGGGGAGCTGGCTTGGCCTCCCAAGCTGTGCCCTGGAAAAGCCCTTCCAAGGATGGGGGTCACTGGGGAATATCCAGGAGAAAAACTCAACTGATCCACTGTGTTTACAAATTAGGCCGGAGGTAGGTCAAAAAAATTCACATTCCTTTCCATGGGCTCTGTGTGTGTGTGTGTGTGTGTGTGTGGGGCGGTGAAGAACCCGTTCTTCTCTTGGCTCCTCCTATGATATGAGCACAATGTGAAGAAACACTGGGATGCTTTCTGTTGAATATAACAACATGTTTTAGGAATAATCACCTGGGAATCCATGAAAATAGCCCCAGAGTTTCTTTAGAATCGCCAATGAAAAACAGTCTAAGGCAATGTTCTCACTGCCAAGCAAAAGGAAGAAAAGTACTCTTGCCTTTAACTAGTGCAAGAGTTCTTACCTTGGGGCCCATGGACTTTTATATATCTAGAAAAATATAGATAAGGAACTAGATTCAATATCATTGGCTTCCTGTGCAAATCACATATGTTTTATTTTATGCATTTAAAAATATTATTCTGGCAGGGGGTGGGGTGGGTGGGAAGGGTGGTCCATGACACATATGAAAGGTTAAGAACCCAGAATAAAGAAATGAACCTTTCTTTAATGGTGTTAACAATGAGTTTAACATTGATCTATGGAAGACTGGAGTCCTTCAGAAAATGAGGCTATAAGGGGAATCTTTTTTGACAGAGAGATGTTAAAAGTATCTAATTTGCCAAACTAAAATACGACGGATCAGGTGTTTTAAGAAATATTTTTTTCTTCTTGATGACTACATATGATTGCATATTAAGGGGGGGGGGTGATAATCAGAGTTTCCTCCTGAGCAGCTCTGGCCAGAGCATATGTGGTCCATAGGAAGTGGCCCAGGGGAATCCAGCCCAACTCCACGCATATTCCAATAATGTGTGCTCCAGCCAGAAGAGATTAGGGAGGCACTCCTATGTACCCATTCCAGTGTAAAAGTGAGAGGCTGGGGACTTTGGAATATGGCAAAGTAAAACATAACTTAGGGCACAGGTTTCCTCTCACTCCAAGAAAAATGCTTTCAAAAGGAGCAAAAACAACCACAAAGGGAAGGGAAAAAATTAAAATAAACCACCACAAGTTAACTCTTTAAAAAACAAACTAAAAAGAAAGAGGAGCTAATCAGCCTGCTGTTCTTGGCACTCTTCCTCCTCCTCATGTCTTCCACTTATAGCCCCATGAGTGCAGTGGTTGCTATAATTTTAAATATGTATATAGACAAACATGTATATACATATGTGTATGTGTATATATGTATATGTGTATGCACATACACATACACATATACATTTTGTGGGAAGGAGTGTTTCAGGAACTCCCATACAGATTGAAGTTCATGAATCAGACCAGTCTCAGGCTTGAGAGGAAGGAAAAGAATAGACAGAAAAATGTAACTGGGTGTGGAGGCGGAGGGGGGGAAGGGGGAGGAGACTCCCCCAACCCTTGATGGTTACAGATCCAGCCCTGGTTGTCTGAGAGAAGAAAGAACAGGCAGCAGGCCCTGGGTGAGGAACACTAGGCATACATAAGGGAAAGGACTGACGATAAGAAGTATGCTTACATCAACACCATAGAAAAATCAATCTGACAAAGAGAAAGGCTGACTGTGGAGAAGAAATGAACAAAAAATCTACAAAAGAACTACCATAGAACAAAAGAAGTTAGGTTAAAAAAAAATCTTGAGGAAGGTAAAAGAATTGCAATGAATTCTTTAAGGTTCTCTCCAGTGACAATGGAGCATCCAAGAATGGACAGAATGCGCAGGAGATTAATCAAACAACTATGTGAAAATGTCAGAAAATTACAACAGAAATTAGAGGTCTTACGGAAGAAATCAGCAAGACTAATAAGGCTGTAGAAGATTTAGAACAAAAGACTGAAAAACTCCCCAGAACCTTAATGTTCTCTGAAAAAGAGAAGAATATAATTGGATTGCAGAAAGGCAATGAAGAAAGGAAAGCAAATGAAAAAAATTAAAAGACAAGATTGGAAAAATACTTGAAAATTCTACAAAACAAGAATACAAAAGTGTCTCCTAAAAATAATCACAAAAAAGGAATCTTTAAAGTGATACTTTAAGAAAATATACAAGAAAATTGCCCAGAAATATTGGAAGCATATGTCAATGTACAGCTTAAGAGAATCTATAGAACACCAACTGAAAGAAACTGGGAATGATGGAGAATTGGCCTAATTATAATAAGTACCTCTCACATTCTCCCTACTGGAGGGCCCCATGGGTCACCTTTACCACAAGACTGGTCAAAGATATCATTAGACTGAAAAAAAATCCTAAGTTTACTCATTATAATACATCTTATTTAAACTATAGCACCTGCTATTTGTCAGGCACCATGCTGGGCCCTTTACAAATACTATCTCATTAGACCCTCACAATAAATAACTCATAAAGTAAATGTTGTTATTATCCTCATTTTTTTTAAATAGCTGAGGATAGTGAAGCAAACAGAGGTTGTGATAATAATAATGATGAAAACAATAATAATAGCTAACATTTACTTAGCACTTACTTTACATTAGCACTTACTTTGTGTCAGATACTTTGTTAAATGCTTTACATATATCATCTCATTTTTTCCCACAATACCACTGGGAGGCAGATGCTATTATTATTATCCTCATTTTACTGATGAGGAAACTGAGGCAAAGGGGTTAAGTGACTTACCCAAGGTCACACAGCTAGTAAGCGTCTGAGGCCTGATTTGAATTCAGTTCTCCCTGCCTCCAGACCTGGTGCTCTTTTCTACTGCCTTACTTAGCTGCTTCTAATATTACAATATCAAACCACAAATTTTTCAAATAGTGAGGAAAAAACCTTTTATATTTCAAAGACAATCAATCAGAATAACACAAGATTACTCTAGGCTTATAAGAAATCAAAGCAAAAATGGAAATATATTTTGAAAAACAAAGAAGATGGTTGACCTTCAAAATAACAACCTGCAAAGCTGTGACAAGGTATAAAAAAAAATTAGGCATTTAGCAAAAAAGAATTTATTTAAGCTATTCCTTCAAAGGAACCCACAAGTGATGAGAGTATTGAATATGAAAATCAACTAAACAGAGTAAGGATAAATTATTTATATAGTAATGGAAGACTAGGAAATAAAATGTTTTCATGGGGATCTCTATAGATAATAACATGATTGTGTGACTAGAAGAGCATTTTTGCTTGTGTTTTAGTTTTCTGAAAAAACCAACCACCTTCACGTATTGTCTAAATGACACAGAAAAGTCAAAAAGGTTGTAAATAGGCAAAATAATCTAAGCAGCATTATATATATAATAGTGAAAATCAGAAATAAATAAGAAGGAAGAAGGGAATGAATATTTCAGGAAGCAGAAGCAACAAAACCAAAACTCAACAATCTCATTCACTAATTAGTAAATAAATATTGACAGTGGCATAAGGATTCCAGAGGGTTAGTTGACTATTGAGGACCTGTGAGGCAAGGCAGACTAACCTTTTAAAAATTTTCTCCTTTTTTTGGGGTGGTGGGAGAGGAAGGATAAAAAGTGGGGTAAGGGTAGATCACATAGAGAGAAACTCCAGCAGAAACAGAATGGTGTGGAAGCATCATTAAGTGGTCCTGTGGGAGACAGTGGGGTTAAGAGAAAGGCTTTAAGTTAAGCTCTGTGCAGGAGCAGGTAGACACTTCAAGAGGACAGTTTCTCCAAACCAACCTAACATTTCTCAGAACTAACTGCTACTGGGGAGAATAAGTATTTAGGACAACAAAGAGAGAACACAGCTTGGTGACAGTTAAACTAGGGTAATAGGTTCAAAGGGAAAACCGCATGACATCAGAAGAGACAAATGGTGAGAGAAAAAGCAAAGGAAGGGATCAGAACTCTTGGACTTCGATTACAGAGCACTTCCATTTTACTCTACCGTCTCCATTACGAATTAATTCTGGCAATTGATTCTAGAATACCCTAGAAAGGGAAAGGAGCAGTAAAAGGGTGTATGTGTGGAATGAAAGCTACATTTCTTAAAAGGGCATTAGAAATTAATGTTTCTGAAATTAAGAGAATTTATGGGTTTTAGGGTACAAGGACAACTGACTTCACATTCTTACGCTCTGATCAATGACAGGCAAAGGTAAAAGGAATAAAAAAGACAAAAGATAAGAAGGTAAAAAGCAAAAACTCAAAGAACTTGTGACTAGATAGGGTAACGGGAGGGAAAAGGAATTGGGGGAAGGAGACTGAGATCAGATTAGTATAATCAAAGGAAACTGCAGAGATTAATGGGTGACTTAAAAAATTTGTGTAAATATATTTCACAATATAGACATACTATATTTGTATATTTATTACTTATGATATATATGTAATTAATGTAAGAAAACAAAAACAATAATTATAACCTTAAAAATGAATGGATGAAACCTCCCTATCAAAAGAGAATGGAGAATTTCATAGAAAAATGAAACCCAACAATAAGAAACACCTTTAAAACATATCAACACATGCAGAGTGACATCGAATGGATGGATAAAATGAATTATGCTTCAGGTATCTAAAAAAAGAAAGCATTACAACAATAATTTCAGATAATGCCACAGTGTTAAGAGATAAACACAGAAATTGTGTTATACTGAAAGGCAACAGTAAATTTAAAATGGCATTATTACATATATATGTATGGAAGCATATATGTGTACGTGCAAACACACATGTATAGTTAAGAGCTTAGGATTTAAGCTTTTAAAGGAAAAGCTAAGAAAATTGCAAAATTACAATGATAGGGACATGATAGTAGGGGAGATTGTAATATTATTATTGAAACTGAAAAAAAAAATCTACCTAAAAGACAGAATCAAAGATTTCAAACTGGAAGAGACCATCAAATCCAACTCTCTCATTTTGTACATGGGAAAACAAAAAGAGAGAGTAGTTAAGGGACTTGCCCAAGGTAACAAAGCCAGTAATTATTTGAGGCAGGAGGGCCCTATCCAGTATGCTATGCTGTTTCAGTCACTAAAACTCCAGCAAAATACAGAGCTGAACAGATTTTAAGAAAAATTAGATTTGAATGATCCATGACAACTTCTGAATTGGAATATTAAATAATATACATATTTCCTAGTATCTCCACAGTACATTTACAAAAAAAAAAAAAAAGATCATGTTTAAGGGAAAAAGGGATCAAAAAAAAAATTAAAAAGGCATAAATAATAAACGTTTTTATAGACCAAAGTGTAACAGATATGACAACAAATAAAAAGAAATATAAGAAAAAGTTACAGAGATATTCTTCATGAGTAGGTCTGTGAACAAAACTTAGAAACAGCACATAATTCAGTTAAAGATAATGATAATTTATGGAATATGACTAAACTATCCTCTGAGGAAAATTAATATCTCTGAAAATTTATATTAACAAAACAGAAAAAAAGATGATCAATGAACTGTGTGTAATTAAAAAGATAAGAAAACAAACAAATGACTAACCCTAAAATAAGCTGAAGTAAGATATAATCCCAGTTAGAAGAAAAAGAGAAACTGGGAAATAAAATGTGGTAAAGACTAACAAATATGATAAAAATCAAATTACTGAAATAAAAACAAACAAGGTGAATTCACAAAAGAGAAGCAATAGATAAATATCAGAATATACTTTACACAATTTTATGCCATAATTTTATGAGCACTTAAAAAACTACAAAATTCCCAACTTAATAAGAAGCAGAAATCTTAAACAACACTATCTCAGAAAAAATAAATCAAGCAACTTATAAATGAACTGCCAAAAAAAGTCACCTGGGCCAAATGGATTGACAATTGAATGCCATCAAATATTTTTAAGAGCAATTAATACCTGTGCTGCAGAAATCATCCTAAAACACTAAAACAGAAAACACTCCACCAAACTCCGATTATGAGACAAAAATATATTGAATGCCCACACCAGGGAAATAAAAAACAGAAAAATATAAGCCAATTGCAAAAATGAATTTGGATGCAAAAATTATATGACTAATTCACTACAACCAAACTGTATTTATAATAGGAACATAAAGATGGTTTAACATTAAGGAAATTGCATAATTAATTTTATATCGGGTTCTGGGTGATATGAGTTTTTTATCCACTTTGTTTTCTCAGTGTAGATGATTAAAGCAATCTTTTTAAAATAATTATGGATTTTGCTGAGGAAATTTTTCAGTGTTTTGTCATCATGCAATTAGTACCATACCATCTGTGAATAAGAGCAACTAGAGAACTTGTTACTAATATGCAATGACTATGTTTGTACTCTGAGCAGAGCATACGTTCGATGAATACCTGAGGTGAACATTTGTCTCCAGGTTTTATGTTTAACCGGATGCTAATACTCAGTGAGTTGTTGTAGTCATGCCTGTGATAATATTGTGTTGTAATATACATAGGAGACACCTTACTTAAAGATAGTGTTTAAAGTGGCACTTTTTTCTTCCAAATCAAATTATTAAATAAATTAATAATAGACATAGCTGCAACTGGATTGTAGATTCTCTACGTACCTCAGTTGTTACAATAAGATGTAATTTGCTTCAGAAAATCATTGGTGAAGGACTTCCTGTTTCCTTCTTATGTTTTCATGAAAAATACCCTTAATGTATATATAAAGTCTACCTTTCCAGACTTATCTTCTATTGTTACTCTCTACTCAGTCTATGCTCCATGTATTCACGTCTCTTTGCCTTTTCTCAGGCATCTCTGGAGGCATGCTGGAAATGCTCTCCCTCTCTATTAAAACAGTGAATTATTATAAAGCCTTTAAAACCCAATTAAAATGCCAACTCTTCTAGGAAGCTTCCCAAATTCAAGGGAAGAAATTCAAATGATCAGTAACCAAATGAGAAATGCAAATAAAAGTAACTCTGAGATTCTATCTTATATCTATCAGACTCATAAAAATGACAAAAGAGGAAAATAGCAAATATTGGAGGAAATATGAGAAGGCAGGTGCACTATTACACTGTTAGGGAAACTATGAGTTAGTCCAGCTATTCTGAAAAGCAACTTGGAACTATAACCAGAAAGACACCAAACTGTACATATCCTTTGGCCCATCTGTACTATTACTCGGCCTATACCCCAAAGAAATCAAATAAAGAGGAAAAGGACCTATATGTTAAAAACATTTTTTATAGCAACTCTTTTTGTGGTAGATAAAAACTGGAAGCCAAAAACAGGGGCAGCTAGGTGGCACAGTGGATACAGTTCAGGGCCTGGAGTCAGGAAGACTCATCTTCCTGAGTTCAAATCTGGTTTTAGACTCTTACTAGCTGTGTGACCCTGGACAAGTCAGTTATCCTGTTTACCTCAGTTTCCCCATCTGTAAAATGAGCTGTAGAAGGAAATGGTAAACCATTCCAGTGTCTTTTCCAAGATAACCCCAAATGGGGTCACGAATAGTTAGACACAACTGAAATGACAAAACAACAATAACAACAACAACAACAAAAACTCCTGGAAACTATGACAATGTTCTCCTATTGGAGAATGGCTAAACAAATTATGTTATATGAATGTAATGAAACATAAATATACCATAAGAAATAAAATGGACAATTTCAAAAGAAAGCAGAAAAACCCCTGTGAATTGATGAAGTGAAGTGAGAATAAAAAGAACAATTTATATGATGATAATATTATAGAGAAAAACAACTTTCAAAGACTTTTGAACTTTGATCCACAAATAAAAATGAAAAACAACATTCACCTCCTATCAGAGAAACAGAAAAAGATATATTCAGGCAGGGCCAAAGTGGGAATTTTTCTGGACCATGTAGGTATATGTTGAGGGCTTTCTTTTTCTTTTTTATTTTCTTTGTTTAATTAGGAGGGGTATTGTGGAAGGGAAAGACTAATTAATTAATTTTAGGGCCTACATATACATTCATATTAAACATATTTTCATATTAGTCATGGTGTAAAGAAGAATTAGAACCAATGAGAGGAACCATGAGAAAGAAGAAAGAAAACAAAACAACAACAAAAAAGAGAGTAAATAGTATGCTTCGATCTGCATTCAAACTCCATAGTTCTTTCTCTGGATATGGATAGCATTTTCCATCATGAGTCTTTTGGAGTTGTCTTAGATCCTTGCATTGCTGAGAAGAGCCAACTCTATCCAAGCTGGTCAGTGCACAATGTGGCTGTTACTGTGTACAATGTTCTGGTTCTGCTCACTTCATTCAGCATCAGTCTATACAAGTCTTTCCAGGTTTTTCTGAAGTCTGTCTGTTCATCATTTCTTATAGCACAACAGTATTGCATTACATTTAGGTGCTACAACTTGTTCAGTCATTCCCCAATTGATGGACATTCCCTCAATTTCCAATTTTTGGCCACCATAGAAAGAGCTGATATAAATATTTTTGTATATGTGGGTCCTTTTCCCATTTTTATGATTTCTTTGGGATACAGACCTAGAAGTGCTATTGCTGGGTCACAGTTTTATAGTCCTTTGGCCATAGTTGCAAATTGCTTTTCAGAATGATTGGATCAGTTCACAATTCCATGAATAATGCATCAGTGTTCCAATTTTCCCAAATCTTCTCCAACATTTATCATTTTCCTGTTTTGTCATATTAGTCAATCTGGTAGGTGTGATGTGGTACCTCAGAGTTGTTTTGATTTGCATTTTTCTAATCCATAGTCATTTAGAGCATTTTTTTTATATGACTATAGATAGCATTAATATCTTCATCTGAAAACTGCTTGTTCATATCCTTTGACCATTTATCAATCGGGGAATGACTTGTATTCTTATAAATTTGACTCAGTTCTCTATATATTTAGAAATGAGGCCTTTATCAGAGACACTGGCTATAAAAATTGTTTCCCCGCTTTCTGCTTCCCTTCTAATCTTGGTTGCATTGGCTTTGTTTGTGCAAAAACTTTTCAATTTAATGTAATCAAGATCACCCACTTTGTATTTCATAATGCTCTCTGTCTCTTGTTTGGTCATAAATTCTTCCCTTCTCCATAGTTCTGAAAGGTAAACTATTCCTTGCTCTCCTAGTTTGCTTATAGTAAAATCCGGGAAATATTAATTAAAAAAATAACTAAAATTTGTGCTATGATATACCACATTTATTTGGATATAATTAATTTATTGCTGTGAATTAAAAGGCAGGCACTAAACTCTACTGCTAAAGAGGAATGGTGAAAATGCACTGCATCTTGCTACTGAAAAACTTTCTTCAATACTTCATGCTAGTCAGGTGTACCCACTTGTATCCATCTCTGGGCTTAACTACACTCTGAAAGTAATTTTGGCTCTAGGCAGATGCTGGGCTTTATAAAATTTCTGAAGTCCAGCATTAATCTGTTTTTGCTGACCAAGTCCTGGACATGTTACTCACATATACTTATAATAAGTAAACTTTTAAATGCTTTACTTAATACATCTAGGACAGAGCCTGGCACACAGCAATTAAGTTTATATTAATACTTGTTACCTACCTACCCAACTATTTGTATATCTATTGCTACCTAGACTTTCTGGTTTAGGCTTTTGATTCATTTTGCCCCAGAAATTCTGCTCCAATCCTTGGTCCTTTGCTCCTCATTTTCCCAGTCTGAGTTCCTGCTCTTTGCCTTAGCTAATTTTCCTGGCCTTTGGATATCTCATTTACCTAAACCTCTAGTACTTGTCTGTTCCTCCTTACTATTGTTTTGACCTCTGGATCCCCTGTCTTATGGGACCTTCCGACAGCCCCCTTCTGTCTAAGGGTCTCCACAGTCCTGGCTTTTGTTTGTCTACCTTGGCGCTGGCCAGATCCTGGGGTGACATCACCTGACCTAAGGTAAAGAAATCAATTCCTCAAATACAGCAACAGCTTGGACACATGAATTTTAACCACCATATTTCTGGTTGGGGGAACAATGTCCTACTGTGAATATATTCTGAAGTGAACCCTGCTGGTTATGACTTCCTTTCCTTTCTCCTTAATATCCAAAGGTGACTCACCAGGTTTAGCTATTCTTAATAGCAATGGAGCCTTTTTAAAGCTTTATATTTGGGTAGGAATGTTAATTTAGGATCAGCATAATACTCTTAAACCCACAGTTTTTTAGCAGCAAGTTGATTTTCAAAGAATCCCAGCTGTCTTGAAATGTTGATGAGCGGACAGCTTGAACGGGTAAACTTCAAATGTCAATTCCCTCTTCCTACATTCAAGCTGCCAATTTCAACAGGGCTTCACAGGCAACAGGCTGTTGTGCTTGGATCAAAAATATCTAAGAATCTTGAGGCAAGTTTGAAATACAGTTGATTTTATTACAAGTAAATATAATTCAACAGCATTCTATTGAAACTACACAAGGCAAGAGAATTTAGTTTAGCTCTGTCTGGAACCAAAGACACTCTGTTTTTAACCTCCTCATTCTAACCTAACACTTAACAGAGTTTCAGTAAGATGGGATAAGGACTGAGATAGGGTCCTAAGTCTGTGATTTCACTGATAAATGAAGTTCCTGGATGACAAACAAAACAAAACAAAACCACCTTCTTTCTGCCACTGCTGGTCTGAACCTTTTTTTTTTTTTTTGCAACTTTTAATCTTAGAGAGTTGCCAATAGTACAAAGGTTAAGTGACTTGTCCAGAGTGACACAGTTAGTACATATCTGAAGTGGGACTTCGTGGTTCTGAGACTAGTTGTCTACCCAGCAAGCCAAGGATACTTTTCTTCTAGCATGATAAGAGGATAATAAAAATGACAAAAACAAAAAAGATACATCTTTGAAAGAGTAAGATGGACCACATTACATTTAGAAAGTTATCCAAACAAAAACTTATACATTTTTGATATAAGATATGTACCTATATAAAGTATGTGTGCTCCATTAGTTCTTTAAATACAGCTTGGGGGGAGGCACAGATCCACATGACCTGAAGTCTGGGATGTCTCTGAGAAGAAGAGGAGATACAGCATGAAAGGTGGGAGGGAAGTGCAAGCAAGCCCCAAGAACATCTGAAAGTGGGTGTTCCTTTCTATAGACTCTGAGAGGCCATAGGTTCCTCCAAATAGTGCTAGTCTGGGGGTACAATTTTAGGTTTGGAATACGTTACTTCTGTGGTTGCTAGGACTAAAAGGGGAATGGTAGTTCCTAGCTTACACCAGCATGGCCGCTTCTGACCAAATGTTTGTTACAAGAAAAACCATTACAAATAGTGAATAGCTATCTGTCCAAATGAAGCAGCACACAGAAACTGAAGAAGTTATATATGCCAGGAAAAAAAATGCAATTTTCCCATAAGAACAAGATAAGCTCTCAGCCTAAAATGAGAAAGAATCTGAGGAAATTCTCATTCCAAGTCTCTAGGGAGACAACCTGGAAATCAGGGACATCTTAAAGAGCTGGCTTCTCCTCCAAATCTGTCCCTTTCACAGTTTCTCTCTCTCTCTCTCCTGGAGTCAATCCAGAAGAATACCTAGAACCATAGGTATTGGTCTTGAAGAATATTTCTCTTCTCAAGAGTTTGTGAACCATCCCTACCCCTCACATAGGTCTGTATCAGGCCAGCATTCTTTCTACTAGTTAGGACTCATCCACATACAAGTAGCATGCAAAATATTCTAGACTTGGGTGAAAGTCCCATTACATTAACAAAATACAGGGCACATTATCTCATGGTACTATAGAAATCTACAATTCCTTATTAAAGAGGAAGAAAAGGATCATAGGGATCATAGTGAGGCCATCTAGTTCAACTCCCTTAGTTTACAAATAAGGAAACTGGAGGTTAAGTGACTGACATGTTTTGGACTGCATGCTAAATTAAAAATATATAGAAATGTTTCCTGAAAAAAAAAAAAAAGCAGGCACCACACCACAGAGTAATAGTAAAGACTGACAAAAGATATAATACCACTGTACTTGTTGAATGTGACTTATAGTGATATACCTCTGTATAATGGAGGAAACCTATAAAATAAATAAGACAAAGAATGGAACCAAAAAGCCTTCTATGGGCAATATCTACATGAACTTAACCAAAATACGAGTTAAAAGAAGCAGCAGAGAAATGACTTACTTATGCAGATCTGTTGTCAGATACAGAGGGGTTCATAATAGCAATATGGGATAAGGTCAGAGATGACGAACTTTCATGCAAACCTCAAAACATCTTTGAGAATTCAACAAACATATTTAATTCAATATAGGATTTTGACTAATCTTAAAAGTCTAAATGGAAAAAAACTTGAAAAATTAAAAACCATCTCAAGCAATCCACTTCATTGGAAAGCTATCTCTAAAAACAAAAATAGGCAATAAGAGAAAACTTTCTTTTAATGATTGTGAATTTCAATATTATAACATTTTCAGGGCTGGGCTCTTTTTAATCTTCAAGACTTTAAGATGGAATATACCTTCACCTCATCTCTTTACATTAAATATAAACATAATTGGACCTTCTCGTTCTCCCCCATGTCATTCAAATACAATTGTAAAACAAGGCAGTACAATGAAAAGTGAATGAATGAATGAAAAAAAAATTTATTACAATATGCCAAGCACTGTGCTAAGTACTAGGTATACAAATAGAACAACTGAGACAGTCCTTCAAGGAGCCCACACTGTAAGGAGGAGACAACACATCAAAGAAAATTCAGCAGCAGAACAGATGAAGGCCTATAAATCTGAAGGGTGTAGTTAGGGTGGAGAGCTGCCCGTGATCTGGGTCAATAGTGGGATTACCTTCACTAATGAAAACATAGAGTGCCAAAGTATTGAATTTCCTCCCTCTCTAATCTCAACCTAACACTCAACTCTTTCAACTCTACACTGTTCTGTACTTGCCTCCCTCTCCAATCTCAATACAATAGTTAGCCCTGTCTTCTGGTTTCCAGTTCTTTGCCTCCTAGTCCTTTTGCCACATATCTCTTATCAAACCTTGGCCCTGGATTACTCTCACCTCTGCTCCAATTCAGGAGTTGCTAAATGCAGCTGGAGGAAGTGTCATAACTATATCAATTGGGTACATTACTAATTCACGTTGTTTAACTTCAACTGGGTTGTCACTGTAGCAAGGCAGACCTTTTATTAAGCACTAATTGATTCTATATCTCATGTTCCATGGAAGATTTTCCAAACTTTTTCTTCCCACTTCAAACCTTTCACACCTTTCCCCCGTCTAACCCTTGTTGTTGATGAAGATGTTACCTCTACTTTACTCAGCAAATTGAAGCCATTCTAGGATGAGCTCCCTTATTTCCCATTCTCTTCATTTCATAAACCCCTGATCTCATCTCTTATTCTTTCCTCCTTTCGCCAACTCACGATAAAGAGATTTACTTGACATTTTCCTTGCCAAGGTGAACTTCTCTACATGTGTACTTGATCTCATCTGCTATATTTCCCAGCAGATTGCATTCTCAATCATCCTACCCCTTTCCCAAATCTTTAACCTCTACTAATTCCTTCCTTAGTACCTTCAAACATTCTCAAGTCGCCCCCATCCTTAAAAAACTTTCTCTAGAGGCTACCATCTTCTCAAGCTATTGTCCCATGTCTCTCCTTCCTTTGTAAATCAAATTTAACTAAAAAGATGTCTACACCCACTGACTCCACTTTCTCCCTTCTCACTCTTCAGCCCTTGAACGAAAGTGAAACTGTTCTCTCCAAATTACTAATAATCTCTTACATGTCAAATCTATTAGTCATTTCTGTGTCCTCCTCCTCAATCTCTCTTCTGCATTTAACACTGTTGATCACCCTCTCTTCCTGGATACTTTCTCTTCCCAAGGTTTTCATGACCCCATTCGCTCATGGCTCTTTTCTTATCTGTCTGCTTCTTCCTCAGTCTCTTTTGCTGGCTCATCATCCATAAAACACTCTCCAGATGTGGTTGTTCCCCGAGATTCTGTCTTAGGTCCTCTTCTTTTCTCCCTCTACATTCTATCTCTTGGTAACCTCATCAGTTGCCTTGGGTTGAACTGTCATTTCTATGCAGATGAACCATAAGCTATATATCTGGGCCCCAGGCTCTCCCTTTAGCTTCATTCCTGCATCACAAATGACCAATTTGACACTTCCAACTTGATTTCCTAGAGACATCTCAAACTTAACATGTCACAAACTGAATTAATAATCTTTTCCCCAGAACCTCTTTCCCCTCCTCTCATTCAGACCTTTCTGTTTCTGACAATCTGCCACCATCTTTCCAGTCCTCTAGGTTGATAACCTTGGCATTATCCTTAATTCCTCTGTTGCTTTTGCCTCACATATCCAATCAGTTGCCAAATCTTGCTAATTTTCCTTCACAACATCTCTTCTATATGACTCTTTCCCTCTACTTTAAAGTTACTACTTTAGTTTAGGCCTTCATCACCTTTTTACCTGGATTACTGCAATGCCTTCCAGTCTCCTTGCTTTGATTTCTTATCAGTCCAGTTCATCCAACAAACTGCTGCCACAGTAACGTTCCTTAAATGCAGATCTGACCATGTTACCCTCCTACTCAAACAATACCAGTGGCTTTTTATTGCCTCTAGAACAAAACAGAAACTTATTTTCAGCTTTTAAAGCCCTTCACAACCTGGTTCCAACCTATTTAACCTCATGTGACATTTTTTCCACTCCCACATGGTGATCCAGGAAAACTGGTCTTCATTTTGTTCCTCACATGACACTCCATTTCTTGTCTCTGTGCTTTTGCAGTAGCTGTCCCACGTGATGGGAATGTATTCCTTCATTACCCTTACCTCAGAGACTCCTTCTCTTCTTTGAAGATGCATTTGAAGCTCCATCTTCTGCATGAAGTTTTTTCTGATTCCCCAGCTGCTAGTGCTCTTCCTCCCAAAATACTTTGTATACTGTGTGTGTGTGTGTGTGTGTGTGAGAGAGAGAGAGAGAGAAAGAGAGAGAAAGAGTGCTAGCTGTCCAACTGAAATGTAAGCCCCTTGTGAGAAAGGATTGTTTCATTCTTTGTATTTATTAATAAAATAAATAATATAATAAAAATAAATATAATATATAATACAAGATAATATAATAAATATATATAATAAAAATGAATATAATAAAACAATATTATTAATGCCTAGCTTAGTGAAGAAATAAATGCTTTAATGATTGCTTTATAGAGCTTTCGAGTTTAGAACATGCTTCCTTACAACAATTCTGTGAGGTAAGAAGTCTCAGGATTATCTCCATTTTGCAGTTCTATAAACTAAAGCTCAGAGAACTCAGGGTCACAGAGCTAGCACATGTCTAAGAACCAAGATATGAACCCGGGTCTCTCTTGCATTTTTTCCACCTTAGAATATTGCCTTTGTCTTACATCAATCTATTCTTAGATACTTAATTTCTCCTTGAGACAGAAATCTGTTTGGCTTTTAAAGCCCTTCACAACAAACCCCTTCTTACTACATTCCAGTCTTACATTTTATGTCCCTGCATGTATTCTAAGATGCAAAGACACTGGTCTTCTTGCTATTCCTCCCCCATAATATTCTATCTCATGATTCAATGCCTTTTTCCGTGCTCTCCTGGAATGTGCCTGGAATGTACTCCCTTCACACCTCCACCTCCTGGCTTCTCTGGCTTCCTTCAAGACTCAGCCTAAATTGTCTCCCTGTCCCCACCACTTTTGGTGCCTTCTTTCTAGAGATTACCTCCCATTCACATTGTATACATCTTGTATGTGCATAGTTGTTTGCATGTTATCTCTACTATTGGAGCAGGAGCTCCTGGAGAGCAGAGCCATGTTTTTGTCTTTCTTTGCACCCCCAGCTTTTAGCAAAGTGTCTGGCTCATAGTAAGTGCTTGATAAATGCTTGTCAATTGACCAATTGAATAATCAATGCTTTTAAAACTAAATAAAAGAGGTGGTTATCTATAAACTGACAACTGTATGATACATTAGAATTAGAAGAGAGGTGGGAGTCCAGAAACTCAGGCTCCTCATTCATACTCATAGGTGTCAGGCACACATACCAGAGGAACATGAATTTATTTTGCCATTGGTAGATGAGGAGGCATCAAACAATCTTCATCACACATAGCAAATAGTAGCATCAAAACTCTGGCACAGGGGCAGCTAGGTGGTGAGGTGGATAGAGCACCAGTCCTGGAGGCAGGAGGACCTGAGTTCAAATCCAGTCCCAGACACATAACAGTCACTAGCTGAGTCACTCTGGGCAAGTCACTTAACCCCAACTGCCTCATAAACAAACAAAACAAAAAACCCAACTCTGGCACAGTACGCTCATAATAAATGCTTACTGACTGACTGATTGTTTTCTTCCCAGACTGAAGTCCCTGCCCCCTCCCCCCTTCACACATACAAAAACACTAGACATGAGATTAATGATGCTTAGCAGACTTCCCTTCTGAAATAGGGGGAAAAAATGTATCATAATAAGTTGAAATGATTACTGAAGAATTTAGATTAGATGACCACCAAAGCTTCCAACCAACTGGATGACATTTCTTCCTATCACAGGATTACTGTCAAAGCATCAAAGGATTAGAGCTGAAGGGTCCCCAGATATCACCTAGTCCATAGAATCCCAGGAACATAGATCAGATCTAGATGTAACCCCTTCATTTTCCAAATGAGTAAACTCAGGCCCGGAGTCATATAATTGTAAAATTTTATTAAACTTTAAGTTCATGTACGTTGTTCATTGTGATTCACTGTGTTTGTATGGAAATAAATTGTGAAAATTTAGTTCCTTAATCTGTAGATGTTTTTTATCTTTCAATCAGCATGCTTCAACAACCTATTTGCTATTGCTAATACTTTGTAATTGTTTAGAGAATAAAAATTCATCTTTAAATTTCATTTTTAAATGGATTTTAAAGTCAGTCTAAGCCAGGCTGATCCTATGTTCAGGTAGAAAAGATTGATGGGGGGCAGCTAGGTGGCACAGTGGATAGAGAACTGGCCTTGCAGTCAGGAGGACCTGAGTACAAATCTGGCCTCAGACACATAACACTCACTTAGCTGTGTGACTCTGGGCAAGTCACTTAACCCCAATTGCCTCACCAAAAAAAAAAAAAAAATAGAAAAGAGTTGCCCATGTCGATATGATTTGAGGACTATGGAGAATATCCTTTTGCCACCAAATTATCTCTCTTCTTGAGCTGTTTCATAGGATCCTGAAATTTAGGAATAAGGCACAAAACCACACACCCCTATTAAGGGTAACACACTAAGTTTCTGTTAATTATTCTTATTATGGATTGATTTCAAATGTTTTCCAAAAGGACAAGTTGTTAAAAATAGTAATAAGACATTGGGAAAGGAAGATTTTGATGGGAATATTATGAGCAGGAATAATGGGCATTCTGGAGAGAGATGTTTGAATCTAGAATCAGAAAACTAAGATTCACATTCTGGTTCTGTTACTTATTGACCCTGGATAAGTCATTTCAGCACTCTAGGCTTCTCAATGTCTTCATCTTTAAAATGGGGACAATGAGCAAATGAAGTCCAAGCTCTCTTCTAGTTTTATATTCTCTTATTCTATGATTAAGGCAGCCTGAGAAAACCAGTAACATGTAATGGAGGCAGAAATGCTTGAAGGGGAGAGAAAATAAGCTTCAGCATTTTGTTTAAGGGACTAGGTACAGAAAAAAAAAACCCAACTTAATTAGGAACTAGGTAACTCCCCTGTTACCAACTGTATTTTGTATATGAAATGATTTTTGGGTTCTCTGAGTCACTCTTTTACTTGACTAATGTGGATAATTACAGGTTTTCTGTCTTTCAATCAAGTGATATTTCTCTTTAGTTTTTATCTCTACATGAATCAGCCTATTTAGATAACATTATTTTAGGAGATTCTAGATCATGAAACAGTCCATTCATATCCAATGAACCAACACAATTAAAACATGTTTACCCACCCAACCACCCACCCACATGCTCACAAAATCACCCTTGGAGGAACTGCATTGCCATTTTAAAATTCACTTATTTTCCCTGGCACAGTTTGGTTGGTAAAATAAAACTTTTCACTTTTACAAGAAGATTAAAGAAAAAGTATCTGATTCTTTTTTCCAGTAATTCATTTACAGCAAAGTCTAGGCAGTGGGTGGGCACTGTGTGCAGCATTTTACATTCCATAGAAAGTATGTCAACCCTTTTACTCCACGGTGGGAGATTCCCTACTATATAGGGCATAGTAGGGAAGATGATGGGGCCTGGAGTCAGAAAGCCTAGAGTTCTGACTCTACCATTCATTAGCCATATGACTTTGGGCAATTCCACTTAACTCCTCAGAGACAAGAGGAGAAGAAGGGATTTATACAGAGCTTACTATGTTGGGTACTATGCTAAGTACTATACAAATATTATCTCATTTGATCCTCTATGAATTAGGTATTATTATTTTCCTCATTTTACAGTTGAGGAAACTGAAGCAGGGAACAGATAAGTGACTTGCCCAGGGTCACAGAATGAGTAAGAGTCTGAAGCTGGATTTGAACTCAGGTCTTCCTGACCCTAGACCCAGGAATGATAGATTGATGTTCCCAAGCAAATCAATTCAACTCAGAATACATTTAATAAACATCTTTTCCTAACAGAGTACTCTCTTGAGTCCAAGAAGAAAGCTGTCAACTGTAAAGTACCATGTAAATTCAAGTTACAACTGTAGAAATAATAATAGTCAAATATAACAATAGGGTCACAGATCACAGAATTCTTGATTTAGAGCTGAAAGGGACTTGCCAGGACAACTAATCATTGCACTTCAGTGAGGAAGCGGGGGTCCAAAGACATTAAGTGATTTGCTCAGGGTCATATGCGTAACTACTTAATTCATTATCAAAATTCATTATTAATAGTAACTAATGAACGTTCGCAATGACTCATGAGTTTGATAAGTAGTAGCACCTCCAGAGGGAGAGGTTCTATTATTTTCTCAGTATCATAGGATATCTTGAGGCAGTCAGGAAACATTTATTAAGCACCTACTATGTGCCAAACACTGTCTGGAGAAGGAAATGGCAAATCACTCCAGAATCTTTGCCAAGAAAACCCTATGGACGGTGGGGGCTTGCTATGGTCCATGGGGTCACGAAGGGTTGGACGTGACAGAATGACGGGATGACAACAATGGGTCAGGCACTGTCTTAAACACTGTAGATACAAAGAGAGGCAAATGATGTTACCTGCCCACAAGGAGCTTACAGGCTAACGGACAGAGAACTGGCCCTAAGGCCACGAGGAGCTAGGGACAAGCCCTTGCTCAGACATAACACTGATTTGAGTGACCCTAACTTGCTGTAGGCAATTTTGTGAGACTGTAAGCATCAGAGAATATGCCTACCTGAATTGGCAGAGGGAGTTTTCTTTCCTCAGAGTTCTCTATACCATTAAAATAGCAGGTCAAGTCTCTTTCCTTACCCTTAGGATATAAGACTTATCAGAAGCCTTAGGGCACATCTAACCTAAGGCAAGGATCAGGACTGCACCTATCATTCCACTGATGTAGAGAGCTCTAGATGAGGAACTTCTGCTAATGCAGGTTGGCATCTTCTTTGCAACTTAGACTCTTAGAGAGCTGTCTAAAGCCCTGCAAACTTGACTAGGGTCACTGAGCCAGTATGTGCCACAGCAGGATGTGAACCCAGGTTGTCCTGGCTATAAGGCTGACTCTATGCTATAACACACTGCCTCATTATATCTTTGTGAAAAAGGGGAACCAAAATGTGGAGTTAAGATGCCAGTTGGGGTGTGGAAGTTTCTGAGGACACAAACCTGTGCATCTGATGGTAAGTGAAATAAGAGAAAAAAGCAGTCGAGGCTCTGGACCCTCGAAGTCACCTAGGTCAAACTGGCTTCTATAGTAAGGTAACCCTGGGCACAAGAATAAGGACTATTGGGGCAGCTAGGTGGCACAGTGGATAGAGCACTGGCTCTGAAGTCAGGAGGACCTGAGTTCAAATCCGGCCTCAGACCAAACATTTGACACTTACTAGCTGTGAGACCTTGGGCAAGTCACTTAACCCCAATATCCTACTTTAAAAAAAGGACTATTTTATAGTTATTTAATGAAGGAAAAATTTCAAAATAGAAGCACTTCAGCTAAACTGACTTCTACATTACTTTTTCTTCTGTTCCTACTACCCTTCTTCACTTTGCAACCTGCCCTCCCTCCCCAAGACAAATATAGGGAAATTCCTCCCAATACACAGTGCTGTACTATGTAAGGATGGCACCATGTCTGTAGCAAATGCTATTCTGCAAAGTTGTTTGGTGATCCAAGTTTGTGTGGTTCAAAAAAAAAAAAAGCTCTGTATTCAATAAAAGTAAAAAAACTAATGAACATATATTTACTGCATGTTTTCTGGGTGTGTCTTAGTCTCCCTTGGCTAACTTGCCATCTTTATATAATGGCAAGGCCTTTAAATGATCATTGTTATAGCAGCAATAAAGATAATCATAAAAATATTTTGAGGTCAGAAAATGTCAAGAAAAAAATCAGAAAAATGAGAGACATGAAACAAAGTATAAAACACTAGCTAGGTTTGGAAAAATTCAGGTGCTGTACCTCCAAGTATATTACAGCAGGAGGTGGCTAGCTACTGCTGTTTTATTTAATGAGTCTCCACATAAAGTCCAGCTGCTAACCATGTGATAAGTCCATCTCTGAAAACAAGAAAGCCCATTCTCTATTGCCATACAGCTTCAGTTCCCATTAATGGCAGTTTCACTCACAACTAAGGGGGAAAAAAGAAACCCAAGACCTCAAAGAAGGGTTTCTTTGGGCCCAAGTTTTATTCTGCACTTAAAATTATAGGATGTGAACTCTGCTAGACTTGACTTTTTCCAAATAACAACACAATTACTACCTAAAACTCTCTAGAACCAAAATAAAAAGGAAATATGTCAAATCTGAATCTACTAAAATTTATTTATTTATTGATTTTTACCACAAATAAAATGTAAGGACATTTTTCTACAGCAAAATATGAGCTGGGATTTGAGCATAAAACTGACAAATTCAGTGAAATTATATGAAAGAAAAGAAGAAATTAAGAAAGATAACTGTTAAAAGAAAATTTATATATCATTGTAATTACCCTGCCCCCCTGTTTCAGGGACTGAGAGCATTACATTTAAAAGATGAGTATGTATAAAATGAAATGCAGACTTTTGCATGAAATACAGACTCAATTCATTATGCAGTTAATTAAATGCAGAATCACAGAGCTGAAGAGAGATTCAAATGATCCAGCTCCTATGCAGGTCAATGCCTAAGCCAACTTTAGACGGCCAACCTATTTTTATAGTTATCTAGGGACAGAAATTCCACAGTCTCATTTGGTAACTTATTCAGTGTTTGATCATTGTCTCATTTAAGATATTATATTTTCCTAACTGAACCTTGTCACTGCAGTTTAAGTCCATTTCTATTTGCTCTATGATAGGCTACAGAAGTATAAGAAGGAATTTTTGCATAAGGAACAGGAGTCAAGAATGTTGTCCTTGGTTCATTGGTTCATATGGAGTGTCAAGAGTCACAAATCCTGGGACAGTAGTGCAAGTGATTAGAAGGCAGAGCTTATGCCTGCAGATCCATCATGTGATAGCCTCCAAGCCAGTTTAACAAGTACTTATTAAGCATTCAATATGTATACACTATTTATATGCTAAGGATGAAAAACAAAATGAAAAAACATTCTCTGACATAAAAAAAATTTATATTCTACTGGGAATACAACATTTAAACATATCATTAAGGAAAATAATTTGAAGAGAGAGCACTAATGTCTAGGAAATAAGGAAAGGCTTCTTGTAGGAGCCAGCATATGAGCTGAATCTTTAAGACAGTTGGGATTCTAAGAGGCAGAGGATTTTTGGATGATGACTGTCATCCAACTTGTTACGGATTATCTCTCTCAGCTTTGTGTCATCTGTAAATTTAATAAGAATACAATCTAATCATGGTTTAAAATGTTAAAAAGCAAAGGGAAAAGTAGAGATTATTAGGGATACTTCACTGGAGACTGATTTTCAAGCTGACAAACCATCAATGATTATTCTTTACCAGAAATGGTGTAAATAATATCATATAGAAGATGTGTCACTGAAAAAGGGCTTGAGCTGACCATCTACAGGATGTGAGGAGTGAGATGGACAGGTTGGGGGTTGCAATGGTACCTATATAATGTTAGAAGACTCAAAGAAGATGTTCAGTATGCTGGATTGACCCATTGTGGAATATTTATAGAAAGATAAAGGCAAGAATTTTATTTTTCTATGAACAAACATTTATTTTCTCTCTCACTCCCCAATTTGAATTAAAAATAAAAACTTTGTAGCAAATGCATAGAGCAAAACTGAATTTTCACATCTTCTCAAACAAGAGTTTCCCAGAATAAGGTGGGGATGGGCTGTAATCTACAACATCAGAAGTTCTTATTAAAATTGATTTAGTAGATTACATTTTAACCTACATCTGAGAATCTGAAATATCTGAATGAAATGGGTCAAAAAGATGTATACAACCGCATTAAAAGGTCAATGAATAAAGAAAATAAAAGAGCATCACCTTCAAAGACTGAACCTTGTATTATTGGTGGTTTCAATTCTTTCTTCTGACAAAAGCTTGGTAAACATGGTTAGTTTACTTGGCTTTCTTGTATGTAAAATGGGGATAACAATACATTTCTACTACCTCCTTCACATGGTTGTTGTGGGACACAAATGAGCTGATGCATGTAAAATGCTTTGACGATTTTAAAATTGGTGATAGTAATAACTTTTTGAGCATTATCTCATTTTATTCCTATTTATATGGTTTATACTCCACTTAGACTGTTCTTTTTTCTCATCTTCATGACTTTTCTCACTTTTCCCTATTTCTGGAAAGCTTCTTTGTTTTCTTTATGGGTATTTTGTATTCATTGACCTAAGCATCTTTTGGATTCATCCAACAGAAGAACATAGCTCCTTAAGAGCAGGAACGATCTGCTGTCTTTGCAATCTTAGTGCCTACACGAAGTTAGACACATAATACATGCTGGCTGAATGAATGAATGAATGAATGAACTGTCTCTTTTGTAAAAGTCTCATCTATTGCTCACAGCATACCCCAGATGCCACCTTCTTCATGAAGTTTTGCCTACTCTTGCCCAGAATAAAGTTATCTTTCATTTCTAGGAACTTTTAGAGTACCTTTCAAGAGTCTCTTCAAAGTTATGTTCTATTTTGTAAGATAGTTATTTCTCTATCTTTCCTATGGGATTGTAAGATCCTTGAAGGCAATGACTGTGATATTTATCTTGCTAAGGCACTCAGCATATAGGACAGTGTTCACTTACTAAATGTTTGTGAAATAAATGAATGAATGAAAGGGAAAAATAAGTGGCCGTTTGTAGAGTACCTCATGAAGATGAAGGATACTGGAAATGAGGATAACAAATGATCACAGTGGCTCAAACAGCAACACATGAAATTCAAAGATCTTCCTATAAAAAAGGAGACAATTCACTTTTCCTCGTGTGTGTGTGTGTGTGTGTGTGTGTGTATGTATGTATGTATGTATGTAAGGTATATGCATGCATGAGAATGTGTATGGAAGAAGAGGGATATCAATATTCTAACATGTCTACCTCACTTGCTTTTTCAATACATATACAAACAACACATACATTATACAGGGCAATTTCAATACACTTACTCACATATTATGAAATAAAGGAAATTGTTTAAAGAAAAATTCCATGGATTATAAAGTCCCCAGGGAGTCCCAATGACTCACACTGTTTATGGGAAGTTTTCAATATTATTTTATATAAATGATCTGCATCATAACAATCAGATTGTCTTGGGGTTAGCCACTGTACTTGGTTAGTCAGCTTTTTCTTTTGTTTTCTTTCTTAAGAACAACAACAAAAAAAACAATTATGAGTTCAAGAGTTGAACATAGAAAGTGTGGTAAGATAAGATAAAATCACCAACTTGTTCGACTTGGAGTGTAGTGAAAATTTCAGACTTTTGACAGTACCTGTCATTGCTAGAAGAGGAAATTAAAAAAGAAGGAATGTCTGACTGTAGCTTGAACTATAGTCAAAACCTGAACCTTTGATATACTTTGCCTTTCTTTCTAAGTTAAACATAACAAATAAATATTTTATACTTGTTTCATCTGAGAATAAGAGGATATGTAAACTTGTTGAAAAGGGACAGTATCATTCATATGTGAACTTGCACAAACTAATGAAATCATTTGGCATTCATTATTCAATATAAAACAACTATCATGGTTTGGAGCAGATTTTCTAAAGTTAATATGGTGATTAAAAAAAAAGTAGTTACCATGAACACGATACTTCCTGCTGACTCATATTAGCCTGAAAGTTTAAAAATTTTAGCTGATTTCTAGAAGATATTAAAAGCAATGATTTTCATATTTATTGGATAGAAAATAATTTTTCATATTATAATCCACATTTTAAGATGCCTTAAAATTATTGCAAAGCTATGAGAAAGGCTAACTAAAGTACTTCTAAAGTCTAATGGAAAACAAGCTTTATAAAAAATAATGTGATCATCATTAGAAACATCTGTACTACAAGTCAGGTGAACAGCACAGATAGTACTGGTTCTGCAACTACTTCAAATATAAAGTGTACTGTAACACTTAACAGTATTGTTTGTATTGTTTGATCCTCAAAATAACCCTGTGAAGTAAGTAGAGTAAGTTTTGTCAATTCTATTTTACAGATGAAGAAACTGAGGCTCAGAGATAAAGTGATTTGTCTAAGGTCATTAAACTAGTAATTGGGAGAGCCATGGTTTGAACTCTAGACTCCTGATTCCAAGTTGAGAGCTTTTGTCATTTTAGCTCACTGTGCAAATATATAGCATCTGTGTGAACACATTAAGTTTGCAAATTCACACAAAAATATAGTATCCGGATATTAAAAATTAATTTCCTGTTATGGACCAATGCGCCTCACCACGTCAAGCAGAGATCAGGTTGCCACTATCGATTGAACAAACTTACAGTCTCTTTACAACAGTGACTATAACAATTTAGTTTTTATGCCTAAAGAGCTATAAAACTGTGCATACCCTTTGATCCAGCAACACCACTACTAGGTCTATATCCCAAAGACATCCCAAGAAAGGGAAAAGGGCCTATTTGTACAAAAATATTTATAGCACTTTTTTTGTTGTGGCTAAGAATTGAAAACCAAATGGATGCCCATCAATTGGGGAATGGCTAAACAAGCTGTGGCATATGATTGTAATGGAATATTATTTTGCTATAAGAAATGACAAGTAGGATGACTTCAGAAAAATCTGGAAAGACTTACATGAACTGATACATAGTGAAGTGAATAGAACCAGGAAAACAATGTACACAGTAACAGCAACATTGTTCAATGAAGAACTGTGAATGACTTAGCAATTCTCAGGAATACAGTGATCCAAGACAATCCCAAAGGACTAATGATGAAGTGTACTATCCACTTCCAGAAACAGAAATGATACTGATTGAATATCATCTGAAGCATGCTATTTTTTACCTTCTTTCTTTCATTTTTTTCCTTTTATTCAAGTCGTCTTGTACAAGATAACTAATATGAAAATGTTTTACACAACTTCACATGTATAAACTATATTAGATTGTTTACCATCTCAGGGAGGGGGAAGGGAAGGGAGGGAGGGATAGAATTTGGAACTTAAAAATTTTAAATGTAAAAAAAATTGTTTTTCATTTAGCCTACAATGTTTTCTCTTGAGACCAATATTAACTTTCTAAAATATAAGCTGATAATACAATTAAGCTTATTTTGTCAACAATGTTCTCTGTAAACTGCATATTTTAAAATGATTTTAATTTTGTTTTTAAGTATTCAAAAGTAGTAGACTTTAAAGAATCTTGGCATGGGTAAATGTAACTCTCTATAGATTATACAGCTTTTGGTGGCTCATCTTAGTGCTCCGCAAAGAGTAAAAATTGTTCTGTAATCTTGGTTTTGATGAATACTGAAAAGACAACTGTCAGGACTTTCAAAGTATCTCTGGAGTTCAGTTTAGTTTGCGGTTTCAGGGTAATTTGGGGAGGGAGGAAGGAAGGAAAGAAAGAAGGAAGGGAGAAGACAAGGAAAGAAGCAAGAAAGGAAAGGACGAAGGAAGAGAAAAAAGAAGGAAGGGAGGAGAGAAGGAAAGAAACAAGAAAGGAAAGGAGGGAGGAAGAAAGGGCGGAAGGGAGGGAGGGAAGGAAGAGAGAAGGAAGGATTTATTAAGTACCTATGTGCCAGGCACTGTGCTAAGTTCTTTACAAATATCATCTCATTTAATCCTCACAACAACTTTGGGAGGTAGGTGTTATCACCATTTTACAGTTGAAGAAATTGAAGCAGATGGCAGTTAAATGACCTGCCCAGGGTCACACAGCTATAAAATGTCTGGCACTATATTTGACCTCATGCCTTCTTAACTTCAGACCCACTTCCTAAATGTGTTGTCTTTCCCAATGGAAAGTTGAGGTCTATACTAACATGGAGTTAGAGGACCTATTCCAGGAAAAAAAAAAAAAACAAAAAACTGCCCTGGGTAGTCTTGTCTACGGCTCTTAAGGGGTTGGCCCACTCTGGGGCCTTGCAGGGATCCCACAAGCTGAGTAGAGGTGGGATTTTGGAATGCATCTGGTCTTCTGGTGTATGGTTAGGCAAATAGTGAACTGGGAAGAGTGCTAACTTGAAGTCAAATCCCAGATCTGGACAAGTCACTTCGTTTGTTTGCATTTCATTTTCCTTATTTATAAAATAAGTTGTAGATGACCTTTGAGATCCTCTCCAGTTTTAGATCTATGATCTAAACATGAGAAATACATTTTTCCTTTCAAAAATTTTATAGAAATATGGCAACTCAGTCTTAGAATTCTGTATATGAAAATTCCTAGGATAGTACACTACTCTCAATAAGTGAATTATTTAGATAGCTTTGTCTCATTCCTAAGAGATTATTCTTTCATTATTTTTTTTTTTTTGAGAGGGGATGGGGGACCTGAAAGCCTGCAGTGTTGGATTAGTGTCTGATATCTCCATTATATTGAAAACTATATCAAAGGTAACTGTGGGCATTGTATCCCATGCTCCAGACCAACCAAACCCCATGGAGTTTGTGGAGCATCAAGAGTTATTGTAGTCCCCTACCTTCCTACCAATGTCACTTTTCCCTTCCCCCTCATCATCATCCCTGTGGGAGGAAATCCAGAGACTTACTACACTCAGACTTTCAAGGCCTCTTCCCCCTTTCCAATGGTGGTAGACTGGCATCTTGAGGACTCTCTTTCCCAGGACTGAACATGATTATTCACATCACTTGGATGACCTGGGAGTCATCAATTACAATCTTAATCTTTCCGTTAAGATGGTGGACCACCAGGCTTTACCATTTGGCCTACCACTACAGTCTAAGGTCTTCCAGCAACTGCTTAAATATGACCTTCTAATGAACCTAAAGATGCCTTGGCCTTGCCATTAGCATCACATCAGTACCCTTAAGACTTCCTTGATTTCCATCTGAACCTTCCTACATGCGCTATCTTTCCCATGAAGAGTGTGAGTTCCCTGAGAGCAGTAGTTACTTCAATTCTCTATTTGTATCTCCAGCAATTAGCAGAGTGGTTGGCTCATAGGAAATACTTAATAAATGGGCTTTTTATTTATTAAAGTTAAACTTTGATATAAGTGATTATGGTTTAAATTATAATAATGTTTGCTCTTTAGCTTTCAAAAATATTTTATTTACTTGAAGTTCACAGTGTTAATCTTCTGATCGATTGCCCTCTTCAGTTCCACTACATCAATACTAGTTGAATTTATAATTTCACAAATAGCATTCAATCCTTTTTCAATCAATTAGCAGGCATTTATTAAGTGCTCACTATGTGCCAGGAACCATATTAACTTCTGGAGAGAAGAAAGGTAAAAATAATCCCTGCAAGCAAAGAGTTTACATTCGAATTGGGGAGATAACATGTAAATTACTAGGAACATACATATAGAATATATCCTGTATATAGAATATATCCCAAAAGCTACATTTATGTAGCTTTGTTATTCTGGTCCATGACCTAAATCTGAGAACGTCTTTCAGTTTAGATAGGGTTAATGGTTGACTCAGGGGTTCCAACTGATTTCAAAGGACCTTCAAGAAACTGGGATGCTCTTAAAAGTCTCACTACTATCTCATAATGAACCAGAATCTATAAGAAAGAGTTGGAATATATCTATAACTCTAAATACATGAAGAATTGACTTGTGCTCAAAGGCAAGAGCTCTGAGTTTCTTAAAGATGTCCTAGTCCCATTCTGAATTTTAGAATTAAGTTTAGGCATAATGGAGGCTCCAAAACTATCCCAGGTGCTGGCTGGGGCTTCCCATTATGTAGTCATACTGGGTAGCAAGCTACAAGGGCAGCTAATCTTCTCACTTAAAAAAATGCCAAGGGAAGTTAAAAACCCCCAGGGGGATAATTACTGTC
Source organism: Vombatus ursinus (assembly GCF_900497805.2). Taxonomy (NCBI): domain Eukaryota; kingdom Metazoa; phylum Chordata; class Mammalia; order Diprotodontia; family Vombatidae; genus Vombatus; species Vombatus ursinus. The sequence goes on from NW_020940355.1 coordinate 26,738,273, forward strand.
TTTCTCTCTCCCTTCCAGGTCTATGATTTTATGATCACCTGGTGTCCTGGGGCCCTGCCTTTTATTCTGTGTTTTAGAGTGCAAACATTTTCTCTGCCAAGAAGTCCTAAAGCTTCTCCAAAATGCATAAGACTAAAAGAACAGAGGTGTTTGGCAGGTCAGGACTAAGAGTATGAGTCTATACACTGCTTAATATGCTGCCTGGGCCCAGGAGGACTATGAGATCCCAATAAGAAGAAAAGGAAACTGTGGAAAAGAGAATTGCATGCTAATGTGGGTGATTGCTTGGTTTTAATAGGATTGGAGAAAGTTATTTCCAAAGAGTAGGATAATAAACAACTGATTGTTCTATATGAACATGTCATAACAAGGAAGAAAATGGAAGGGAAAAAAAGTATGGTGATTTACATGCTTATGAGATGCTAATCCAAGCCTTTTGAAACTAGTTTATCATCCAGTCACCCAGAATACCCCAACCATTTTCTTAGTTTTCTCTTTCTTCACGAGAGACCAAGACAAACTTATGTGGTCTTTACTAGTTACTGAATGTAGAAACTAGAGTGGGGTGCAAAGTTTTGTGTGTGTGTGAATGTATATTTTCTAAAGATCTATCAATCCACAATACTCCTCAGGAGTAGTTAATTTAAGTCTCATGATCAGAAAACTCATACTGTTTGTAAAGCAGCTGGAAAAACAGAATAAGATGGGTGGCATCATCAAGAACCACAGGGAAAGGAAACTGAGGTCATTTTATAGATACCTGGGTATTTGGTGGTTGAAACCTCTGTGGTCTGGAATTTATGATGAAGGACCAAACTAGAGTTCATATCTGACATTAAGAAGCTACAGAAAATTCACTAGCCTTTGTGCCTCAGTCTGAGCTCATAAATGGATAGGGCTAATAATGCAGATTTAACCCAATGGGATGATTAACTTACAATGTTAAGGCTTCCTTTTCAGACCAAACAAACTATTAAGTGAAGGAGGATTAATTCACAGATTGATAAAAACTTTAATAACTTTTTCTCAAAAGGACCATTGTTCTTAGAAATTTGGAATATAGTTGTTATTCTTTCCAAATGGACATGTTCCCTTTGGAATATATTTGGAAAAGGGATGAAAATGTATTTAGTAAAAGTATATGGGTGTGTGCACATATCTGTGTATGTGTGTATGTGTGTGTATGTATGTGTGTGTGTGTGTGTGTGTGTGTGTGTGTGTGTGTGTGTAATGGCATTTAATTTTTTAAAATCCAGTGAACATTGCACTGAATAGCCTAAAGTGAAGCCTTATTTTCAACTAATACTTTCAACAAATTTATTGTCTTAAGTGATTCTGGTGTGTGACGTTCCCAGCACATTACAGTCTGTTGCTTAGTAGGTAAGTCTTAGGTAATTGAATGAGGCAGGCAGGAGTTAGATGACTTGCTCAGTGTCACATAGCAAGTGTCAGAGACAGGATTTGAACCTAGGTCTTCCTAGTTCCAAAGCCAACAAACTGTTCACTTTACAATGGTATCTGTAGTTTCCTTTCACCACCAACAGTTTTGAGGCATAATCTCTCAGGCATTCATTTTACTTTTTATGAAGGAAATCTTATTCATACTTTGAAGCCATGGGGCACCAGAATCAATCAACTATACACTGTTGGTCTTACTGCTTAAATGAAATTCACATCCTGGAAAATGATGTAGCTTCTAAATATTACCCTCATTTCTACAACTCCTGTCCCTCTCCTGTGCACACTGACCTTTATTTCCCTCAGCCTTTAGAAAGAAAAAGGAAATCACTGTCCATACTTCATTAACATTTCCTCATCACAGAACAAACACAAGTTGGAAAGGGATTTTCTAAAAATCTTTGAGCATTAAAGGAAGCAGTAATGATTCGGTTAACTATTACAAACTATTCAACCAATCATGAGATTAAGCTAAAAATGAAAATTCAACAGCAAAACAAAGACAACCATATTAAATATCTCAGTGGTGGAATGTGCACTGTGGTTTAATGAATGCTAATGTAAATAGATGTCCTTATTTTTAAAGCAGTTCACTCACATCAAGTTATAAAAATTTTATTACAAACACTAAATTTAAAGAGTACTTTGATTTAAAGATAGTGCAAGAAACCATCTGCAATTCAACTCTAAAGAATTGCCCGGTTGAGCAGTAATAATTTTAACACAACTCCATAATCTGTATTTAAGGGGATCATATATCTAAACTAGCTAATGGGGCCAGTGGCAAGACTGGTGGTAGGTTAATATAATGATGATGATGATGATAACAATAATAATGGTGACGATGATGCTGATGATAGCTAACTTTTATATAGCATTCACTATGTACCAAACACTGCGCTAAGTACTTTACAATAATTATCTCATTTGATCCTCACAACAAAGGTGGGAGATAAGGGCCCCACACACAGAGCTAGGAAGTATCTGAGACTAGATTTGAACTCAGATCTTCCTGACTCTAGGCCTGTGTACCTTCCTTCCTTTCTTGTCAGTTTACAAGCTTAGTAGGGTGTCTGCAGCAGTAAGGAGAGCTATCTTCATTATCTTTAGCCAACCATGGTTTCAGTGAGAAGCTTTAGCCTTTCCTTGTTCATCTCTTTCTCCATGTTAAAAAAAAATAGGAAAAAAAGAGAAAAAGAAAAAAAGGATAGCCAGGGGCTCCCTAGAATGTTCTCTGACATTCTGGTAAAGGAGAAGGTCCCCACAGCATTCTACATGAATGGATACTTTTAGTCTCAAACATTTCCCCTACTTTGCTGAAGAGTGCCTTTTGCCAAGATTAAAGTTCCCCAGCTGTAATTACAGATAAACTACAGGTCCCAGTGAGAAGAAGATCTTGCCCAAGATCACAAAGCAAGTTAATTTCTTGGATACAGTGATTCACAAATCTCCTTGAAATAGGTTATTGTCTCCAGTCTCTGATTTGAGAGTAGCTAGACCCCATCCCCAATGACTGTTTGCCATTCCTTTCCATGTCGGCATTGTTGATTTATTGTCTGAACTTTTTTTTTTAATCCTTAAAAGGGAAATACCTTTAGGAAGTGTTGAACTTTATCAAGCCAACACTGCAGTGGACAGGACAGTCAGTCATTGTAATGACAGAAGGAATGTAATTCAGTCTTTGAGATCCAGTAAATCAGGGAGGGGAAAGTGTATTAGGAGAGAAGTGTAGGATGGGTAAGAAGAAGCTGAAGCCAAGCTTCATTTCACAATTTACTCAGGGCTAACCTAAAGTGAGATGAGTGGTGCAGAGTATATCTTATGTGAAGAACGACCTTCAAGATTCCAGGGCACTTTCAATTCAATACAATATAGTTCTTTCCCACTTCCAAAAAGACAAAACTGGACCCATACAGGTCAGCTTAACTTATTAAAAAATACTAAATAAATAGTAAATCTTTTGTTTTACTATAAAATAGTTCAGCATCTAAGAAAATATGATGAAAAATGAGACTATTTAAACACTATTACCATCCCTCTAAAATATTCCTCCTCCATGTTGTCTGTATAGTTCCTTTCAAAGATATTTGATTCTCCAAATTGCATTGCTTAATTTGTGACTTCATTTTCAGTTACTTCATTTGCTCATTTGGTTGAATATTTTACTCCCTTTCCCTTCCAGTAATGAAATAACTTTCTAAAATAAATTAGCTATGTTTCCCTTTCAATTAATGACTTTGTTTCAGTAGCAAGGAAGCTTCAAGAAAATAGGATAGGGTTACTCTACCTTTAATATTAAGTGGACATATTGCCTTTTATCTTCTTCCAGAACAAAACTATCCCTGTAGTTTTTACACATTTATCATTCTTAAAATTTTACAAAAATAAAGATCATAGAACTATCTTACTACTCAAGAAAAAATGTCTAATGGCTTAAGAAAATAGGAAGAAAGAAGTTTCTAGGAAGCAAAATCAAGCCTGGAAAATTCAAACTTCCCAAATATAAAGTGATAGAAATTGGAGATCAATAAGGACAAGGTAAAAAGGAATTTAAGGGCATTTTTGCCCTGTACTTCACCACCAAGAAGCAATAAGAGAGCTCCTGGTAGTATGAAGGAACTGGGGATGCTAATACAATCTTAGGGAGTATTGAAAGGGGCAGAGGGTCCAGAACTTTGGAAGTGATAAGAATCTCGGTATGAACCTGGCCAGACTACATCAAGGGTATTATACAAAGGAATGAATTCTGGACTTGGAATTGGTAAACTTAGGTTCAAATCCCATCTTGGATACTTACTAAGTCTGTATTCATAGGCATCTGAGAGGACTTAACTTCTCAGAATCTCAGTTTCCTCATCTGTAAAATGGTGATAATAATTATTGTAATATCTGTCTCACAATGGAGATGCTGTCCGGCAAGTTTTTTGTAAGACTTGAAGTGTGATATACATTTTACTGTCAAATATTTGAATGATCCATGACCTCACTGAGGTGGATGCTTCCACTTAAAGGCTAAAGACCACTGCTCATTCATGCTTATACATCCAGTATGATTCTTGCCATGTCCTCCAATAAGTTTGTCACAGTGGATCCACACAATATGTTGGAAGTCTTCCTCATGTTCTCTTGACATCAGGAATAAGAATAATACATGGTATCGCTATCATTATTATTTTATTAATCATTATCTTCATTATTATTTGGCAAGATGGAATATGTATGGGAGGATGAGCTGTTTGGTGAGAAGTCATACATCATGTCATGTGAGGACTGGCTAACGGAACTGGGAATGTTCAAACTAGACAAGAAAAGACTTAGGGGAACCGATAGTTGCCTTCAAGTATCTGGGGGGCTCTCATGAGGAAGAGGGACTAGATTTGTTGCTAAGTCCAAAGAGGCAGGACTTAGTGACATTGCTCCAAGTGGAAACTGCAAAAAGGCAGATGCTGCTGGTCAGAGCTATCCAAAAATAGTACGTAACTGCCTCTGGAGGTAGTCTCACCGGACATTTTAAGGGGAATATCGAAGAACCAGTTTTTGAGTATAACACGGCAACACTCCGATGTATTTGTGGGTTAAACTAGTGGGCTGCGCCCAAGTCCAACTCTGAGAATCTGTAATTTTAGATTATAGAATTGACATTTACATTAGGTTACATAATTTACATTATACAGTTCTGTCACATTTTAGAATTATAATCCATATCTTGACCAAACTCCTTGAAAAATCTGTCTTTATTCATTTCCTTTACTTTATCCTCACTAACTTCAGATCCCTTTTCTGGCTTCCAACTTCATGACTCAATTGAAACAACTCTCTCCAAAGTTTCTGGCCTCCAATTGCCAAAAAAATCTATGGTCGTTTTCTCAATCGTCTTTGATCTCTGAAACATTTCACACTCTTAACCACTATTTTTTGTATAATCTTTCCTCTCTGGGTTTCTGTGACACTGTTCTCTCAGGTCTCCATTTAACTAGCTGTCTGACCACTCTTTCTCAGGCTACTTTGCCAGATGATAATCAGGTCATGTCATCTGACAGTGCATTTGTCCCAAAGATTTGTTTGGGGCTGCTTTCTCAGTTCTGTCTATACTTTCTCACTTGGGATTAATTTTCATCTCTATGCAGATGAATCCCGGGATCTATATATCCAGTCTTAATTTCTCTCCCAAGCTCCAGTCCCTTATCACCAAATGTACAGAGGGAATTCGGAACTAGATATCCCACAGGCACTTTGAACTCAACATACCCCAAACAAAATTTATCATCTTTTTCTCTCAACTTCACTTCTCTCCCAAACTTCTCTTCCATGGAGAACATCAGCACCCCTCCAATTGCCCAATCATTCTCTATCCTCTCTATCTCATACAACACACCTTCCAGTTACCAAACCTTATTTTTACCTCCGCAATATATTTTGCATCTTACCCTCTTCTCTCTAAATACAAAACCACCTCCCTAATTCAGGCACTCATCACCTCTCGCTGCCTCCCTGCCCTCCTGCAATCCGCTTCCCACACAGCTGCCAAAATGATTTTCCTAAAACGCAAATTTGACCCCGTCACCCCTTTCCCCCACTGGATAAACTCCAAGAGTTCTCTGTTGATGCTAAAATTAAAGATAGTTCCTCTGTTTGGATTTGAAAGCTCATCTCAACCTGCTCCCATCCTACTTTTTCTAGCCTTATTACACAGTACTCTCCTTCAGTTATTCTATAATCCTGCCTTTCCTGCTGTTCTTCATACGTGGCCCTCCATCTCCTTTTGCTGTGTGACTTTGGACTGGATTTGTTCCGTGCCTGGAACCTCTCTATCCCTTGGAATCCTTGGTTTTCTTCAAGATGCAGCTCAGATATCTCTTTCTGCATGAGGCCTTTCCTGACCTGAGCTGGTGATGTTCTTGCCATCCAGGTTACCTTGTCCCTAAGTTGAGAGGAGTTTTAAATGCCAAACACAAAAGCTTATATTTGATCTCGGGTCTGAACACATTTCACAGTCCAGGCAATGCTACAGTGACTATACACTGAACTTATTCCCATCTTGTCTTAGTTTAGAATCTTTTTTTTTTCCTAATCATGAAACAAATGCACGCATGCACACTCAGTTTCAAGGCCCTGGAAACTATAAAAGAACTGTAGCACCAAACTCTAGGATTACTGTCGAGTTACCTGTATTATTGCTTATCTTTTCAGTGTCCAAGGTCATTGACAAACTAAGGAAGCATCGCCGGATTATTTTTCATCTCCTCCTCTGGAAGGCAAGCACAAAACTTGTCCAACCACTGGCTTGTGCCAATCCTATGTGTAGGTGGCTTTGGAATCATATAAGAACTTTTTTCTTATGGATGGAATGCTTCTTTGGAATCTGTTGAGAGACCTCTATCTAGGTATGATCAGAACTTCAGAGTTCTCCTTCTAGTCAGCAATCCACTGAATTGCTGCTCTAGCTGGCTTATCCCAGATCTGGGAGTTTTCCAAATGAATGTCCCCTAAATGTCAAACATGACCAAGTACTACAAAGCTCTGTTTTACCAGTGCCTTCCCTGCAATCAGATCAGATTTTTTGGTTTTGGCACCTCATCTTACTATAGACTCAGAGACAGCTTTGTTGACACCTACACTGGCAGGAGAACCTGCAGGCTATGACACATCAGTGGCAACACAAGCCTGTGTTTTGTTTTGTGTGTGTGTGTGTGTGTGTGTGTGTGTGTGTGTGTGTGTGTATGTATTTGTTTTCTAAATATGCTTCTTACAACTGGGAGGCTTTGGAACCAATCTGGACAGGATAGAGCAAGAAAGTGAACACTGAAAAGTCAAAGACCCTAAACTTCACTTTGCTACATGTATGGAGTTCCAATGGATGAGAACACTGGGATTTAGAATTACTTTATTTTGAGAGTTTTGTTTTTCAAGTGCTTTTCAGTGCTTCACTGACAGATCTATTTTTGTCACAAGTCTTTATAGTCAAATACTTAAATTTAAGAAATATTACCCAGAGAATTTCTTATACTTTTCTTAGTTCAAAAAGCCTTCTTTGAGGAGGAGGGCACGGGGTAAAGGGAACTGGTAAAGGGGAGGAAGAGAAGAAAAAGGAGAAGGAAGGGAGTGAGAGAGGCAGAGGGAAGAAGAAAAAGGAGAGAGAGAGGTAGAAAGAGAGAGACAGACACAGAGACCGAAAGAGACAGACAGAGACAGAGACAGGAACAGGAACAAAGAGACAAAGTGGGATTTCATTTTACTTGTTTTTCACTAGCAAAGAGATTTATCAAAACCTCCTGCCCCTCCTCCCGTGATGATCAGATAAAAAATAGATTCCCTTTAAAATGTCAAATTTATCATAGATTTAATCCTCAATTATAAGGGGGAATGACTCTGACATGTTGGATAAAATTTCATGTTTTCAAAAGACTGGTATGCTTTCAAAAGAAGAAGGCATCATAAATTTTACCCCTGCCTTTTCAAAAGACTCACTGTGATACTCCCAGATAGTGACATTTTGTTTACATAACTGGGTAAAGAACTTATTGCTTTGTCTCTTTTTTTTAAATCATCTTGAAAGTACGGTTTCTCCTTGTATGATTTTCTCTTTAGCTGTAGATAATTTTTGTGTTCAAAGGAACTTTAAAGATCATCTAGTGCAGCCCTCTATCCTCTATTTTTTTCAAGAAATAAAATTCCCATGAGTTCTCACTATTTTCAGGGAAGGTCGTGCTCACAGTAAAGGAAAAATAGGCCTTTACATTCAATAATATTATTAATATCAGCAGAGCCTTATACTGGTTGAAGGAAAAATTATGATAGAAACTCCTATATCATTCCCTACAGTGGTTATCATGGTATTACGGAACCTTGAACAGAATACGAGCTCAATAAACATTAACTGAATAGAATATAATTCTGCTGTTTATGGATCGCAAACTTTTACATGATGTTATTTTTTAAAGTATGATGTCACAACATAAAATCCCTTATATTCATGTATTATTCACTTAGCATTTTGAATATTCACTGTCAATCCACACTCTGACTCTTTACTCGGAGTCTTTGGGGATGAGTATACCACTTGTGTTGTTCACTGGCTCCTGTAGCAATATATTCCCTCCTAAGAGGCTTAGAAACCCTAAGCTCTTAAAGCCCTCTTTCCTCCCCATCCTAAGGAGAAAACTACATGATGTCTGCATTGTTTAACCATATACATCCCAACTACCCTATTCTCCCTCTCTATTAGTGCCTAATGTGCCTAATCTCTATGGAGATGATTTTCTCCTCATGACCTGGGAGTTGATCACTTTAGGGAACTCCTTGATGTGGGAAACTCCCTCAACTGATAAGAGCTTAGCAATTCATCTAGAGCATACAGTCTAAGACAAATGTGTCAGATATGTCAGGCCACATGCCTCCCAGCACTCCCAAGTAAAGGCAGAACTAAAGTACAATTGGGAAATGTTTAACAAAAGAAATAAAAATACAATAAAACATAGATAACATTAGTCAGTATGTGGCCACAAGGGTCTTTTGGGATTTCTATTTGAGTTTGACACCACTAGTCTAAAGCAACAACTTCTATCTGTGCCAGAGCAGGGCAATTTCCACCTCTTACTGCCATCATTTAATACAGAGGTGGAGAACCTGCAGCCTTGAGGCCACATGTGGCCTTCTAGGTTCTTGGGTGCAGCCATTTGACTGAGTCCCAAGTTTTACAGAATAAATCCTTTTATTAAGGGGATTTGTTCTGTGAAGTTTGGATTAAGTCAAAGGGCCACATTTGAGGACCTACAGGGCCACATGTGGCATTGAGTCCGCATGTCCCCCTTGCCTAGCTTAATCTCCCAACTGAGACGTGAAGAACCTCTGATGCAACCCTCCTTTTGACTTCAGGCCTTCAATCTCCTGCTCCTCCTGTCTTTTCAGAGAAGAAGAAAGTAGGTGGGGAATGGGCCTTCTTTCTCCTGCTATGCAGGTTCAACCTCCATCACCAACTGTGCCCTTTTCTTGCCTGATCTCCAGCCTTGGGAAGGAAGAGGAGTTATGAAGTGAGGCCTCCCGGCTGACTGTGTGTATCTCATACTGCACTTGCTTCCAGCTTGATCTCCAACCTCCCTGGGGAAGGGAGTGGCACCCTCCACTCAACGATGAACATTCTTACACCTGATCATGCCCTTCACTTCTTAGTGACTCTGGACTCCTGCCAATCATCATACAAACCCCATTCCTCAATCCCTTCAACCTGATTCTTCATTCCCATTCCCATCAACCTTCCCACTCCAAAGTTTCAACCAAACACCACCCAGCCCTTCCACTATGCTCTCTGGAATGCTAGTTGCATTGGCAACAAACTTCATTTCATCCTAAATATTTTCCTTTCCTACTTCTTCTGTCTATTAGCAATTTACTGATACCTGGCTCCCACTGATGACAGAGCTTCCCTGGCCATCCTTTCCAGTACTGCATGGACTCATTCTCCTTAACTCATGGGTTGAAAGTCAGTGAGGTAGGGATTGGAATGCTTCCTGCTCCCCTTTGCCACTTCCAGGTTCTCCCCCTATCTCCATCACTCAGTCATCTTTCTTCCTTTGAGATTCATGCTATTCACATAGATCATGCAATCAAAATCCTGGTAGCTGTTGGAATTCCCATTCCTTATTCAATGAGTTTGGTACTAGGCTCAATTGTTCTCTCCTCCCCCACTTCTACTCTCATATTAGGGGACTTGAGCATACAAACTGACTCTTTAACCTACTCACTTCCCATGAGCTATTCCTCCAAGGTGGTCACATCCTTGATCTTGCTATTACCCACAAATGTACCAGCTTCACATTTAAGAATTCTGAAATCCCCTTATCTGACCATAATGTACTGATTTTTCACTTCTCCCTCTACTGACCCTTATACAATCTTATTCTTCATGCCTTGTGGCCTTCAATCTTGTAACTCCTCAATTCTCTCCCAGTCCATCTCTAATACACTAACCGCTCCCTCCTCTTTTTTCCCTCTTGACCCCATGGTAAACCAATTCAATTCTACACTGTTCTCTTCTCTTGAATCTCTAGACCATCGTATCACCAATTATACCCTGTCAATAAAGCTTCAGCCTTGGATCACTCCCACCATTCACTGCCCTCACTCCTACACAGGTACTGCTAAACAAAGACAGAAAATCATGCATTTTGACTGGGTCCACTACAAATTTATGTTATATAATCTCAAACTGGGCTCTCTTTATTGCTAGGCAATACTAATATACTTCCCTTATCAATTCATTATCCCACTCTACAACTGCTCTTCTAAACTTTTTTATCATCCCTTTCTCAAACCTCTCATGGCTCCCCCTCCTCCCACTCTCTCAGATGAGAACCTTGTCTCATATTTTACAGAAAAAAATTTAGGACATTTGTGAGCTCTTTCTTCTCTCTTCTTCCTCATCTACTATCACTCAGATGTCTTCTACTACTATTTCCTCTTTCATTCCTATCTCAAATGATGAAGTTGCCTTACTCCTTAATAAGGTGTTAACCCCTTTACTTGTTCAAGCAATCCCATCCCACCCTGTCTCCTTTAACAGATTGCTCTCTTTGTCATTCCTGCTCTTTCACTTATTTTGAATCTCTCCCAGCCAACTGGCTCATTATCTACTGCCTACAAACATTCCCATGTCTCCACCATTCTGAAAAAGCCCCACTTGACCTGTCCATCTGTGCTATCATCCTATATCTCTTCTGCACTTTGCAGCTAAACTCCTCTCTTCTTAACCTCTTACAATCCAGCTTCTGATGTTACCATTACATCAAAACTGCTCTCTCAAAAGTTACTAATGATCTCTCAGTTGCCACACCCAACAGCCTTTTCTCTATCCCCATTCTACTTGACTTCTCTGCAGTCTTAGACAATGTTGATCACTCTCCTGGGGGAGAGGACAGCTCCTTCTCTGTCTCCTTTGCTGGATCCTCTTCTAGCTCACAGCTTCTAAGTGTAGAACCCTTAGTGTTCTGTTCTGGGCTCTCTTCTCTTCTCTGTTTATATTACTTTACTTCGTAATCTCATCAGCTTCCACAGATTAAATTACCATCTCTATGATGATGATTCTCAAAGCTACCTTTCCTTCCCCAGTCTCTCTGCTGACCTCCAAATTCATATCTCCTACTTCTTTTCAGACATCTTGAACTGTAAGTAGACATCTTAAACTCGATGTGTCCAAAACTGAACTGGTCTTTCCCCTAAATACTTCCTCCCTCCTACCTTCACTATTACTATACCATCCTCCCATGCCATCAGGCTCCCAATCCATGGGACATCCTTGACTCTTCAATACCTCTCACCCCCAGTATCCAAGCTGTTGCCAAGACTTGTTGATTTCACCTTTACAACATCTCTCGAATACACCCCCTTCTCCCCTCTGACACTGACACCACTTTATTGCAGGCCCTTATCACCTCACACCTGGACTGCTGCAGTAGCCTGCTTGTGGGTCTGCGTGTTTCAAATCTCTCCCCCCTCAATCCATTCTCCATTCAGCCGCTAAAGTAATTTCCCTAAAGCACAGGTTTGATCATGTCACCCATCTGCTCAATAAACTCCAGTGGCTCCCTATTACCTGCATGATCAAATACAAAATTCTCTGTTTTACATTCAAAGCCCTTCATAACCTAGCCTAGTCATATTTTTCCAGTCTTCTTATATTTAACTCCCCACCACGTACTCTGACACCTGCTTCCTGGCTCTTCTATGAACAAGACACTCCATCTCTTCATTCTGGGCATTTTCTCTGACTGTCCCTCATGCCTGGAACATTTGCTCTCCTCTGGCCTCCTGACCTCTATGGCTTCTTGCAAGTCCCAAGTAAAATCCCATCTTTTACCAGAAGTCTTTCCCAACTCCTCTTAATTTTAGTGCCTTGCCTCAATTAATTACCTCCTATTTATCCTATAGATAGCTTGATCCATATGTTTGCATATTGTCTCCTCCGTTAGACTGTAAGTGCCTTGAGGGCAGAGACTGTCTTTTACCTCTTTTTGTAATTCCAATGTTTACCACACTTGGCACACAGTAGGTGATTAATGTTGTTGGTCCTTTGTTTTTGAAGAGGACCAATGGTTGGATATGGTCCAATGGATATGAGTGATGTCTTAACTTGCATGTGAATTGGATTTAAAGGAGTCAATTTGCACAAAGTAGTCACATCACTCTCTATTCCAAAAGCCATCAAAGTCCAGAGGCAAGACAAAAATCAAGACCCAGGATGCAGCAGATGACCTTGGCATCTTCAATGTCTGACTAAGCTCTAAGTGCTCTACAGCACCTGCTTCAGCCATCTTCATGGCTGTTGGAATAAATTGTTCTCATCCATTCCACCAGGGAAAGTCTAAACATGATTGGGAATAGCCATCCCCCTAACTCACTGATGGGTTTTAGGTTTGTCAGTTACCTTCAACCTGGCTTAGGCCATCTGTGGAGATGGTTTACTAGGATGTGGCCACTGCATGTGCTACAGCTTCTTGGAGCCACAGGTGAGAGTGAGGTGAAAGGTGGACATCAAAAGTTGATGAGCAGCCCCGAAAAGGGCTTGGCAAGCCTTCTCCCTAAACACCTCATATATTCCCAATGCTTAATAAACGTTTATTAATTGATTGCCTGCACACAGCTGATATGTGAAAGATGCAGGACTTGAACCCTAGTTTTTCCTGAATCCAAGATGAAACCTTTTGCCTCCATATCATGCTACCTTTTGCTATGGGCATAGTAGGTGCTTCATAAATGTTTGTTGAAGTTGTTGATATTTCTGCTGTGATGGCATCCTTGTTATGACATAACCTACCAAAATCTAAAGAAATTAATTAAAGAAGTTAGATCTTAATTTGGTACATATCAATTAAGTTTAACAAACATTTATTAAGTGACTACTCTGTGTATAGGGCACTATGTTAGGCAATGAAGATATGAACATGAAACCATATCTCATTCCTGCCTTCAAGGAGATCATAACATAAATTTAGAGCCGGAAGAGACCTTACAGGCCATCTGATTCAAACTTTTCATTTTATAGACGAGGATACTGTGGCTCAAATTGGTTAGGTGAATTATTAAAACACAAATTTTACAATAGCTGCACAACAGAGAAGTCCATCCAGAGTACTAAGAGAAAACCAAGGAGGGAGAGATCAATTCTAGATTTCACTTCTACAAATAGTTTTATGTTCTAAGACATTGAAAAATCCCTGTGCCTCTAAGAAGTTATGAAATTCCAAATTACTATCTGAAACCTTTAAGATGGTAGGACTTGTAGCAAAGGAGCTTTTCAGGGATCCTAATCTTTTGATGTCATCACCAAGGGAAGGGTTAGGGGTGAGGGGGAAGTAAAGCCAAGCAGTAAGCCACCACTAATTTTCACTTACGATCTTTGAAAAATGAAGTATTCTAGTGCTAAGAGTGAAAACTCCTAAATGTTCCCTGGAATGATTCAACCCTAACTTTGGGAGCCTCAAATATTACTCTGTGACAGTATACCTCCTATGTGTTAATTCTGAATACAGATATTCCTTGATTCCAGATCCAGAATCTTTCATTGGATTCTCACCTTTTGTAGCCAGGAATAAAACAAATCTTCTTGCAGAGATCTGAGATGACTTTGATAAATATATGTTTGTATTATGTACATGCATATTTATATCTATTTAAATATATATGTAGATATATGGAACATAATTTCATGTTGAGATAGATCTATCTTAATATGAAATTGTATCCCATTCCTGCTTTCAAACTTAACATAGAAGAGATCATAATATAGATTTAGAACTAGAAAAGACCTTGGAGATCATGTGGTCCAACTCTATTTTACAGAAGAGGAAAATGAGGCTCAAAGGATTTGAATGACTTATTTGAAGTCATAAAGGTCACAGAGCCAGGATCTGAACCTGGGACTTTTACATTTCTCTCTGCTGCATAAAAAACTGTAATCAAATTTATAATAACTGCACAATAGAGAAGTCCATCTAATGATAGGAGAAATCGAAGAGAGAAGAAATCAGTTCTAGATTTCACTTTTGTAAATATATGGGCAGTAGTTTTATCTTATAAGACACACACACACACACACACGCTCACAAACATAGACAAAGTTATGCTGTAAGCTATGCTAACTATAAGTAATGTTATGCTGTAAGTTATGCTAAGTATATATAATTATATAGTATAGCTAACTATATAAAAATGTGTATGTGGATATATGTATACACACATATTTTTTCAGTTGAATGTGAGATTTTATTTTATTTCTTATTTATTTATTTATTTTTAGTTTTCAACATTCATTTCCACAAGATTTTGAGTTCCAAATTTTCTCCCTGTCTCGACCCTCCCCCATCCCAAGACAGCGTGCATTCTGAATACCCTTTCCCCTAATCTGCCCTCCCTTCTATCCCACCCCCTCTCTTATCCCCTTCTGCCCCATTTTTCTATAGAGTAAGATAGATTTCCATACCCCATTGAGTGTGTATGTTATTCCCTCCTTATGCCAAATCTGATGAGAATAAGATTCACTCATTCCCTCTCACCTTCCCCCACTTCCCTTCCACTGTAAAAGCTTTTTCTTGTCTGTTTTATGTGAGATAATTTACCCCATCTTACCTCTCCCTTTTTCCTCTCCCAGTATAATCCTCTGTCACCCCTTAATTTTATTTTTTAGATATTATCCTTTCATCTTCAACTGACCTTGTGCCATCCATCCATCTATCTATCCATCTATCTATCTATCTATCTGCCTATCTATGCATATATATTTTTCCCCTTGAACTGCCTAATACTGACAAAGGTCTCATGAGTTACAAATATCATCTTTCCATGCAGGAATATAAACAGTTCAACCTTTAATAAGTCCCTTATGATTTCTCTTTCCTGTTTACCTCTTCATGCTTCTCTTGAGTCTTGTATTTGAAAGTCAGATTTTCTATTTAGCTCTGGTCTTTTCATCAAGAATGCTTGAAAGTCCTCTATTTCACTGAATGTCCATTTCCCCCCTGAAGGATTATACTCAGTTTTGCTGGGTAAATAATTCTTGGTTGTAATCTCCTATCTCCTTTGACCAGAATATTATATTCCAAGCCCTCAGATACCTTAACAGAGAAGCGGCTAAATCTTGTGTTAGCCTGATTGTGTTTCCACTATACTTGAATTGTTTCTTTCTGGCTGCTTGCAATATTTTCTCCTTCACCTGGGAACTCTGGAATTTGGCTACAATATTCCCAGCAGTTTTCCGTTGGAGATCTCTTTCAGGAGGTGATCAGTGGATTCTTTCAATTTCTATTTTACCCTCTGGTTCCAGAATATCAGGGCAGTTTTCCTTAACAATTTCTTGAAAGATGATGTCTAGGCTCTTTTTTTGATCATGGCTTTCAGAAAGTCCAATAATTTTTAAACTATCTCTCCTGCATCTATTTTCCAGATCAATCGTTTTTCCAATGAGATATTTCACATTGTGTTCTATTTTTTCATTGTTTTGGTTTTGTTTTATAATGTCTTGATTTCTCATAAAGTCACTAGCTTCCAATTGCTCCATTCTAATTTTTAAGGAAGTATTTTCTTCAGTGAGCTTTTGGACTTCTTTTTCCATTTGGTCAATTCTGCTTTTTAGGCACTCTTCTCCTCACTGGCTTTTTGGACCTCTTTTGCCATTTGGGTTAGGCTATTTTTTAAGGTGCTATTTTCTTCAGTGTCTTTTGGGGGTCTCCTTTAGCAAGCTGTTGACTTGATTTTCATGATTTTCTTGCATCACTCTCATTTTTCTTCCCTAGTTTTTCCTCTACTTCTCTTATTTGTTTCTCAAAGTTCTTTTTGAGCTCTTCCATGGCCTGGGACCAATTCTTACTTTTCCTGGAGGCTCTGGATGTAGGAGCTTTGACTTCGTTGTCTCCTTCTGGTTTTATGTTTTGATCTTCTTTGTCACCAAAAAAAAGATTCTATGGTCTGACTTTTTTTGTGCCTTTGTTTGCTCATGATCCCAGCCAATTATTTGACTTTTAAACTCTTTGTTAAGGTAGGGGTCTGCTTCTAATGTGGAGAATGGGATGTCCCAAGCTTCGGGGGTTTTGTGCAACTATTTTCAGAGATACTTCTAAGGACCTATAAATTTTCAGTTCTTCCAATGTGGTATGAGTAAAGGTGAGGTGTTTACTCCTTTCCTCGCCTGGGCTCTGGTCTATGATTGACCACAAGCACTCTTTTCTGCCTTGGAACTGTGAGGGGGATTCCCTCTCCACTGCCACCACAAACTCCACCATGCCAACACTCCTCACCCCAGGACCGCCACTGCAGACTAGATCCAAGCATGGGCAAATCAAGAGAATCCTGCCTCAGTGCCAGCAAAGAGATCCTTGCAACCCCCCTCCAATCAGCCACTTGATCCCTCCTCCATCTGTGAGTCGAGAGCTCTGGAAGCAACTGCTGCCCCAGGGCTGTACCAAGATTGGGGCTGGACCGTGCTCTTCTCTCATTGTGGTCCAACAGAGCTTTCCTACTGACCTTTTAAGTTGTCTTTGGCATTTGTGAGTTGAGAAGTCTGAAAACTGCCACAGCTGCTCATGATTCAGTCCTCTGAGGCCTGTTCCAGGTTCACTGAGGCCTTGTCTTTGCTAGCGTGAACCACGCTGAACTGCGCTCCTCTGTCAGCCCAATGCAATAGACTTTTCCTGCTGACCTTCCAGGTTGTCTTGGGCTCGAAATTTGTTTCACTCTGTCTTTTTGTGGGTTCTGCTGCTCTAGAATTTGTTTTTTTTTTTTTACAGATATTTGGAGGGGTTTGGGGGAGAGCTCAAGCAAGTCACTGCTTTTACTCTGCCATCTTGGCTCTGCCCCACACATATATTATTTAATGAGCCTCTCTTCTGCAAGGTTTTAAAAATGAATGTCTTGTGTTTCTCAGCATGCTCCCTTTGAGTGACTATCTATATTCTCTAAGAACCGAGCTCTGGAAGTGATTTAGTGGAGAAGTGATCAGTGATCTTTTTTACTGTAATCTGTCTCTGTGATTCCTACACTTTGATCAGAATGTGGCTGCTGCAGTAAAAGGTTTATAGTTGCATAAAGCTGTCCAGCTGGAATGGAAGCAACCCACATCATTTTCCATGCAAACTACACTCACATGATGCTATTCATTTCTCCACCTCCACTCATTTTTGAGTGAGGCAGGGCAAATGAAGTAGATGCTTGCATAAGAATTTTCCCATGTGCTTAATTCAGGGAGCTCCTCTGATAAGCAAACTTGTGTAGCTGAGACCTGGATTTGGTGGGCATCCTTTAGTGGACTCTTTAGCAAACTAGAAAACTGTGAATCATGCATGCAGAGTACCACAATCAAAAGCAAATATTTTCTTCCCTTTAAAAAATCCTGGGCATTTGGAAAATTGCTTGTTTAATTCAAATATTTTCCTAATGGAAAGAAAAACTTGTATTCTTTCTAGATTATTAAATTATGTAATTCATTCATGTTAATTTTAAAGAAAACATTTCACATAATACAAATAGATGCAAAAGGCAATGAATTCTAACTTTCTTATTCCAAATAGGTGCAGGTCCTTAAGAAGACCTCTCATTCATTGTCTATTCTAACAACTAGAACTGAATTTCTAAAACAAATCACTTTAAGATAACTACACACACACACACATACACACACAGATATGTCACTGTGGTTGACATTTGCACATAGAAAGGAAGTAACCACCTATTTTATTACATGAGGAAACTGGAAAAAAAATGGTTAAAGGCCTTACAAGTTCAACCTCCTACCCTTGGCTCTTCTTAAGATATGAATCCTTTCTAAGGTGTCCCTGCCAAGTGGTTAGCAAGCCTATGCTAGAACACCATTAGTATTGAGCAACTCATTATATTACGATATAGCACATTCTATTTTTGACAGCTCTAATTTGGAAGTT
Source organism: Vombatus ursinus (assembly GCF_900497805.2). Classification (NCBI taxonomy): domain Eukaryota; kingdom Metazoa; phylum Chordata; class Mammalia; order Diprotodontia; family Vombatidae; genus Vombatus; species Vombatus ursinus. Next base: position 26,756,653 of record NW_020940355.1, read on the forward strand.
CTAAATGTTATGATTTAAAATATAGCATTACTTAAAGAACTTCCTAGAATACTTTGAGCATTTCTACAGTACATAATCATCTTCTTAATGCACATACCCATACATACATGCACATGCACATGCACGTACACACACACACACACACACACATACACACACACACAAATACAGTACTTAGGTAAAGTTATGGTAAGATTTTGTGACAGCAAAATCTCAGTGAGAGATGAGGAAAAAAATTTCCTCAATCAAGAAACTACTCTCTTTATACATTCAATGGTATATATAGTTACATAGTTTGTGTGTGTATCTGTACACACATATGTGTGTTTAATAAGCATAACTTAAACTAATATGCAGGAAGTATGTCTTAAAATGCTTTTTGCTTTAGGTCTAAAACATTTTCCTTTCAAACTATAAAACAGCTGAAATCATGTATCCTCAGCACAACATCATTTCATGCCTAATTTATGGAAAGAGAATATCAAAGGACTCTGAAAAGGGGATGGGGGGGTGGGGGGGCAGGGAGAGGCAGATAGTGTAACATTAACACAGGAACCTGCTACTCTGTCGTTTGGCGGGGAAGAGAGGGGCCTGTACAATTTCTACCCCACAGTGCAACACCGTGAGATTCCAGCAGAAACATGTGTTATGAGGGGAGGAGGGGAGGGGGTGTTCAACTGAATGAACTTACTGTTACCTTTTTTTTCTAACATAAGTCTTCTTTCTCCTGATACTGTCTGAATTTGAAACATCTAATTTAATCCATTGAAGGGCCCAGTCTTCCTTTTATTTCCTGTCTGTACTGAAGCAGTCGCCTGTTTCAATTATGACTTTCTCCAGCTCCTACATTTTCCGTGCTCCAGCTGGCTCACAGTGCACTTCCTTGGAAGTTAAAATGCACTAACTGTGCTGATCGGAGACTGATAGCTGGAGAGCCACAATATTTAATAGCTGAGCTGATAAGAAGGTTAAAAAAAACACACCCATTTTTGAGCCTTAACAAAAGGATATTATGTAGCTGTATATTCAATTAAGAGTGAGTTAATTTTTTTTTTCCATTTTGTGCAACTACATGCAGCCAGCCTACAATATTTCATAGTGTTATGGCAAATTAAATCTGTGTATGTGTATGCATATGCATGGGGTAGGGGCGGTCAGGGAGAGAGACAGAAAGATAGAGAGAGGCAGAGACGGGGGAGGGACAAAGGGAAAGAGAGAAAGAGAGGGAGAGAGAAGAGGACCATGACAGGGAGAGAGAAGGGAGGAAGAAGGAAGAGAGGGGAGAGAGAAGTAAGGGGGAGGTGTTTCCTTCTTGCTTTTCAGTTCGTTACTACTGATTTGAGACAAGCTCAGTGCAATTATTTTAAAGCACAGAACTGTGGCACTCTTGCAAAATCCTGCCTTGCTAAAAATAAGACTGTTTTGTAGTTGAAAAGGAAAAAAAAAGGCTCTGGACTGTAAACACCAGTCAATGTATTTCTTTTCTGCTTTATGAAAACCACAAATCTTTTTTTTCTTTTTCCTTTCCTCCTTACTCATAGTGCAGTTTAATTACAGTTTAATCTTTCTCAGTAAGCACCCCTTGAGACTTTATTGTCCAAGCACAGTATTATCAAGGCTACAGCTACAATTTATGGCAAAAGGTAGGGGCTCCCCTTAAGAAGGCCAAAAAGTACCAAGAAAGAAAGGTCACTTTATTATTAACTTGCATTGCAAATTTTTATTAGGCCCTGGAGATGGCAGTTCAATAATTAGAGAAACACCAGAGAGGTGTTGATCAACACTTACCCTGTTTAACTCCACTGGGTCAGTAAACATGAATAAAAACTTTTAAGTTAGCAAGGTTGTTTTGGCCTATCGTTGATGAAAGTATTCAGTTACACTGGGAAATGAGGTGGAGAGAGTTGGAAAAGAAATTGAAGGGAAGCAAAAACTAACTCAACACTTGATACACAGGAAATATACAGTAAAGAGAGTTTGTTATAATTCATAGGAATGAAATAGGAACAGTTCATGAAATTATTTTTGCTGCTTTAAACTCAAAGAAGTTTCTCATTTTCCATATGAAAAAAAAATTTTAATAGTCACTACGACAAGCCAGGAGATTCTGAACAAAGGAAGATGATGCTACTGCAAGGTTCAGGTTTAGAAGCAGGAATAAGGATAAGAAAAAAAGATTCTAAGTATAGGCAGTAGAATTTTATCCATTATTTTATTCTGTTACTTAAATAATTCAACCCTAGTTGACTGAACCCTAGTAACACCTGGGTTGAAAACTTGCTCCAGATATTTAATTAGTTGCATGAACCTGAGAAGGTTATTAAGCTACTCTGGGCCTCAATTTCCTCATCTATAAAATGAGGAGATTGTACTGGGTGACCTTAAGCTCCCTCCTAGCTCTATGACTCTATGAATCCTCAGGCAACTAGCAGAACTTCCAGATAACTGAGGATTTGCCTTTTATATGTCTGGGGTTTTGTTTTTTTCTTTAATGGAAATGATTTTAAACTATATAATAAAACTCCACTGCTTTAAAAAGGTTGTGCACTGCTCTGGATTACATGACATAGAACTTAGGCATGAAGGATTCTGCTTGTCCATGTACTGTGTACAGTGAATATTCTCCTCATCCCTTCCTGCTCCTTGAAAGACTGCAGGACTGGTTGGTTCAGTTTCTCTTAATCTGGAAAACTGATCGTCTTTTGTATTTCTGATGTGTGGACGATTGTGCCCTGCCATTCCCACCTCCCAGAAATGGACATTGGAGGTTCCCTATACCTGTGTTTTCATGAGCTACAGTAATGGAAGCCAGGTATTTATGAATGCCTTACCTTCTCCATTCCATCACACATCCCATTTCCTCAACCTTGACTGTGCAACTATTCTATATCCTATCTCCTCCTAGAAGTCTTTCTTCTACACAGTTGCAATGGCAAAGAACATATTAAATGTGTGCTTAAGAGAGGAAATAAAAGTACCTCTGCTGGTTAGTATTCTGGAGTATCACAAATCTCCCTGTTGGAAGGAATCTCAGAAGCCATCTAATCCAACCTTATACCTGCATAAGAATCCTTTATATAATTAGCCAGGAAGGGGCCATGCAGTCTTTACTTGAAACCCTCCAGTGAGGGGGAACCCACTGACACCAAAGGCAATTTGTGAGAAGTACCAGCTTTGTCTTAGACTTCACACTGCTGCAACAATTGATTTATGAGAATGGGTATGTGTTATTGGCCTATTTGCTGAAATGTGTCCCTTTGCAGATGGTGACCTATTAGGCATATCAATGGCTAAACTGGCCCATCACAAATTTAAAGAACCATTTTCAGAGCAATTTGTACCTAAATAAAACATTAATCTGTTACATTCTATTATGTCCCATTGTACTCCAAGACATGTGATTGCAATCAGTATGGGTATGTCCTCTAATGAGGCACAATCTAACCCCTTCATATTTCAACACCATTTGAAATAAGGCTTTTTAGCACAACAAATATCAAGTTCCTACTAACTTGTGATATGCAGAAAAACAACAGTAACAACAAAGTATTTAAAGTCATTAGAAAGCTTTTATGAGATATTTAAGTTTTAAAGAACCAGGCTTTATGCCTTTGAGGGGTAACAGAAATAGTTCACTTGGACAAGGATTTGTTTATGCTATATAGCCCAAGTCAGGGTCAACAACCCTAATGGTTTTGAATGCCCCTAAACAGTAGTCCAAACTTAGGTACAGCTGTGCTGACCATTTGCAGATAAACACACACAATTCTGTTTGTGGTCCTTAACATAAATACAGTGGCCTAAGTTCTTTGCAAGATCTAAATGGGAACAAGAGATGCCACTTTAGTAGTGTAATATCTGAAGCAGAAAAATTCCACTTGCACATTTGCTATTTGAGGAAGTATTGAAAGTACTATTTTTGTCCCTAATCAATCGACCTATTCTGTCTTCATTACAGTAATCTGTGTCTTCCAGGGCAGAAAGAAAAGTAAGGGCTTGAAGAAACAGAGGCAGATTCAGTCTTGACATAACGAATCACTTCTTTACAGTTAGGCTGTCCAAAAGTGTAATAATAGCAAGCGGTAAATACTGAGGAAGGCATCTGGGATCAGGTACATGTTGGGCCAAATAAACTCTGAGGTCCCTTCCAACTTGGAGAGTTTTTTATTCTATGGATCTCCTTGAATTTTCCTAATTTTCCTGCCCCACTTCCCTTGAATGGGGTGTGTGGAGTGACTCTTGGCTCTGAAAGGCTCTTAAAGGTGAGCAGAACAAAAGATCTGGAAGCTCCTATCAACTTAGGAAATGAGCAGGGGGCTTGGTAATAGATTGTATCCTTGTTATCTGAGGATAACCTGAGAAAAATTTGGAGAAATGAATCACCAGGATGCTGGCAGTTGGCCAACATGACAATGATTTTTTGGGAGGCTATTCTTGAAGACAGTGTGTCCATAAGGATGAAATGTCAAGTCTTTTAGAGCATACTAGAATATACTATAGTGGTATATTATTGGTAGGGAAGAGGCTCATTGAATAATTTCACAATGATGCAAGTAATCAAGGCAGAGGGTTTTAATTAAAGAAATAAACAGCTATCTTACAAAATAGAAGTAGAAGTGGAATCATAATTCATAAATGTTAATGTTCTCACAGGCAACTTCTTTTCAGTCCAGATGTGTATGTATATATGTGTGTATATACTTATGTGTATATATATATACACACACATATATATGACATACCATTGAAAGAAAGTTTATTTGCTAAGCTTAACAAAATATTTCATGACTAATTTATTCAATCAGGATGGTAGATCTAATATTGTATAATTTCATTAGCTTTTTTGGGAGGGAGAATATAGTTAAACTATTTTTAATTTAGTTCATTCCACTGGTATTTCTTTTTTTATTTATATTTTCCATTTTTAATAAGGGAGAACAATTTTTAAATAGTATAACATAATAAGAGTAAATAGTAATAACTAACATTTACAGAATTTTTACTATGCATCAAACACTATGCTAAGTGCTTCACATTTATTGTCTCATATTGATCACCACAATCACTGGGAGGTGAGTTCTATTACTATCATCATGTTAGAGAGAAGGAAACTAAGCCAATGGATAATAGGATAGCTGGATTCAAATCTCATTCATCTTCTTTTATTAGTGTAACTCCTATGATATATGCCTAAGCTCTCTGTGCTCAATATGTACTCTCAATGCCTCAGCAATTCTAGTCTGAAAATTACCCTGATAAAATACTCTTACATTATAGGGCTGTTATGAACAAATGACTACAGTGAGAGTGAACCAACTACTTTTGGAAAGAGCTAGAGGTAGACTCTCAAGAGATGTTTTCAATTGAGAGCACATTCTCAACCAGGAGAGGTATGATCAGAAATGGAGGAGGGCTGGTCAACTAGCAAGATGAGTAAAGCACAAAACAGAAGCCCTGAGTGCTCTGCTACTACGTACAGCATGTTCAAAGACATAGAGAGACTTCCAGTGCCTTCCACAGAGTTTGCTTGGCTAATTTATAGGAACATGTAGACAAGCTCTCACAGGATAAGAAGGTCAAGATGAGCTCCCATCTGCGCTGATGAAGGTAAGATTATAGAATGACTAAGTGAAGCACATTTTTCAGACTTCTTTCCTTACTTGGTCTATAGTGAATTTCAGTACACTGGGAGGTTTTTGTTTTCTTTTTTGTTGTTTTTTTTTTTGTACTGCTGGGGATGCAAACTAAATTATCCCTAACCTCCACCCCCAAATCCAGATGTTAAATCAGTAGTGGTGGTAGAGAACCTCAACTTCTTTACTTCATTATGATTGTAAACACATACCTAAGTGCTACCTAGATACACTACTTAGAAAAATCTAACAAAAAATGAACAATTTAAGAGATGTAATTAGAATCACAGGTTCAGAATGTTATACCTGTAAAGGTCCTCCTTTTCAATTCTTTCTCCTTTTCAACATATTTAAAAGAAAAAGATATATTAATTTTTCCTTGCTATTGTGAAGTTAACATTACATTTACAAAATAGTATGAACAAGGCTGACATTTAAAAGAAAAGCTAAATTACATATATGTGTGTATGTGTATACCTACATCTATCTATCTATCTATCTATCTATCTATCTATCTATCTATCTATCTATCTATCTATCT